>NW_024412395.1:73469713-73534962 GCF_014898765.1 Herpailurus yagouaroundi | reverse complement strand
TCTTTCTTTCTTTCTTTCTTTCTTTCTTTCTTTCTTTCTTTCTTTCTTTCTTTCTTTCTACCTACCTACTTCTGTAACCTGTATTTCTGTTTCTCTCCCATCGGTTTTGTTTCTCTAGCGAACCCTGACTAATACAAGATACTTACAAAATAAAGGAGGATATATTTCAAATTTGTCAAATATGATTCCTGTGATTGATACACTGAAACCCCCAAGAAAAACGCATATTCAAATTTGGCCTTCTTAAAAGATAATCTTGACTAAAACAATAAAAGGACTATTTCTCTTGATCTATTTGAGGCTTTGCCTCTCTATCCTTGTCTCCCTATACTCCCAATATATACCCAGCCACGGATATTGCTTGGAAGAACTGCCCCTCAATTCACCCTAAAAAAAGTGTTCAAATCTCCAGTGTCATGAATGGTCTCCGCAAAAATTGGTGCAGTTAAGGACTTTCCAACACCTAAGAAAAACTAGCGGGAATTCACTGAATATTTAAAATTTTACTCGGTATCAATTAAACCTCTACCAATTCATTTATATGCTGGTCAGTCCATCAGAACATGACACATAGATAAAGCCTGCAAAAGTGGAATCAGCTCAGTGATTCTAGGGACTCTGTAATGCAAAATACAAAAAAAAAAAAAAAAGGGAGGGGGGTTTCGAATAGCCAAACATGTGGGTGAGAGTTATATTCTTTCTGAACCAGTTTAAGATCAATATCTGTGCTGAGAACTCTGGCAATTTTTGCTTCCTGCTTTTGCTGCTGTACTTCCTCAATTAGCTGCCCTAGAAAGAATACACAAAGTTAAGTTTTTCCTTTTTTCAGAATTTGCATGTCTGAAAATATCTTTAGTAAACTCACATTCTCAACTGAAACTTTGCTTCAGTATTCTAGTTTTAGAATATTTTTCTATGTACAGCATTTTGAAATTTTCTCTGTTATATCTATTTTTAATATTGCTATTTAGAAATATGCAATTCTGTCTCTTGACTCTTTCCCTTTGACTGGATCTGTAGAGTAACTAGTATCATCTTTCTATGTTATGCAATTTCAAGATGAGTGTGTCTTTTGCTGTAGGCATTATTAATGGTACTTGGTGTGCTTATATCTGGAGCTTGTATGTCCTTGAGTATTGGAGAATATTCTTCAATGTCTTTTTCATAATTCCCTTTGCTATATCCTCTTCCTCCCTTCCTCCCTTCCTCCCTTCCTCCCTTTTCTCTATCTTTTGCTCTTAATCTCACTCTTGCTCTCTTTTTTTGGAACTCTTACATTTCACCTCCTGACTAAATATTTTGATGTTCCTCTTATTTCTTCCTGGGTTCTGTCTCTATTCTTTTTCCCTGCTCAGATTCATGGGGATATTCTTCACCTTATAATTTCAATACTTATATTGATATTTTAAAACATTTTTAAATGTTTATTATTTTTGAGAGAGAGACAGTGAGAGTAGGGGCAGAGCAGAGAGAGAGGGAGACACAGAGTCTGAAGCAGGCTCCAGGCTCTGAGCTGTGAGCACAAAGCCCGATGCGGGGCTCAAACTCAGGAACTGTGAGATCATGACCTGAGCCAAAGTTGACGCTCAACTGACCGAGCCACCCAGGTGCCCCCAAATTTTTATTCCCACTATCATTATTTCAACTTCCAAAGGATCTTTTTGTTTTGTTTTCTTAATATTGTTTTAATCATTTTTGTTTTGGAGAGGTGATATATGCTTTTATATCTTTCAGGAGAGCAATACAATATGTTTGCAAGCTTGTTCTTTCCTGTTTTGTCTGTTTCCTCTAAGTTTATTTTATCTGTTCCGTCTCTTTCTCTCTCCCTTCCTCTCTCCCTTTCCCTCTCCCTCTCCCCTTTCTTTCCTTCCTTCCTTCTTCCCTTCCTTTCTCCCTTTCTTCCTTTTTGATTCTTTTTAATTTCACTTTAAAGATTTCCTCAAATCTTTATTGAAAATCAGTATCTCTCTATTCACACATAAGAGTGTAGCACTAAAACGTCAATTAGAAGCGTTGTATATACATGTGATTGTTGTTGGCTACATTCAGCAAGCATTACATGACATTGTCATTTAATTGGAAAGACTTAAATTGTACTGTCCTCTTAGTCTCCTTTCTCTTAGGCAGATCAGATTCTTCAGAGAACTTTTACGATCTTGTATTTCCATAGTATGATGTAATTTATATATTTTTTCAAAAATAAACAATGTTATGATTATGGACATATATGTACATATCATATTTATAGCATATATGTCAAAATGTATATTCATAAATATATTTGTCTATCAACAATACATAAGACACCTATATATGTCTCCAGAAATTACATGCATATGTGTATACAACTACAGATATGTATGTGTGTGGGAATATAGAAACTGAAATTGAGAAAGGAAACCAAAGAGACCTCATGTTTATCTGCAATTATGTTTTACTTTTTAAAAATGTTCTTATGAAAAAATTATTTAAGGTTAATATTGATTAACTTCTAGTGGTAGCTGCACAGGGTTCTTTTTAATATTATTTGTTGTACTTTCTTTTTCAAAGTAATAATGATAAACTCTACAAGAATAGCTAGTGTATTGGAATGGATATGGTTTCTCAGGGCATAAAGGCATCTAGATAGGCAATCAGGGACTGATATCCAATCTACAGCACAGAATTGAATCAGCCCTGAAAAATTTACTCCTCTCCTCAAAAAAAAAAAATAAATAAAATAAATAAAAAGCTACACTTTTTTCACTCAGAAGAGGCACACCTTTATGAATTTTATTTTATTTTTTTATAAATGTCTTACAGGTAGTAGCAGCCCTGCCAAACAACATAGGCAAGTTCACTTCTAAGGCCATAATCAACTATTCAATGTCAGATTTGGGGAAAATTACTTAGCATGTGTAAACTTACATTTCCCCTCCCCTTATCTAGACATAACATACGCTTCTTAGGTTGTTACAAGGATTATGTTATTGCCACATTCCCTTCATAACTTTGTAAATGATTTTCTTATTGCCAACTAATCACCGTTGAACATATACATCCTGTAAAATGGAATATGAAAAACTGTTTACTTGATTGATTTTTCATATTATAGTTCATTCATGGAATTTTCATGAGAAATACAGAATTGATTGAGTTAAAATTTTGAACCTAGTCAAAGGAAATTAAAACTTTTAATTTCATTGGTATCAAATTAAATATAACTCCCAATATTTTAAAATATATAGTAAGAAAAAATACCACCAATGGGGTGGCTGGGTGACTCAGTTGGTCAGGCATCCAACTCTTGATTTTGGCTCAGGTCATTATCTTGCAGTTGTGAGCTTGAGCCCCATGTCAGGCTCTGCACTGACAGTGTGGAGCCTGCTTGGGATTATTTCTCTCTCTCTTGCACTGACTCTCCCCTGCTCATGTTCTCTCTCTCTCTCTCTTTCTCTCTCTCTCTCTCTCTCAAAATAAATACATGAATATATTTTTTTAAAAAGAAAAAATACCACTGAGAATTAATAACAATTTCATTATTTCATTATTTTTACTTACTTTTCATTCATATTTACCTTATTTTAAAACTGTACATTTTTATAAAACACACACAAACCCAAATATATACATATATATATATATATATATATATATATATATATGGTTGTTGTCATTTGTCAAGAACAAACAAAAACATGTAGACTTAGAAGCAGTTAATAAAGAGACCTAAAAAGTGTACATGTTAGAAATGTATGTAGATACATTTCCTCATATTATCAATGTTTTCTTTAACCCTAAATTCCTCCATTCCTATCAGTAATAACATTTCTAATAGTGAATTCTTGTTTGGATTAGAAATAGCCATTTAGTGGGACATTTATATTACATGTATGAAGAAATCCATTATTGCCTTAATGGCTAATCAGATGTTAGTTTCTCTATGGTAGTGTTTATCTGCATAAACTGGTTAGATTGAACAAGCCAGTAAAAATAAAATTCTTTTTAAAAACAACTTATTCAACATTTTGGTTAGAATATTTCTAAATGATTTCAAATTATTTGTGTATTATTCAAATTATCTTGGAAATAGTTTTCTGTGGTTTGTACTCCTGTGGTTTATGTTCCCATGTTCAGACTACTCCTAATAGCCAATTATTTTTGCTAAGGTAGCTGGGATTGGGGAGGTTCCAAGCTTTAGCCACCTGCTGTATTGGTATTAGTCTCTTTACTGATAAAACCCTCAGCCATGACTTAACTCCCATTTCCCCTCATAGCAAGTTATGTTTTGTTGGCCTCCATATGCTTTCCTATCAGTGCTTCTTTATTCCATTATTGATCCATCAGTAAGTTTCTATGATATTGATTCTATCAAAAACAAGATTCAAAAACTAGCCCATTTTCCTGGTAAGAAACTCCTTACTTTTTATGCAGATTTACTTATCACTTCCAGAATTACAAACTCTCATCTTTAAAAATAAAGCGAATCATGACTCTTTATCAAGCTACTGGTCTAATGGCATTGGTCTCCTGGCTTATAAAAGAAAAGTCATTCAAGGGATTTTGTCCCACGATAGTAAAATTTGCTCCAAAGTGATTTGTGCCCTCTGTCCTTTATACAGAAGTGGCTGAAAACTTTATTTTTTGTATGACTTCAAGGGCACCATTTTATACATGTTGTTTAAATACAATGTTATAATTTCCTAGAAAAAAACTGGAAGTGATGGGCCAATAATCATTTCCAACTTGCAGTCGTTATATCTGTGGAGTGAAGAAACAACTGGGTAAATGATTTGAATTTCTTGTGTTTTTTTTAACATTTCACATCTGAAAGCCATGACTTCAAATTATAGTCATAGACCTTGACTATGTGTTTATTTCAAGAGAAAATGTCCAGGGTATTCAAATTTGTATTTAGTAAAAACAAATATTCCATACATTATTGATTATTAGACAAAGCAAATGTGCGTGTAACCTTTGCATAATCCTAGGAGACACCTTTAAAATATTTCATGCTATATTATTATTATATATTTTTTACTTAACAATAAAATTAAGTAAATTCATCTCAAGTCTGTAGACATTACACGCTAACTTTTTAAAGTAAGTATCTTCGGGGCGCCTGGGTGGCGCAGTCGGTTAAGCGTCCGACTTCAGCCAGGTCACGATCTCGCGGTCCGTGAGTTCGAGCCCCGCGTCAGGCTCTGGGCTGATGGCTCAGAGCCTGGAGCCTGTTTCCGATTCTATGTCTCCCTCTCTCTCTGCTCCTCCCCCGTTCATGCTCTGTCTCTCTCTGTCCCAAAAATAAATAAACGTTGAAAAAAAAAATTTTTTTAAAGTAAGTATCTTCAAAAATGAATTTAGAGGATGCCCATGACACAGTATGTTTCTGAAAATCGGATGAAAATATGTATTGCCTTTTATTTGTGGATGCAGTATTCAGCTATTTGTCCCAGTTTGAAGGTTTTGGGGGTGTTTTGCTTTGTTTTTTATTATGTCCTAACTATAGGAGTTTTAAGCACTACTGAGTTGAGTGTACAGGAATCATTTGGGGAATTAAAAAAAAATTTTATTATGAGTGGCAGTTTTATAATTGTAACAAACTAAATAGGTACACATTGATGGGCCAGGGCATCAACCATGGACTAGAAGTTATTACTCTTCTCATGGTCATTGGCTGGTTTATAGTCAAAGGCTCTGGTATAATGGTGCAAAGATACCAATCCCAAAAAGAGTAGAAGAGTTACTGGTCAAGTGCCTTTGGTATCTCAAAGCTTTCCAGGACACAGATTCAACACATTCCCTGGGCACTTGGCTAGTGTTATTTTTTGTTGTACTTCTCTCTCTCTCTCGTCGTGGTTTTGTTTCAGAAACCGCAGGATACTCTCCAAGCTCAGATCTTTTGTTGTCTATAACCCTCCCCCCACCAACTACATTATTACATTTCTATATACATGTATATCTCTTTCATGATTACATGATCCCCAGTGATGTGACAAAGTTGATATTTTGTTTATTGTTGTGGTTGCTGGATTCAACACAGAGCATGAAAACTAAAATAGTGCAGAAAACCGTTGTTAATAAATGTTTAAATAGAGGTAGGATTTAAAGCCTCATGGTTTGAAAAGTGATTCAGGAGTTAAGAAGTGGACTCACAGAATATTCAATGATGATGATGATGATTGTAATTATGATGCTGGTGGTAGTGATGATGTGAGATTGCCTATGATTAGAATAGAAGGAATTGGGTTATTTTCTGGTAGACCTTTATGAACAACGGAATCCATTTGAGAATTATAAGATGCCAGTATTGTATTTGGAATTTATATGGCTTTTTTTTTCATTGTATAAAAGATTAGAACTTGGCAATACAAGGGATCTGGAGATTGGGAAAGAAGTTATTATTACAACTATGATAAAATGTAGTAAAGAATTCAAATGAAGCAAAAGAAGTAGGAACTTACTGGGGAAGGAGGGACAGATACTTCACTAGTTGAATCAAGGAACCTTGATGACTGATTGAATGTGATGAGGGAGTAATCAACTATGATTTGAGGTTTATGAAGAAAAATAAACACTGTATATAAAAGTCTGCTATGTTCCAAAAATATCCCCTGTGGAATGTGAAGGGAGATGTTAATTTTATCTCCTTTCTGCATTTTCAGTAGCAATTCAGGGACAAGGTAACCATGTACCAAACTTCTTTCCATTATGGATAATATTTTCATAAATATATTTATTTTTCTTGATTACGTTGGTTAGCCCCTTAGATACTTTAATTGCGAGAGTCACTTGTGTCGATTTATTAGTACTCATTCGTTTAGGAGACTGTATTTTTTTAAAGAGGTGATTATTGCTTGATGTGTTTTTTCTAATGCTTTGTAGAGAAGATTTTTGAATATAATCACCTACAAAGACCTGGCATAGAAATCAGTATTCTTCTCAATATGAAATTTCTGTATCTGTAGAAGTACATACATGAAGAAGAATAATTAAGAATAAAAAAGTAGGAAGTTAAAGCATTTAAAGGTAAAAAGATTTTAATTTCCATAAATATGCTACCATAGTTAAAATAAAGAAAAAAATATACATCACATATAGATAGTATAAGATAAAAGTAACCCTAACTTCTCTCATTACAATTTTGCAAAGAAAAAAGTTGCAAGGAGAAATTGTATTACAATATATTTTGAGCCATCATGTTCATTTTATTATAAATTATAATTTATATTTTTGTTCACATGTGGGTTAGTAGGAACATCAGTTAAGGGTACCTGGGTGGCTCAGTCAGTTAAGCGTCTGACTTCGGCTCAGGTCATGGTCTTGCAGTTTGTGGGTTTGAGCCCTGCATCGTGTTCTGTGCTGACAAGCTCAGAGCCTGGAGCCTGCTTCTGATTCTGTGTCATCTCTCTCTCTGCTCCTTCCCTGCTCGCACTCTGTGTCTCTCTCTCTCTTTCAAAAATAAACATTACACATTTTTAAAAAATAAAAAAAAAAAACAGTTAAAACAGAAAACAAAAGTCAAGAGAGTAAACATGTAGAGGCACCTTGGGGGCTTAGTTGGTTAAGCATCCTAGTCTTGGTTTCGAATCATGTCATGATATCACGGTTTGTGATTTCAAGCCCCACATTGGGCTCTGCATGGTACAGCCTGGAGCCTGCTTGGGATTCTCTTTCTTACTCTCTCTACCCCTCCCTGATTCGTACTGTCTCCGTCTCTCAAAATAAATAAATATACTTTAAAAATTTTTTTAATTAAAAAAAAGAGAGTAAACATGTAAAACACTGATGCTGAATATGTGAATATTTACTTTAGCTGGAAATGTTCTGTAGAACCTTTGGGGGTATAGTTTGCACCTTCAATCTGCATGAAACAGATCTACCACCTTTTGAATATTTTTATACCACCTTTTGAATATTTTTTATTACCCAAAAAATATGCCTCATGTTATCATATTATCATTTTGTGAAATCTCACAAACTATTCATTCCGAATTCTAAGGAAGTTTTATACAATTAGTCAGAATTTCCCTTCTTATTCAAAGGTATTTCTGTTCTCTTATCACATGTCCTGCAGCCTGTTTCCTCACTGTCACTTATTTTCAGTTCCTGTGTCATTTTCTCTTTTTGGCCCACTTCACACTGTACCACCTCATTTCTTTTTATTAGCTTACAATAGAGAACCTCAAGAATTACTGTTCTTATTAGACATTTATTGATGTGGCATTAATAAAACTAATATACTACCGAAAAGGTTACATTTTAGTATTAGATAAAATTATGGTCCTTGAAAATTCCACTGACTCAGTCTTTCTGTAGAGTTTTTTTTTCTTCCTCTCTTTTCTCTTCCTCCCTCTCTCTCTCTCTTGCCTTTTTATTCTATACATATTATATATATTATTTATTATATAGTTTTCTCAAATCTATTTTCTTTTAATTTTTTTTTGTTTTCTCAGAAACTCAACATTCATTTTATCTATTAAATAAAGTGATTCCACTCATTTTATGTTTCACATTTTCTTTCAAGAGTATTTTCTGAGGAACACAATAGCCTATTCACCTTTATCACTCAAGATCAATTGACTCCTTGTAAATTAATCATCTTCAGTACTAAGAGTTTATTGCTCTCTCATAACATGCAAAAGGGATGGCATCAAGTTATTCTTTAAATGGTGTTTTCCTTATTCCAATAAATATAATTTCATGAAGTGATTAAGATAAAACTAATCAAAACCTCTGGAGAAACCATTTTTCTATTGATGTGAACTATTGGCTGAGCTGTGTTGTCTGACTGCTTATGAGAAGGACTGAGAAAACACCTGAACGGACAGCTTATCAAAGAAGATATAAAGGGGCACATAAACGTATAAAAATATGCTCAACATTATATACCAGTAGTGAATTGCAAGTTGAGATCAATTACCACTACACACCTATTAAAATGGTAACAACTCAAAACGTTGACAACCCCAGAGGCTGGTGAGGATATGGATTAACAGCAAGTCTCCTTTGTTGCTGGTAAGAATGCAAAATGATGCATCCACTTGGAAGATAGTTCAGCATTTTTTTTACAAAACTAAACATGATCTTACCGTATGATCCTGCAATCGTGCCCTTTGGTATCTACCAGAATCAGTAGAAAACGTATGTGCCCACCAAACTTGCACACATAGCATGGAAGTTCCTCAAAATTTTAAAAATAGAATTATCATATCACCTGAAATCTTGCATCTCAGTATTTATCCAAGAGAAATAAAATCAGGACCTCAAAGAAACGTGCATCCCTGTGTTCATTGCAGCATTATTCACAATAATCAAGATGTGGTTGGACATCTAAATGTCCGTCATTGGAGAAATGGATAAAGAAAATGTGATATGAATACAATGAAATATTATTCAGCCATAAAAAAGAAGGAAATCCTGCCATATGGGGCAACATGGGTGGACCCTGGGAATATTATGCTATGTGAAATAAGCCAATCACATAAGAACAAATACTGCATGATTCTATTTATACGAGGTATCTAAAATCATCAAAGTCAGAAATGGAAAGTAGATTGGTGGTTAACGGGGTGGTGGAAGGAGTATTAAGAATCACTGTGCATCTGGCATAAAGTTCCAATTATGCAAAGTAAATAAATTCTGCAGATCTGCTATAAAATATTGTGCCTATTGTTCACTGTACTGTACTGTGTGTTTAAAAGGGTAGATCTCGTGTTTTCTGTTCTTCCTGCAATGAAGCCAAAAAACAAAACAAAACAAAAGTGTTGCACAGGGATGTTTAAAGCAGCTTTGTTTATAATGTCTAAGACTTGGAAGCACCAAGAAGTTCTTTAGTTGGTGAGTGGATAAAAAAAAAAAAAAAAAAACCTGTGGTATATAAAGACAATGGAATATTATTCAGTGTTAAGAAGAAGTAAACTATCAAGCAAAAAGGACATGAAGAAAACTTAAAATGCATATTACTAAGTGAAAGAAGTCAATGTGAAAAGGCTGCATACTGTATGAGGCAAACACTGTGACATCCCGGAAAAAAGCAAGACTGTGGAGACAGTGAAAAGATCAGTGCTTGCCAAAAGTTTGTGGTGAGGAAAGCATGCGTTGATGGAACACAGATCATATTTATGTCAGTGTAACTATTCTGTATCATCCTGTGATGTTGGGTTCATATCATTATATGTTTGCCAAACCATAGGATGTACACCAAGGGTGAACTCCAATGTAAGCAGTGGACTTTGGGTGATAAAGATGCATCAGTACAGTTTCATTGCTTTTAATAAATGTATTGATCTGGTGAGGGTTGTTCATAGTGGAGGAGACTGTGCATGAGATGGGAGAGCACAAGGCATATGAAAACTCTCTTTAACTTCCTTCTTAATTTTGTTGTAAACCTAAAACTGCTCTAAAGTCTATTTTTTGTTAAGTTGAATGGCACAGTGATAAGATCATTAACATAAATTTCATCAAAACTAAAGAAGTCTTTAGGAATTCATACTTTGTGAAACATGAAAAAGGGTCGTGGTTGCTTAGATTAGATATTAAAGGAAAGATAGATATTGTACAGCCATCATTTCAGTGCTATAATCTTGGGAGATGTACACTTATTCTAGAGATTGTTGTAGATGGAATGGACACACATTTCTTTATCTTTTGCTAAAATCTCGTCTTAAGGTCTTTGCCATTGTAGTAGAGAGGCCAGTGTAGAAAGGGAGAAAAATAGAAAAAAGAAAAACAAAAGCACCCAGCAATTTTCTACGTTAGTAGTGCTTGAGCCTTTTTTATTTTTAATTTGAAGAAACTGGTGCCCTGAAAAACAACAGTTAACTCTTCTTAATATGCAAAAATAAAACAAGCAGAAATGGAAATGTTTCAGAATGATCCAGTGATTTAACTGTTGCTTTGGTAGTGAAGAAAACAAAATTAAAACTGGCACCATCACCACACAAAAACACGTGCACACAGGAACAAACACGTGCTTGCACACTCACACACAATTTGAAGACATGGCAAGTCTGATCTCAACAAACTTGCTTATTCTCGAGATAAACAGAACAAAACCAAAAGACATGGGAGTCAGTATATTTGGACACTCTGGTATTAGTTCTCCAGTCCCTTACTTCTAAGAAATGAAAGTCTGGTAGCATTGTATTTTGTGATGCTGATATTAAGCAGAGCAACTTTGATGGCCGGTGACAAAGTGTGTCCATAGTTATGGAAGTTATGGAAGTTTGCCTGCCTCTTTATAGATCAGAGTTCTTTTATGGCAACCTGGTGGCTCTATGAACATCTGGATTGCAATTCTTGCATGTGCTTTGCATTTTTCATGATAGCCTTTGAAAGTTACAGTAACAATGTCATCAAGGAGATTAATCAACAGGAATTATTAGCATATGACAGCCATAGAAGGATAAAACACATTATGGACTATTACAAATGACAGACTATTTTCTGGGGATTATACACACACACACACACACACACACACACACACACACACACACCACACAACCTGTAGAGCAATTGAGGGAAACGTGTTCCTGCTTGGTAATGGAGAGAGACAAAGTGCTAAAATTTATTGAAATCTGGACATTCTTGTCATAATAAGTTCATAGCAAAATATTTTACTTATTTTTAATTCAGATTGATAAAGTTTATCTGTGTAAGTTAAATTTACATTGACTTTGAAATAAAAACATGTCAGTACACATCTCTGATTTGATTTTTGACACAACAAATGGTTTTCAGCCATTTAACCTCCTTATATTTTTATTTATTCATGTTTAATATGTAGATAATAATACTGACCCATTTCAGATAAAAATTTAAGGAATAACTCATAAAATAGGGTACTAAGAGAATTTATTAGACTTTGTAATAGATATTTAGATAATTTTAACAAGCTCATTTAAGTCTTTCATTATGATGTTTTCTCATCTTATATTTTGAATGTTTGGATAAGACTGTATTAAAAACAGCAGTAAATGTGCAGTGAAACTATAACTATAAATTTCAAACCAAAACGCTATTACTTTTTATGTTTATCTAAGAGTATAATAAACTTATATTTTAACAATATTGTTCTAGGAAATTAGGAAATTTTAGGAATTTAGGAAATATAGTGCCAGTAACTTCATTTACAAGATTTGTCTCATTTGATCCATAGAGATCTGAAGTGGAATGGCAATATTTTTACCATTTGATAAATGAGAAAATTAGGGTTTCATAAAAACAGTACAACCTTAATGGTGGAAGGGTTATTAAACATTTTCTACTTCTACCCAATACACAAATCTCTATAGTTGGTTATCAAGGATGTTTGTGATATTTCACTGCCAGGGAACCCAGGTGGCTCAGTTGGTTGAGTGTCTGGCTTCCGATCAGGTCATGGTCTCACTTTGTGGGTTTGAGGCCCAGGTAGGGCTCTGTGCTGATAGCTCAGAGACTGGAGTCTGCTTGGATTCTGTGTCTTCCTCTCTCTCTCTCTCTCTCTCTGTCCCTCTGCCCCCACTTGTGCGCTCTCTCTCTCTCTCTCTCTCTCTCTCTCTCTCCAAAATAAACTTAAAAAAATATATTCACTATATCCCTGTGGGAGAATATGCATCCTCCCATTCCCAACCCTCCTTATCCCCCACATACACTGATCTCAGGGTCAGTCAGTGAATTGCTTTGCCTTGTAGTAGTGAGCTACACACAGAGAGTTGGGACACCAGGGCTTTTCTTTCCAGGAAGCAGTTTTATTCCTGCCAGCATGGGCTCATCGGGCTAAGACGCAAAGCCCTGAGTCCCGAGCTCAGTGGGGGGTTGCTTTTTGTACAATTTTTGCTCCTTTGTCTCCTATATATGGCAACATACAGTCTGAATGGGTAATCTATGTTACAGAGTTGTGAGGAATATCAGGCACTCCCACAAGCCAGGTTGCCTTCCCTTGTCTTGAGGTTTTCACCACATTTCTTAGGGAGGGGCTCTCCCACAGCCTAATGGATTTCCTGGCAGTACCATGAATCACTTCTGATCATACACTTGCAATAGTATTGAGTTGTTCTGCCATGTTCTCTTTTTCATTTGCCATGGGAAAAACAATGTCGCAAAAGGAGGCTGGTCCATTCGCCAGATCCAAGAACAAAGATAAAATGGAACAGAACTGTAGTTCACTCATGATTGACATGTTGCTTCAAGGGAATACTCAAGGGTTTGGGGGGTGGGGGTAGGGTTAGGAAAGGAACATGTTTTCTTTTTTTTTTTTTTATAATTTTTTTAATGTTTATTTTTGAGAGAGAGAGACAGAGTGCAAGTCGGGGAGGGGCAGAGAGAGAGGGAGGCACAGAATCCAAAGCAGGCTCCAGGCTCGAGCTGTCAGCACAGAGCCCAACACAGGGCTTGAACTCACCAGCTGTGAGATCATGACCTGAGCTGAAGTCAGAGGCTCAACCAAATGAGCCACCCAGGCACCGTCACATATTTTCTTTTGTAAACCTCAGGGATAGATAGTGATTGTTAATATAGAATGACACAGGCTAAGGTGTTATATAATTGGGTTGAATGTTTTTAATACCATATTTTAGATAATTTGAAAGCATATCCTATTTTATCAACTGAAGTCCCCCACCTCTTATTTCCCTTCTTTTATCCAACATCCTTATTTGAGAGCTTTTGATAAGGTTTCAGGGGTAGATGGTGGGGTTCATGGGGTTTGATGGACAAGAAAATTATTCAAGACGTCTGTGTTGCAAAAAGGTGATTTATTAAAGCACAGGGACAGGACATGTTTTCAGAAGAGCTGCCCCAGGACTCTGAGGACAGACTGGTTATACACTTAGGAGTTGGGGGAGGTAAACTCAAGGGGAAGTTTCCAATGGGAGTTTTATATGCTACAGAAGACTAACAGGACTCTGGAGGCCTAGCTATTGTCAGCCTGAGCTTGTTTTTCCCTCTAGCAAAGCATTAACTTTAAGACAGTAGGGAGTTCCTGAAGGAAGTTTTACTCTGCCTGCCTCAAGTAGTTTTCACTGGGCTGCTGCAGGTTATAAGGGAATTTAATTTTATCTGCCATTTCCTTCAGCCTTTTTGTCCTACATCACTCTAAACAATATCTTCTATATGGCTACACTTTAAATATTTGATCATCATCATGTTTCATCTAAGGTTCGCCATTTATCACATAGTTTACAGATGTGTCCACAGACTTCTGCTAATCCTCATAGTGAAAGTTAATACCACCTACAGAGTTTATTATCTATATAAATATGCTAGTTCACTGACTACATCAAGATAACTTTAGTATTCTAGGAGGCTCTTGCCCAGGAAGATAAAAGTTGCAAATATAATTTTAATGGTGATTTTAGTAACTTCATGAGACCTATCTATTCTTCAATATAAACCTTTCAAATGATAGTTTATACAGGAGAATATTTATTTCCCTCACCTTAAAATTTGAACCTTTTTCTGCCTCTAACCATAAGTTATCCTAATGATTCTTATCTAAATCCAGATCAGTCTCTGTAGATTTACCACCTTAAGTCAGACTTAAAATCTCAATATATTTCTTAACATAACCCTTCTCTCTCTGAAAATGCTCCTACGACTATTATATAAGAAAAACTTATTTATCAACAGATTGTTTGGGTGATGTTTTGGGAATCAAGCGTTTGGCAGTCAGATAGAAAAGTTACTGTCAATTATACCTCTGTCGCTGTCTGAGCCTCTATTTCTTGCCCATACTGCCGCTCAACTACCAAATGAAAAGGGCAAGAATTTAGATGACTTATTGCCTTAAAGTTATTCAAATTATAATCCACAAATTGTATAAGTAAGAGTAAATGAAATCATATTTAAATTATTCCTTTCAAGTTCTTTGTCCATTAAAAAAAATAACTTAACCTCTCCTCTCTTAAGAAATATGTTGGGAGACTCTAGATGGGATAAATGATCAAAAGTCAGACTGTGAAGAATGGAAGAAAAATCAAAAGCAATGTAAACAAAAGGACAGAAACAAAGTTGTTATATATCATAAATAATATGTAGAGGAATGTAAGTTTAAAAATGGGGTATAGTGAATGCAAACTATACCTCCATTGAAACTGAGATGTAAAAATGTTTGTTATTAAAAGTAAAAGTCTTCTATGATTTATATGACATTCTTCCTATACCCTCATTATGCATTGGTCTACAGGGAGAAAAATCATGTTGGATCACACAAGTTATAAAATATCTTTAATAATTAAATTAGTCCTTTTGCTAACAGTCTCTAATTAGAATAAACATTTTCAGTTATTTGGATAGTTTTTCTTTCTGCTGACTTGGTGTCACCTTGGTTCTGTTAAAGAACAAACATTCAACTAAGTAAATTTAAAGATCTAATTTGTTCCATTCAATGATTCATGAACCGGGCAGCATCCTATCTGACAAACTAAAGGGTGGTTTAAGGAGTTGCAGCAGATGGAAGGGTTTTATAGGTAGAAACAGAGTGAGGCAAGGAAATTATTAGCAAAAGAAAAGAAAATTGTTTCAGGCAAGGTCACCTTTCCTTAGGGGATATAACAGGGGTTCTTACCAAACATATTACCTCACTAGTGCTGAACAGGAATTTCCAGACTGACTGGTGTAAAATTCCACTCCTAGGAGAGGTTAGGAATTAAGTCTTGGTGAGGCTTAATACAAGTGACTCCATGTTAGACCTGTTGTTTCCTTGTTGGAGTTCCTTGCTGGAGATACCCTCTAACTCTCAAAGAGATCTGCAGTCTCTCCGTACTACTGAAAAATCAGAGGCAGCTCAGACAGAACTGCCTCTTTAGAGCCTATCTCTGCCTGATCATACTGTGCTGCAAAATTGCTGTGGCTAGACCTTCGATCCCTGTTGGTTGTGAAAGGAGGGGTCTCTTCAGGTCCTAAATGGATAGCAGGGCCAATGAAATTGTCCTTTGCCCTCTTTTACTCATTGAAGGCATTGCTATTTTTTCAAAAAAAAAAAAAAAAAGTGAAATTAGGACCTAAGTTAGTCGCTTCTCTCTCTTCTTTCCCTCAAAACCCTCAAGCTGAGAAAGCAGCTGAATTAGCTTCTACTTCTCCATTCTTTTTGCTTAGTTCATACAGGTGAATCCTACATCCTCTCTTTGCTACAGGGAACTTCAGTTTTTGAGTTGTCTGGAGTACAGTTGTTGATACAGTAAAGAATAAAGGACTTTAGAAAATCCATTCTCGGGATAAAAGCCTGACTTGCAAAGCTATTGTCTTATGTATAATCCAATCTGAATGTTAAAAAAACAAAAAAACAAAAAAACAAAAAAACACAAAAAAACCACAACATATTGCTTGGGTCTTTCTCATTTCATTCAATATGTAACAATTTTTTTTTTTCTTTTTTCCTAAGCAGATTGATGCCTAGGGTAGTCCAGGGCACAGGCCAGATACTTGAGATAGCAAGAGGATAGAAAAAATATAATTTTCAAGTCAATTATTCACATTAGAGTGGTTTGTTTAAAAGCTTACCACATCTGTCTACAAAATCCATTCTCAATTTACTTTGATACTATACTTTTACGTGTGCCTTAATCTTCTTATATAATTAAAATATTAAATGATGAAAGTAATACAAGATTTATAATAAAAAGCATCACTTCTCTAATTCCAAAAACACCTTCCCAATTAGTACTATTGAACCAAGAGGAGTCTCTAGGCAGGGTAGGCAGGGACTGGAGTTCCCTTGTTACCAACCCCACCCCCCCAACCCCCACCCCTGCCCTGGCCATCTTATGGTATAACTTTGTTTTCCCAACACTACTTTTTCTGTTTTGAAATAATTAAGGTAAATATATGGATCTTCAGTTTATTTGAGTTTTGACAACTGCACACACCCATTAAACTCGCTCCTCAGACATGATATAGGACATTTCCTTCAAACTCTAAGAATCCTTTATGTATCTTCACAGCTGAAGGGGAGCAGAATTTGCCACCCCAAAATATGCCTTTTTAGCACTAGGATTATTTTAGGCTGATTATTTGTAAGAAACCGCAGAGGAGCAAAGCTAGGAAAACTATGTAGAAATTACATTTTTGTAAGAGACTTCACATTTACAAAGGAAATTTCCATTTGTAAGGCTATCTTCCTTTCTTTACCAGAAAGAGAAAGATGATTAAATCTTTAGAAACTCTTATGGAGAAGGCTAGGACCTAAAACTGCATAACAACCTACCATTGTTTACTGTGCTTTTCCCATCACTGGCTCCCCTGCCATTCAACATCTGCTTTGTCTTCAGCTGGAGATGGAATTTAAGGTGGTGGCTTAGGCCATTTGGGGAAGTTACTCAGTTTCCCTGTCTGTCTCCCATGTATACAGAAGGTATACATGTTATTAAACTTATATTTGTTTTTCTCCTGTTAATCTTTCATTATACAGGGGACTCAAACCAAAAAGGGTAAAAGGAAAGTTATTTTTTTTTCCTCCGGTACACAATCATGTACACTACAGAAGGGAACACCACTCATTTCTATCACAACATATTACTTCTGCCTGTGTTCTTAATCTTAGTACAATTATAAATCTTGTGCAATTTATGCCTGATTCCTTTCACTCAACATAATGCTTTTGAGATTAGTTCATGTTGCTATATGTGTTAGTATTTCATTACTTTTTAATGTTGTGTGATATTTTATTGTAAGTGTATAATTTGTCTAGTTTCTAACATGAGACTGCTATGAACACTTTTTTAGTAGTTTTTGAGGACATATGTTTATGTTTCTCTGAGGAAAATACCTAGGTATGAAGTTGTTGGTTATTGAGTAGGTATCACATTATAGTTTAAAAGTTGTATTATTTTGTTCTTTAATAATAATGAAATCATCAGGTATATATTGACCATTTTATGTTTATAGTGTTCATTTTTTATTGTTTTGTTTGTGTCTTTATTATTGAATTGTAGGAGGTTTTTTTTTATGTTCTGAATGTGAGTTTTTTATCTGAATATATATATGTATGTATACACACACACACACACACACACACACACACACATATATATATAAGGTATATAGTTTTTTATCTTATCCCTGTCTGTGGCTTACCTATTCATATTCCTATTGATATCTTTTGATGAGCAGAAGTAAATTTCTTTTTCTTTTTAATTTTTTTTTTTTTAATTTTAGAAAAAGTTCCAGCAGGGGAGGGGGCAGAGGGAGAGAGAGACAGAGAATCTCCATGCTGAGCATGGAGCCCAGTGTAGGGCTCAATCCCATGACCCTGGAATCATGATGTGAGCCAAAATCAAGAGTCAGATGCTCAGCTGATGGAGCCACCTAGGTGCCCGAGAAATAAATTGTGTTTAATGTGAAATTTATCTATTTATTTTTTTATGGTTAGTATTTATACTAGTTTCCTATTGCTGCTATAATAAATTACCACAAACTTAGTGGCTTAAAGCAACACTAATTTATTATTTTACATGTTTGGAAGTCAGAAGAACTAAAAGTTATAGGCAGTCGGTTAAGTGACTGACTCTCGATTTCAGCTCAGGTCATGATCTCATGGTTAGTGAGTCCAAGCCTGGAGTCAGTTTCTGTGCCAATGGTGTAGAGCCTGCTTGAGATTCTCTCTCTCTCTCTCTCTCTCTCTCTCTCTCTGCCCCTCCCCTGCTTGTGCTCTCTGTCTGACAATAAATAAATAAACCTAAAGAAAAGAATTCATTTTTATTCAGTTACCCAGTTTCTTCATCCTCCTTTGATGAAAAAAAAGTTTCCTTATTTCCATTGAACTGCTTTGATACTTTTTTACAAAAATCTTTTACTGTGTATAAAGGTACTTCTGGGCTCTTAGTTTGATTACAAAAATTGCTGGGTTTTTTTATTTTTTTAAATTTTTTTTCAACGTTTATTTATTTTTGGGACAGAGAGAGACAGAGCATGAACGGGGGAAGGTCAGAGAGAGAGGGAGACACAGAATCGGAAACAGGCTCCAGGCTCTGAGCCATCAGCCCAGAGCCCGACGCGGGGCTCGAACTCACGGACCGCGAGATCGTGACCTGGCTGAAGTCGGACGCTTAACCGACTGCGCCACCCAGGTGCCCCTGAAACACTTAATGAGAGAGATTGCTTTTTCTTTGTTTTCTTGTGCTGTTTATCTGGTGTAGTATCAAAGATATGCTATATTAAAAAATGAATTGACAGAAATGTTTGCTAGAATTCACTGATGAAGCCATCTAAGACTAGCATTTCTTTGGGGGGAAATTTTGATTGCATATTTAATTTATTTAATTCATAAGGGAGGCTTTGTTTGTTTGTTTTGTTTTTGTTTGAATCTTGTCTGTTCTAATTTGTTAAATTTATTGGACTGAAAGTTCTAAAAGCATTCTTCACTGAATGCGGCTTCCATAGTGTTTTGAAAACAAATCCTCTTCCTGGTGTTTTTCCTTTTGTGTAATCCCTTCCCTTTGATTGTGGGGTCAATTTGGTGATGCTCTTCTAATAGGTGAAGCATAGCTGTTTGTTTTTTATGTTTAATAAAAATTCCATGATACTCTAACTTCAAACTCTAAATTATACTACTGAATTTCGAAGCACTTTTTGAATAATCCTGCCTTCAACCAGAATATTACATTGCAAAAATTGAGAGTTTCAAAATTTTAGGATTGAAAATGAATTGGGAAAGAATATATATATATACACATATATATGTATATGTGTGTGTATATATATATACATATATATATATATGATTTCACTCGGTTTTATACCTCATATTTTTTAAAAACTTTCTATTTTTTTAAATCTTTTTCCTTCTTCTTAGTTTTTGGTAGCATATGTATTCTCAAGGAACAGATGTGTGACCTTCTGCAGCATTCTCAATTTAGCCTTAATGAAAAGCACTGTCAAATAACAAAACACTTTGATTATGTGATTAAATAAAAGCTCGTGTTTTTCTTGATGTTTTCATTTTAACACATTTACTTATCTTCATATCTCCAAAGTTATACTCTGCTTTCTATGATATGAAGGCAAGTAGCAACTTCAGTTGTTGTCACTACAGCTAGATGAATATCATTAAGCAAAATTTCTTATATCAAATATTATGTATTTTAAAATAAAACTCCACAGTTATTTCAAGAAAAGTTTTATGTGAGATGTTTAATTCATTTAAAATTGTAAATTCCAGAAAGTTGTTAACAATATCAGAAGTAAGTGTCTACAAAATAGCTTAATAGAATACCTACTAATATATTTGAACTCCACCATCAAATACTTAGGTTACCACTACTCTAGCCCCACCCCCCCAAACTGCATGGTTTTACCACCTAAGAATTCTATCCTAAACATTTTAGTTTTGGTTTTGGAAACTTTTGAAATGCATATAAACTCTACCATACTATATGTATTTTTTTTCTTTTTTTATTCTTTGCCATTTTGTTTTAGTTTAGTTTTGTTTTATTTGGCACAATATTTGTATTTTGAAGGAATTCACCCATGTTAACACATGTAGCTATCGCTTCTTAATTTTACTGCCAGAGTATTTCATTATGTGATTATAATATGAGATTTTAAAGCAATTGGAGATTTCTGGTTCCTGCTGTTCCAAACATTGCTGCTATGAACGTAGGTGAACTTGTCATGTATAAGAGCTTATACGTAAGAGGGTTTTGGGATACATACTTAGGAATAAGATTGCTGGCTTGTTATACTACCTTATACTCCATCTAGACTTCTGTAAAATATCCTGTTGCTTTATATCTTCATCAAAATTTGACATTATGACTTTTAAAATTTTTGGACAATTGACTAAGATTAAATAACATTTTCTTATGTTTTTATTTTCTATCAGTAATTACTAACAAGGTTGATTACCTTTTGGGGGAGTTTTATTGCCCAGTTTTCCTTCTTTCCCAGAAATTCTTGGACATGCTTTTTACTTTATCCTCATGGATTTGTACATATTTTAATCATTTTTAGGAGTTTTTTAATAATTTCAAGATATTAACTATTAACCACCTTTAAGCATTCTGTTTTCCCAAGTTGTAGCTTGTCTGTTCAGGTTTTGTGTGTGTGTGTGTGTGTGTGTGTGTGTGTGTGTGTGTTTGATTAACTGACATCTCAATATTTAGTTTGGGTCAAAAATGGTTTATGGGTTTTGTATTGTGTTTAAGAAACCCTTCATCACTCTGAGATTTTGATATTAATATTCAACTCTTTATTTCACTAGAAAAGATTTTGTATAGGGCATAAGATGACTAAATATTACTTTTGAATTATTGGAATAATCCACATTTTTCTAAATTTTATTAAGTATTTCCACATTTACCTGGTGTTCTAACTCTGTTTTTCTCATATGTCACGTTTTCATACCTCTATATGTCTGCATTTTGTTCTCAGGGGTGGTAGAGTATGCAATTCCAAAATATGTCATTTTGACATAAGGGTAATTTTCAGCTAAACACACTTGAAAAACAGCAGTTGCACAAAGGGTGTTTCTTGTATCTCCTTTTCTCTTTGAAAACAGGATATTAAAAACTCCCATGTGAAAGATGCCCTCCTTCTATCAGGAGAAAAGAAATATTCTTCGCAGGCAGTCAAAGTCAAGAGAATTATATGCAAATAGACTTTGTTAAAATAATTCTTATCTTCCCATGGCCTCTCCCTACTTTAATGACTTTTCCACTATTGCTTCTCTTTGTTCAATGTAATATAAAAAGCATATATGTTTTGCCATTTCTTTGGATCTTCTTTCTTTATGAAGGCTCTCATGTCACATAAAATTTATAATTCTGTACACTATTCTACTGTTAATCTGTTTTACGTCCATTTAATTTTTAGGCCTAACAGAAAAATAAAATTAAAAAAAACATTAAGAGGGTAAAGGTAAAATGTTAATTCCCCTACAGTTCTCTGAATTCCATTCCATTGTTCTATTTTTCTATTCTTAATCAGTCTGGTTTTTTTATATAAAGTACTGAGTGAAAGAACAGTTTCCACTTTCTTACAGTTTTTGAGAATATTGTTTAATTTTGCCACTTGGTCTTCCATATGCCATTCAGATTTGTTTTATTAGGTTCCATGAAAAACAATGTTGGAAGATTATTATAATTGCAATATATAAGTCAGCTTAGGGAAATTGTATTCTTTATTTTTGAATTTTCCATCTATTGGTATGATATGCTTCTTCATTTATTAGTTATTTCTTAGGTTTCTTTGTAATTTTCTCTGCATGGTTATAGTTTTTGAATACATACAATTCTTCATGTTGCCTTTATTTGAATAAGCTTTATTTGAATAAGTTTGTGTTTTTTCAAGTATTTGTTCATATTCCTGAAGTGCTGTCTAAAGATTTTCATATTTCATCTCTTTTTTCAAAGTGTACATTACGCAAAGTATTATTCTCTCCTTTTATTATTTAATTAGGTTTTTTACAGATCCATCAAGTCATATAACCACCAACAAAATCAAAATGTTTAACAGTTCTTTTGCCCTGGAATATTCCTCCATGATATTCTGTAGTCAACTGCTCCCCTCATTCCAGACCCTGGCCATCACTGATTTGTTGTCTGTCCCTACACTATTGACTATTTCAGAATCTCACATTGTATCTACACATTTGAGTTTGGTTACTGCCACTTAGCAATCACATTGAGATTCATTGAAGTTGTGCGTATTCTGTTGCGTGCATCTGTAGTTTATTCATTTTTTAAAAATGTCTGTATGGTATATCATTGTATGGCTATACCACAATAGCTTTATCCATCCCTTAGATAAATAACATTGAGATTTTTTCTCCCCCAGACTGTGGAGATTAAAATAAAATCAGCATAAACTTTTAACCAAAGGATTTTTGTGTACATTAGTTTTTAATTTCTTTTAGTTAAACATGTAGGAGATACATTGCTAAGTTATATTGTAAGTATATGTTTTATTTTTTAAGACATTGCCAAATGGCTTATTGTTTCCTGATTTCTTATTATACCTAGTAATTTCTTATCAAAAGGTTATATTGTAATTTTTATATTTTTGGGTGCTGGATTTTGTATTCTTCCTTTAAGGAATATTTTTTTCCTATCATATAAATAAGCTATTTTATTTTTTTAAGATTATTTTTATTTATTTTGATAGAGATATAGAGAGCAAGTGGGGGAAGGGCAGAGAGAGAGGGAGACAGAATACCAAGCAGGCTCCATGCTGTCAGCACAGAGGCAGATGTGAAGCTCGAACTCACGAATTGTGAGATCATGACCTGAGCCCAAATCCAGAGTCCGATGCTTAGCCGACTGAGCCACCCAGGTTCTCTTGTACATAAATTACTTTAGATAACTTTCATTACAATCATTTTCAACCCCCCACCCAGAGTTACGCTTTGAAAATGTAAGTCAGAACATATTGCTTCTTTGTTGAAAACCCTCAGTGGCCTCACACTTCTCTTAAAGTAAGAACTAATTCCCTTAAAATAGCCCCAAAGGACAAATATGATGTAACTCTCAGATTAGTCCTGATGTATAAATGTAGTAGAGTATTTGTGATGCATTCCCTAATGGTGCTATCTCCAGTGATTCCCTTGAACTCATTTCATGCCTTTCTTTCCTTCTCACTTACCACACACATCTCTCAATTGTTCCTTGAACATATTAAATGGTTTCTACCTTACATATTTCATATATGCTCTTCCCTCTGTCTGGGAGACCTTTCCCAGTTATCCTCATCTGTCATTCCTTCCCTTGTTCCATGTCTCTTCACTTGCCATTTACCTAGTGAGTAATTAATTCATTGATAAAATTGTATTCGATTTTTATTTTTATCATATTGATTACCTTGGAGAATATAGCATTAGTGCAATGAAAAGCATAGAAGTTATATTGTTTATCTCTTATTATGTAATTTTCTTTTCAAATTTAATTTGACTATTACATTTGATCATTTTATTTTTTTTTTAATTTTTTTTAACGTTTATTTATTTTTGAGATAGAGAGAGACAGAGCATGAACGGGGGAAGGTCAGAGAGAGAGCGAGACACAAAATCTGAAACAGGCTCCGGGCTCTGAGCAGTCAGCACAGAGCCCGACGCGGGGCTGGAGCTCATGGACAGTGAGATCGTGACCTGAGCCGAAGTCAGATGCTTAACCAACTGAGCCACCCAGGCACCCCTCCATTTGATCATTTTAAAGCAGAAGACTAGATGCCACCTAGAATTAGCTTTTGAATGTTTAATTTTATAATTCATTTTTCAGTTTTCTCGAACATTGGGTCTGAGATTACATAAATATAGATTTGGAGTACATCAACATTTTAATCAAATAAAATCAGGCTTGAGTGATGAAAAAAGTTGGCAAGCATATACAGTAGCAATATTGACAGCAAAATTACATTGTATGTGGTACATTTAATTTGATTTATAATTTTTCATTTACATTCTATCCATGACTCCAATTGAAAGTAATTCAGAACTAAATTAGGAAATTAGTAACTTTAAATGTAGCTGAGATTCTGTGGTCTAATCATTACTACCACCCTCTTGTAAAGCCCCTCAGCTCCCTGACTCTGTCATTTTTGTCTTCCTTTCGCAAACTCCTCTGTGTGGCTTATCAAACCTGACATATTCTGACCCATGTCTGTCACACTGATCTTATCTTCTACTCTCTTCTCTCCTTCCTGGTCTCTCTAGACTTCTTGAGATTCTGAGGACAATCTGTGATGCTTGCATTACTGATTCCATAAGAAATGAATGTTCTTCCATATGCATCAATCATTGATGCCACTGTTTAATCATCTAGAGAGCAGTTAAATTGTCTCCTCTTCTGAGAGGTCTGTTCTGATTACTAGTGAGTTCCTAACATTTGACAATGTTTTATTTCGCTTCTTAGCACAAAATACTTTTTGGCAGCACTGTTTGTCTTGTCAATTTATATTGAAAATAATGACACTTAACTTTCATATACTCTCTTTTACTTATTTTTGTGTCTCACACCGGTCCTTCTAGTGACCTCAAAATGTGTCCACGTGTTCATATATATTTTTTAAGTTTTTATTTAAATTCCAGTTAGTTAACATACAGTGTAATATTAGTTTCAGATGTACAAGATAGTGATTCAACATTTCATACAACACCCGGTACTCGTCACACAAATGCACTCCTTAATCCCTATCACCTGTTTCACCCATCTCCCACTCACCTCCCCTGTGGAAACCATAAGTTCTATACTGTTAAGAGTCTGTTTCTTGATTTGCTTCTCTCTCTCATGTCTCCCCTTTGCTCATTTATTTTGTGTCTTAAATTCCACATATACTACGATAGCCAAATTATGGAAACAGCCTGTGTCCATTGACTGATAAATGGATAAAGAAGGTGTCGTGTGTGTGTGTGTGTGTGTGTGTGTGTGTGTGTGTGTGATGGAATATTACTCAACTATCAAAAAAGAATGAAATCTGCCATTTACAACAACATGGATGGAGCTAGAGAGTATAATGCTATGTGAAATAAGTCAGAGAAAGATGTATTCATGTATTTTTATAAAATTAATGAAATGTCTTAGACAGTTATCCCTTTACATTCTAATGTTTCAGTTACTTTTTGTATCAGGTATGGTTAAAGTTGCCAACTTCACTTGATATGTTCGAGAGGAATTGGGATTTTGCATATATTTAGTTTTATTTCATGGGATATATAGGTATTGTTTCCAATACTTTCCATGTGTATTTGGTTTACTTGTAAGCATTCTGATATAGGAATTACTTCTATAAATACTTTTCAAACAATACCACACTCATCCAGACTCCTGGTAAAAATATTCAGGGCCAGTTAGAGTGTTTTATTAATATTACTTGTCTTATGGCACAAAGCATGGAAAATATGTGGGTAATGAAAGAGAAAAAATAATCCTACTTTGTGGAAAATGCTTCTTGTCATCAGACATAAAATTTTGAGCAGAGGTCACAATGAAAGTTTTTCTTCTAATAGGAATATACCTAATAATGTAATATATAGCATAATATAAAAATACCTTAAAATTTTTGTTGGACTCATTCAAGAGAAAACTTACCAATATTCTGGTGTTTATAATGAAAAATAAAAAGATGCAGCAGTATACAACTAGGAATTAAGTTTGTCAGTGAAAGCTCATGGTTTATGTATCCTAGCATACTAGATTGGTCTTTAGTATCTGATGAATTCTGTCTTAAAGTTATCTAGGGTTCTACATGGGGCAACCTACAAAATTATAAAATAAACATAGTAAAAATCACTTGAAGGAACAATTTGCACAGTTAAAAAAGTCCTACACATATTTATTAGTATGCTGATGTAGAAATATACATAGTGCCAACTTTTTAATTCATGTAAATTGCTTATGTGCATGACTGAATTTTAGTTTATTTTTTAATATGAAAGGAGAACTATATTAATAGAAGATATAAGAATGTAAGCTTCAAGAAAGAAGACTGATACTGATAGGCTCTGAAAATATCAGAAATTTTTATTTAACACAATGGATTATAAAGGCTAGATATATGAAGATAAGGAAAACACAAAGAAATACACGTATTGCATATGATAATTAAAATAAATTAAAAACAAAGTTTATTTGAGATAGAGAGTGCCCATGTGTGCCAGCAGGAGAAGGGCAGAGAGAATGGGAGAGAGAGGGAATCCCAAGTAGGCTCCTGCTGTTAGCGTAGAGCCCAGTGAGGGGCTCCATCCCATGAATGGGGAGATCATGACCTGAGCCAAAGTCAAGCATCAGACAATCAAGCAACTGAGCCACCCAGGCGCCCCAAAATTTTTTAACATTTTATATGAGGGTACTCTTCAAGACTAAACAAAAAAGAAGGGAACAAAAGTAAAAAGCACAATTTATAATTAATAGAGAATGTGCAAGTGTTAGCAATAGCTTCATATTGAAAAATTTATTGACTTTGAAAAACAGCATATTTTTTTTCATTATGGCCTGTTATGATGAATAATGAACGATATCTTGTTCCTTAAAATTAATGATCATAATTAGATCCTCAAACATATTTGCAGTGAATGAGAGATGTTTTCTCAAACACATTATAAAGTAATAATAAAATAAAATACACTTCCAAAACTGTCATGAGTTTGTAAACTGATTTTAACAAGACAGATAATATTTCAGGTGATTTTTCAGACCAAATGAATATAGTAGGAAACTTCAAAAGGTTTAATGACTCCTTACAGCACAGAAGGTTGTGCTTATTTGAATTATACATAAATTAAATATAATTCACTGCCCCAATATATATATATATATATTTTTTCAACGTTTATTTATTTTGGGGACAGAGAGAGACAGAGCATGAACAGGGGAGGGGCAGAGAGAGAGGGAGACACAGAATCGGAAACAGGCTCCAGGCTCTGAGCCATCAGCCCAGAGCCCGACGCGGGGCTCGAACTCACGGACCGCGAGATGGTGACCTGGCTGAAGTCGGACGCTTAACCGACTGCGCCACCCAGGCGCCCCAGGGACCAATATATTTTAAGAAGAAATAAAACAAAGTATTCAATATTACTTTGAAAGTCTAATAAATAGTTGTTACAGTTATTATTTGTTCAACTTTGATAGTGAAAGAGATTTTTCCAAAAGTGATTGTTTTCAAAATAATAGAAATTTAATCTAAAAAAAGGCTGAATCTGATAAATTTTTGCATGAGCATTTGGAAAACTATTAAAATGGAAATAAGTGGCTTATTTGTCTCCAACCAGTGAAGAATTAATAAAAATAGTTCAAAATACAAAATGAATTGATATAGCATATAAAAATCAAGAATAAACTGAATTGGTTCACAAAATTCTGACCAGTTGGAGATTCTCGTGCCCTATTATTTAACCGAAAACTCTGAGTGGTTGTTAAATTTTTCATTAAAGAAAAAACTATCTGTGACTTGATTCAACCAAGTTCTAGATGATTATAACCTGCTTTTTGTACAATATGCACTGCCAATCAAGTGACAGATAAACTGTTTTGAAAGGTGGTGAAAAGGGCTGATACACTTTTTAAAACCTTAATAATCATGCATAATATGTGTTGTGCACAGCTCATTGCTTAAATCTTGTTGAAGAAAATGCACAGCTCCTGAAGTTGTTGACTACTTTGGTATTTTGAAATAATTATGTGTAATTTTCAGTTCAGTGGTAGAAGGAGTATTTTAAACACACTTGAAGTTGAATTTTTAATGGATAAATGTAATGATATAGTTTGCATATTATAAAGTTCTCCAAATCTTACAATATGCATAAGGCAACATTTTAAAGTCTCAGACTTATATTTTTAAAGATTTGGAAGACAAAAAAAATTCAAATGAGATGCAAAATGTTTATTCAAAATGTGGATTAAGCTAAAATATTTTTAAGATCAATTTGGCAAGAATTTGGAATATTTCATTAAAATAAGTGAGAAAATGAAGAATTATATATATACACACACACACACACACACACATATATATGTATATATGGCAACATCTTCATTCATTGTTACATTTATTTATCATAGAACAGAAAGGAAATTTCAAATAAAAATATAATGGAAAAATATGAAACAGAAGTGATAAAATCAACAAAACAGAAACAGGAATAATTTTGTCTTTGAGAAGCAAATTGAAACAAACCATTTTTATATTTAAAAAAATAGCAGTAATTCACTGAAGACAAGCGATACATTTGAATAATGAATATTGGATCGTATGTAAACATTAGAAAAATATTTAAGTTTGTTGCTAATTTGACATAAAACACTAGCATCAATGAACAGTCATAATAATCTACCCTATTATGAAACAGCAAAGACAAACTGGTTTAAGAGATTTGTCAGTTCCAAGAAGATTTAAGTTTTATGCACAAAAATTTTTGAAATAAAGTATAGTTCATATATGAAAAAGGATCTGGATATACAGACTGCTACAACAAAATACCACAGACCACATGGCTTATAAACCACCTAAATTTATTTCACACAGTTTTGGGCACTGGGAAATCCAAGAACAAGGTGCCAGTATAGTTAGATTCTGTTGAGAGCCCTCTTTTTGTTGCAAAGCCAGCACCTGCACTCTGTCCTCACATGCTGGGGGCGAGAGAGAGAACTCTGTCGGGCTTTTGTAAATGTACTATACTCATTCATGAGGTCTCTTTCCTCATGACCTAAGCACCTTTTAAAGACTCCACCCCTTCATACCATCACATGGGGCCTTAGCATTTCAACATATAAATTTGGGGGGACACAAATATCGAGACTCTAGCACTTATAGAAGTTTTCTAAAGTTTTACCACAATCATAGACTGACAGTTACAACAATTAAGCTCTAAAGTTGAAAGAAACTTTTCTGAAGTCTGAATAATAATAATGATAAAAATAATTTTCAACAGACTATGCAAGGAGAGGCTAATTATTTTTTAGTCTCTAGTCTCTATTTCGAAAATAATATTGGAAAAGTCTTGGCATGTGTAGAGACAAAGAATATGTGACCCCACTTTCCACATCCTCACCAACATCTGTAGTTTCCTGTGTTGTTGATTTTAGCCATTCTGGTAAGTGTGAGGTGATATCTCATTGTAGTTTTGATTTGTATTTCCTTGATGATCAGTGATGGTGAATATCTTTTAATGTGTCTGTTGGCCATCCGTTTGTCTTCTTTTGAAAAGTGTCTATTCGTGTCTTCTCATTTTTAATTAGATTATTCATTTTTTGGTGTGGAGTTTTATAAGTTCTTTCTTTATATATTTTGGATACTAACCTTTATCAGATATGTCATTTGCAAATATCTTCTCCCATTCCAAAGGTTGCCTTTAAGTTTTTTTGATTATTCCCTTTGCTGTGCAGAAGTTTTTATTTAGATGAAGGGGAACCCTCTTGCACTGTTGTTGGAAATGTAAACTGGTGCACCTGTTCTGGAAAACAGTATGGAAGTTCCTCAAAAAAGTTAAAAATATGATTTACCAATTGCACTACGAGGTGTTGACCCAAGAAGTACAAAAATACTAATTTAAAGGGATACATGCACCTTGATGTTTATAGTAGCATTGTCTATAATAGCCTAATTATGGAAACACCCCAAGTGTCCACTGACTGATGAATGGATAAAGAACATGTATGTATGTATGTATATATATATATATATGATGGAATATTACTCAGCCATAAGAAAGAATGAAATCTTGCCATTTGCAATGACATGGATGGATCTAAAGAGTATTATGCTAAGTGAAATAAGGCAGAGAAAGACAAATACCCTTTCATTTCACTCATATGTGGAATTTAAGAAATAAAGGAGCAAAGGGAAAACACAGAGAGAGAGAGGCAAACCAAGTAACAGACTCTTAACTATAGAGAACAAACTGATGGCTACCAAAAGGGAGGTAGGTGGGTAGATGTGTGAAATAGGTGACAGGGATTAATGAATGCCAACTGTTGCGATGAGCACCCAGTGTTGTATGGATGTGTTGAATCACTATATTGTACACTTGAAACCAATATTACACTGTATGTTAACTAACTGGAATGTAAATATAAAAATTTAAAAAAAAGTATAACTGTCAGGAATAAGAAATAAAGAAACATGGTTACTGTTAACGACAATGCTAATAATGCTGGTTACTTTGCACTATGACCAAAACAGAAAGTTGACCAACTGATCTACTTCAATTTTGGAATCCAAAATTGTGGATCCTTTTAATAATATCAAATACTTTTTTTTCCCAACGTTTTTATTTATTTATGGGACAGACAGAGACAGAGCATGAACGGGGGAGGGGCAGAGAGAGAGGGAGACACAGAATCGGAAACAGGCTCCAGGCTCCGAGCCATCAGCCCAGAGCCTGACGCGGGGCTCGAACTCACGGACCGTGAGATCGTGACCTGGCTGAAGTCGGACGCTTAACCGACTGCGCCACCCAGGCGCCCCTCAAATACTTTTTTTAATGAAGTATTCTCTAACTAAAAAAATATGTTTCACTGATAAAATATCTGTATTCTTTATCTTAGACCATGGATGTTTTAGAATAAGAAGCCCAGTGACAGAAAAGCTCAGAAAGATTGGTAGAGAAGTAAAGAGGTTTAATGAATAAAGAGCATTTTACTCTAGATATGTGAGAAATTATCTGGTGATTGAACATTTGAAAGTAGATGAAAAATAAAATATTAACAGACAATAATATGAAATTGGAATCACTGTTTAATTCCTTGATGAAAACTAATGTTATAAGCACAAGCCAGCTTTTAAGGTGGTAAAACTTTTATTTCCATTTTTGCTAAATGTTGCAGATTTAATTGTGTCCTCTCATAATGTCCTGAGCCCCCAAGGTGACTGTGTTTAGAGGCCAGCCATCTACAAGCTAAGGAGAGTGGTCTTAGGAAAAAATAAACTTGCTGACACCTTCATCTTGAATTTCTCCGGAATGGTCAGAAAATAAATTTCTGTGGTGTAAGCCACCCAGTTTGTGATATTTTGTTATGGCAGCCCTAGAAAACTAATACAGTGGTGATAGATTTTGTTAATTAAATTTTGTTCTGCTTTCTGTGATATCTTCTGTTGTAAATGAAATGTGCACACTGAAATGTGTTGTGTCTTGAGAACTAAAAGTTGCTTCTCTTAGTCTCTATGAAGCTAGTTGAATAATTGCAGAATGCTAATAACTGTCTGAAAAGTGTCTTGATGCTCATAAAAATATATTTAGGTTATTGTGGTAATTTTTAGAAGAAAGATATGTCTTACAGATTTTTTGTGTAAGTGAAACAAACAAACAAAACATCATGCTATGCCTATACCTTTGATAAAAGCAGTTCATACCTTTGCATTATGTATGGAAGGACTTAGATTTATTTTTAGCCTTTAAAGTCACTTTTTTATTCTTTCAGCAAATCATATTTTAATTACAGATAGTGATTAATTTTAACAAAGTATTAAATAAAATTTTATTGTTAATTTCTTTTTAATTAACTTGCAGAAACAACTCTGAATGCTAAGCTTGCCGGAGACACTGATTAACGTTTTAGTCTAATAATGCTATAGGCTTGTGGGGAAAAGGTGATTAGATGTAGAATGTGAAATACATCCTGATTCTTTAAGAATTAACAATATTAACAGTAACCACCAACCAATAAGAAAAAATATACCTTGATAAATATTTCAGCATGTTAGGAAAAATAGCTTTATACTATTTAACACATATATCATTTTAAATTCATATTGTATATTATATTGATTCATATTGATTCAATATGATTTAAAAGTAACCAGTATATCCCATGCTTTTTTTTATTATTAGAATTGTGAACTGTGCAGATAATTTCCATATATGCCTCTGCAATCAGTTTTCCCTATTTATTAACATCATGTATTTTAGCATGCTATACTTGCTACAATTAATGAAGCGATGTTGATATATCCTAAAGTTCATAATTTATTCATATTGCCTTAGTTTTCTTCTCTTTCCATTCCAAGGTCTCACTCAGGATGCCACATTGTATTTAAAGTCATGTCTTTTTAGGTTCCATATGGCTGCAACAGTTTCTCAGACTTATTTAATATGACTTTGAGACTTTTAAGGTGTACTGCTGGTCAGGTATATTGTAGGACTTCTTTGTATTGGAATTTATCTGATGTTTTTCTTTTTGATAGACTGGGGTATGGGTTTTAAGGAGGAAATCACATAGTTTAAAGTTCTGTTTTCATCACATTGTATCAAGGGTGCATATTATCAAGATTATTTTTGTTTGTTAATATTGGTCTTGAATATCGGCTGAAATAGCGTTTGTTAGATTTCTTTACTCTGAAGTTCCTCTTGATTTTTCCCTTTTTCATACTGTACTCTAGAACGAAGTTACTATGTACATCCTACACTTACAATATGGGGTTTTGTGCCTTCCCTCTATAGCATGGAGTGTCTATATAACTTATTTGGCATTTTTCTGCATGGAAGATTTGTCTCTTTTACCCCCATTTATTAATATCCAATCATTCAATTATATAAATATTCATAAATGAATATTCATTTTATAATTTGGATTACAATCAAATACTATTTCATTTATTTTGTTTGCTCAAATTGTTCCAAATTTGGCCCTTGGAATCTCTCCACTTTTGCCCCTAGGAAACATTTTCAGTTGGCTCCTTTGCCCCTTTGACATACCCAACAGTGTTTATTTGTTTTATTTTTATTACTTCCTTTCTTTTAAAAAAATGTTTATTTATTTTTGAGAGAGAGAGTGTGTGTGACAGTGGGGGAGGGGGTAGAGAGAGAGGGAGACAGAGAATTCCAAGTAGGCTCCATGCTGTCAGCAGAGAGCCCAGGGTGGGTCTCAATCCCATGGAATATGGGATCATGACTTGAGCCAAAATTAAGAGTCAGACGCTTACCTGACTGAGCCACCCAGGTGCCCCAGTACTTCCTTTATTTCTGGGACTACAAGGTGTTCTAAGCTCTTATATATATTTCCTGCCACATACCTACAACCATCCATTTCTCCAAGGAGCTCCGGTTCCTTTTATTGGAGATCGGTATTAGAAACAAAGATCTGAGTGCCAGATGTGGCTTCTGGTAATGGGGAATCATTTTTTCGGCCTCTAGGCTGAAAGAGGGAAAGAATATATGTGCATACACTAATCTGTGTGTATTTTATACACACACACACCCATATACATACATCTGTAACTATTTGTATATGTAGCCATCATATAGGTATTAAGTTAAACATAAGTTCTTACTAATGTTTCCAGTTCAGGCCTAATACCATATAGATCATTCTAGCCTTCTGCTCATGCTGATCTGTATATTTCCACTCCAACAGTGAGAAACAGTGAGAAATCTGATCCACTATCCATTTGATCAATTATTCCATTCTGGTATACATGTATAGCAGCATCAGAATTGGCACAAAACCCCATACACTATTTCTACACAGTTCCTTTTAACTTCAGCTTTACAGACTCCAGACTCCACTCATTTCCAAAGTTATTTAGGTCAGCACATTTTCTCCCACCACCTTTAGTGAGATTATTTCATATATTTTTGATACAATTAGATTCTCTTGTTACATTCTTCATTCTTTCCTGGGATTCAGAGATATCTGAAATGCTTTTTTCTGAATTGCAAACTTTAAGGTACACTCCTCATGTTGTAATTTCAGCAGGTTTTGCAAATACATAATATCCAAAAGAGAAAGCCTCAGGTCCACCTGTTTTTAGTGGTGAATTCTACCAAACTTTTAAGGGGAACAATATAAATTTTGTGCTATCTTTTCCAAGAAATAGAAAGACTTCCTAACTCATTTTATGGGGACAATGTTACCCTAATACTAAAATTGGATTAAGGTATTATAAGAAAAACAGCAAAGCAATATCTCTTATGAACATAGATGCAAATACCCTCAACACAATATTAATAAATGGAATCCAAGGATATATAAAAAATTATATATTAGACCAAGTAGGATTTATTTGAAAATCTTGTTTAACATTAACATTCAAAAACAAATCACTGTAATCAACACCTGAACCAGCCAAAGAAGAAAACTAATATGATCATATCATATTTGATATCATAATATGATCATATCAAACTCATTTGACCAAATCCAGTGCTGATTCATGATAAAAACTCGCACCCAACTAGGAATAGAAGATGCTTCCTGAACTAGATGAAGAACATATACAAAATCCCTATCACAAAGATCATAATTATGAAAGGTAGAATGCTTTTCTCCTAGGATTAGGAGCAAGGCAAGCAGTTTCTCTCTCATCACTTCTCTTCAACACTGTCCCGGAAATTTTAGCCAGCTTAGTAAGTGAAGAAAAGGAAATGGAACATACATTGGAATGTACAGTGGAACATACAGAATGCTTACACTGGACACCAAACATTAAAATAAAAAAAGAAATTTGAGTTTATGATATTAAAAACTAAGATCTATTAAAACTAGATAATTATGAATTTATAAAGAAATCTTATATCTTAATACTAACTGGTAAAGAATTCAAAAATTGGGCAAAATAATTTTAAAAAAATTCACAAAAAGAAATTTGAGTTTATGTTATTAAAAATTAAGATCTATTAAAATAGATAATTATGAATTTAAGAAGAAATCTTATATCTTAATACTAAATGATAAAGAATTCAATAAAATTGGGCAAAATAATTTAAAAAACAATTAACAAAAATGATATATGAACTTACAGCAGTTAAAATAAGCTCAACATTATGAGTCGTCAGTGAATGCAGATTAAAGCCACAGTAGGATACCATGACACATTCACTTGAAAGACAAAATTAAAAAGACTGATAATATCAAATATGGGGTAAGATGTGAAACAGTTGGGATTCTCCCATATTGCTGATCAGTATGATAAATGGTAAAACCACTTTTGTTTATATAAAGTTAGACATATCTTTGAGTGGTGTTGATCTACCAGTTCCACTCCTAGGTATTGGCCCAAAAGAAATGAAAATATATCCATATCTACGTTAACACTTGGACAGAAATCTTCTTAACAGATTCACTGATAATTGACTGTTTTTCCATTTAGCAGGTGAATAGATAAACACATTACAGTGAATCCATACAATGCAAAACTACCCAATATTAAAAGGAAAGGACTGGTGATACATACATCAGCATAGATGTATGATGAGCAAAAACATGATGAGCAAAAATAAATTTTTTTTTATTTATATATGAAATTTATTGTCAAATTGGTTTCCATACAACACCCAGTGCTCATCCCAAAAGGTGCCCTCCTCAATACCCATCACCCACCCTCTCCTCCCTCCCACCCCCCATCAACCCTCAGTTTGCTCTCAGTTCTCAACAGTCTCTTATGCTTTGGCTCTCTCCCACTCTAACCTCTTTTTTTTTTTCCTTCCCCTCCCCCATGGGTTCCTGTTAAGTTTCTCAGGATCCACATAAGAGTGAAACCATATGGTATCTGTCTTTCTCTGTATGGCTTATTTCACTTAGCATCACACTCTCCAGTTCCATCCACGTTGCTACAAAAGGCCATATTTCATTTTTTCTCATTGCCACGTAGTATTCCATAGTGTATATAAACCACAATTTCTTTATCCATTCATCAGTTGATGGACATTTAGGCTCTTTCCATAATTTGGCTATTGTTGAGAGTGCTGCTATGAACATTGGGGTACAAGTGCCCCTATGCATCAGTACTCCTGTGTCCCTTGGATAAATTCCTAGCAGTGCTATTGCTGGGTCATAGGGTAGGTCTATTTTTAATATTCTGAGGAACCTCCACACTGCTTTCCAGAGCGGCTGCACCAATTTGCATTCCCACCAACAGTGCAAGAGGGTTCCCGTTTCTCCACATCCTCTCCAGCATCTATAGTCTCCTGATTTGTTCATTTTGGCCACTTGGACTGGCGTGAGGTGATATCTCAGTGTGGTTTTGATTTGTATTTCCCTGATAAGGAGCGACGCTGAACATCTTTTCATGTGCCTGTTGGCCATCTGGATGTCTTCTTTAGAGAAGTGTCTATTCATGTTTTCTGCCCATTTCTTCACTGGGTTATTTGCTTTTCGGGTGTGGAGTTTGGTGAGCTCTTTATAGATTTTGGATACTAGCCCTTTGTCCGATATGTCATTTGCAAATATCTTTTCCCATTCCGTTGGTTGCCTTTTAGTTTTGTTGGTTGTTTCCTTTGCTGTGCAGAAGCTTTTTATCTTCATAAGGTCCCAGTAATTCACTTTTGCTTTTAATTCCCTTGCCTTTGGGGATGTGTCGAGTAAGAGATTGCTACGGCTGAGGTCAGAGAGGTCTTTTCCTGCTTTCTCCTCTGAGGTTTTGATGGTTTCCTGTCTCACATTCAGGTCCTTTATCCATTTTGAGTTTATTTTTGTGAATGGTGTGAGAAAGTGGTCTAGTTTCAACCTTCTGCATGTTGCTGTCCAGTTCTCCCAGCACCATTTGTTAAAGAGACTGTCTTTTTTTCCATTGGATGTTCTTTCCTGCTTTGTCAAAGATGAGTTGGCCATACGTTTGTGGGTCTAGTTCTGGGGTTTCTATTCTATTCCATTGGTCTATGTGTCTGTTTTTGTGCCAATACCATGCTGTCTTGATGATGATAGCTTTGTAGTAGAGGCTAAAGTCTGGGATTGTGATGCCTCCTGCTTGGGTCTTCTTCTTCAAAATTACTTCGGCTATTCGGGGCCTTTTGTGGTTCCATATGAATTTTAGGATTGCTTGTTCTAGTTTCGAGAAGAATGCTGGTGCAATTTTGATTGGGATTGCATTGAATGTGTAGATAGCTTTGGGTAGTATTGACATTTTGACAATATTTATTCTTCCAATCCATGAGCAGGGAATGTCTTTCCATTTCTTTAAATCTTCTTCAATTACCTTCATAAGCTTTCTATAGTTTTCAGCATACAGATCCTTTACATCTTTGGTTAGATTTATTCCTAGGTATTTTATGCTTCTTGGTGCAATTGTGAATGGGATCAGTTTCCTTATTTGTCTTTCTGTTGCTTCATTGTTAGTGTATAAGAATGCAACTGATTTCTGTACATTGATTTTGTATCCTGCAACTTTGCTGAATTCATGTATCAGTTCTAGCAGACTTTTGGTGGAGTCTGTCGGATTTTCCATGTATGATATCATGTCATCTGCAAAAAGCGAAAGCTTGACTTCATCTTTGCCAATTTTGATGCCTTTGATTTCCTTTTGTTGTCTGATTGCTGATGCTAGAACTTCCAGCACTATGTTAAACAACAGCGGTGAGAGTGGGCATCCCTGTCGTGTTCCTGATCTCAGGGAAAAAGCTCTCAGTTTTTCCCCGTTGAGGATGATGTTAGCTGTGGGCTTTTCATAAATGGCTTTTATGATCTTTAAGTATGTTCCTTCTATCCCGACTTTCTCAAGGGTTTTTATTAAGAAAGGGTGCTGGATTTTGTCAAAGGCCTTTTCTGCATCGATTGACAGGATCATATGGTTTTTCTCTTTTTTTTTGTTAATGTGATGTATCACGTTGATTGATTTGCGAATGTTGAACCAGCCCTGCATCCCAGGAATGAATCCCACTTGATCATGGTGAATAATTGTTTTTATATGCCGTTGAATTCGATTTGCTAGTATCTTATTGAGAATTTTTGCATCCATATTCATCAGGGATATTGGCCTGTAGTTCTCTTTTTTTACTGGGTCTCTGTCTGGTTTAGGAATCAAAGTAATACTGGCTTCATAGAATGAGTCTGGAAGTTTTCCTTCCCTTTCCATTTCTTGGAATAGCTTGAGAAGGATAGGTATTATCTCTGCTTTAAACGCCTGGTAGAACTCCCCTGGGAAGCCATCTGGTCCTGGACTCTTATTTGTTGGGAGATTTTTGATAACCGATTCAATTTCTTCGCTGGTGATGGGTCTGTTCAAGCTTTCTATTTCCTCCTGATTGAGTTTTGGAAGAGTGTGGGTGTTCAGGAATTTGTCCATTTCTTCCAGGTTGTCCAATTTGTTGGCATATAATTTTTCATAGTATTCCCTGATAATTGTTTGTATCTCTGAGGGATTGGTTGTAATAATTCCATTTTCATTCATGATTTTATCTATTTGGGTCATCTCCCGTTTCTTTTTGAGAAGCCTGGCTAGAGGTTTGTCAATTATGTTTATTTTTTCAAAAAACCAACTCTTGGTTTCATTGATCTGCTCTACAGTTTTTTTAGATTCTAGATTGTTTATTTCTGCTCTGATCTTTATTATTTCTCTTCTTCTGCTGGGTTTAGGCTGCCTTTGCTGTTCTGCTTCTATTTCCTTTAGGTGTGCTGTTAGATTTTGTATTTGGGATTTTCTTGTTTCTTGAGATAGGCCTGGATTGCAATGTATTTTCCTCTCAGGACTGCCTTCGCTGCGTCCCAAAGCGTTTGGATTGTTGTATTTTCATTTTCGTTTGTTTCCATATATTTTTTAATTTCTTCTCGAATTGCCTGGTTGACCCACTCATTCGTTAGTAGGGTGTTCTTTAACCTCCATGCTTTTGGAGGTTTTCCAGACTTTTTTCTGTGGTTGATTTCAAGCTTCATAGCATTGTGGTCTGAAAGGATGCATGGTATGATTTCAATTCTTGTAAACTTATGAAGGGCTGTTTTGTGACCCAGTATATGATCTATCTTGGAGAATGTTCCATGTGCACTCGAGAAGAAAGTATATTCTGTTGCTTTGGGATGCAGAGTTCTAAATAGATCTGTCAAGTCCATCTGATCCAATGTCTCATTCAGGACCCTTGTTTCTTTATTGACCGTGTGTCTAGATGATCTATCCATTTCTGTAAGTGGGGTGTTAAAGTCCCCTGCAATTACCACATTCTTATCAATAAGGTTGCTTGTGTTTATGAGTAATTGTTTTATATATTTGGGCGCTCCGGTATTTGGCGCATAGACATTTATAATTGTTAGCTCTTCCTGATGGATAGACCCTGTCACTATTATATAATGTCCTTCTTCATCTCTTGTTACAGCCTTTAATTTAAAGTCTAGTTTGTCTGATAGAAGTATGGCTACTCCAGCTTTCTTTTGGCTTCCAGTAGCATGATAAATAGTTCTCCATCCCCTCACTCTCAATCTAAAGGTGTCCTCAGGTCTAAAATGAGTCTCTTGTAGACAGCAAATAGATGGGTCTTGTTTTTTTATCCATTCTGATACCCTATGTCTTTTGGTTGGCGCATTTAATCCATTTACATTCAGTGTGATTATAGAAAGATATGGGTTTAGAGTCATTGTGATGTCTGTATGTTTTATGCTTGTAGTGATGTCTCTGGTACTTTGTCTCACAGGGTCCCCCTTAGGATCTCTTGGAGGGCTGGTTTAGTGGTGACAAATTCCTTCAGTTTTTGTTTGTTTGGGAAGACCTTTATCTCTCCTTCGATTCTAAATGACAGGCTTGCTGGATAAAGGATTCTCGGCTGCATATTTTTTCTGTCTAGCACACTGAAAATCTCGTGCCAACTCTTTCTGGCCTGCCAAGTTTCAAAAGAGAGATCAGTCAGGAGTCTTATAGGTCTCCCTTTATATGTGAGGGCACGTTTACCCCTTGCTGCTTTCAGAATTTTCTCTTTATCCTTGTATTTTGCCAGTTTCACTATGATATGTTGTGCAGAAGATCGATTCAAGTTACGTCTGAAGGGAGTTCTCTGTGCCTCTTGGATTTCAATGCCTTTTTCCTTCCCCAGTTCAGGGAAGTTCTCAGCTATTATTTCTTCAAGTATCCCTTCAGCACCTTTCCCTCTCTCTTCCTCCTCTGGGATACCAATTATGCGTATATTATTTCTTTTTAGTGTATCACTTAGTTCTCTAATTTTCCCCTCATACTCCTGGATTTTTTTATCTCTCTTTTTCTCAGCTTCCTCTTTTTCCATAACTTTATCTTCTAGTTCACCTATTCTCTCCTCTGCCTCTTCAATCCGAGCTGTGGTGGTTTCCATTTTGTTATGCATTTCATTTAAAGCGTTTTTCAGCTCCTTGTGACTGTTCCTTAGTCCCTTGATCTCTGTAGCAAGAGATTCTCTGCTGTCAGCTATACTGTTTTCAAGCCCAGCGATTAATTTTATGACTATTATTCTAAATTCACTTTCTGTTATATTATTTAAATCCTTTTTGATCAGCTCATTAGCTGTTGTTATTTCCTGGAGATTCTTCTGAGGGGAATTCTTCCGCTTGGTCATTTTGGATAGTCCCTGGCGTGGTGAGGACCTGCAGGGCACTTCCCCTGTGCTGTGGTGTATAAGTGGAGTTGGTGGGCGGAGCCGCAGTCAGACCTGATGTCTGCCCCCAGCCCACCGCTGGGGCCACAGTCAGACTGGTGCGTGCCTTCTCTTCCCCTCTCCTAGGGGCGGGATTCACTGTGGGGTGGGGTGGCCTGTCTGGGCTACTTGCACACTGCCAGGCTTGTGATGCTGGGGATCTGGCGTCTTAGCTGGGGTGGGTAGGCAAGGTGCACAGGGGCAGGAGGGGCAGGCTTAGCTTGCTTCTCCTTAGGTGATCCACTTCAGGAGGGGCCCTGTGGCAGCAGGAGGGAGTCAGATCCGCTGCCGGAGGTTTGGCTCCGCAGAAGCGCAGAGTTGGGTGTTTGTGCCGAGGGAGCAAGTTCCCTGGCAGGAACTGGTTCTCTTTGGGATTTTGGCTGGGGGGATGGGCGGGGAAGATGGCGCTGGCGAGTGCCTTTGTTCCCCACCAAACTGAGCTCTGTCGTCTGGGGGCTCAGCAGCTTTCCTTCCCTTTGTCCTCCAGCCTTCCCGCTTTCTGAGCAGAGCTGTTAACTTATGACCTCCCAGCCGCTAAGTCGCGCTTGCTGTCGGAACACAGTCCGTCAGGCCCCTCCGCTTTTTGCAAGCCAGACTTGGGGGCTCTGCTTGGCCGGCGAGCCGCCCCTCTGCCCCGGCTCCCTCCCGCCAGTCCGTGGAGCGTGCACCGCCTCGCCGCCCTTCCTACCCTCTTCCGTGGGCCTCTAGTCTGCGCTTGGCTCCGGCGACTCCATTCTGCTAATCCTCTGGTGGTTTTCTGGGTTATTTAGGCAGGTGTAGGTGGAATCTAAGTGATCAGCAGGACGTGCGGTGAGGCCAGCGTCCTCCTATGCCGCCATCTTCCCTCTATCCAAAAATAAATTAATAAAAGGTATTTTAATACCTCTCAGTACATATTGCATGATTCCATTTATTTGAAATTTTAAATAAGGGAAACTTAATATATGGTAACAAATAATTTCACTGTTTTTCTGGGTTAGAGGATTGGCAGTATGTGCACAAATGGCTTTGGCGTGATAAAAATATTGTAAATCTTATGTGCGGTGGTGGTCGCTCACTTGTATATATTTGTCAAAACTCATAGAACTCTAATTATTCAGCAATCAAAAGGAATGAAATCTTGCCATTTGCAATAACATGGATGGGACTAGAGGGTATTATGATAACTGAAATTAGTCAGAGAAAGACAAATATCATGACTTCACGCATTTGTGGAATTTAAGATACAAAACAGATGAACATAAGGGAAGGGAAGCAGAAATGAAAACAGGGAGGGGGGCAAAACATAACAGATTCTTGAATATAGAGAACAAACTGAGGATTGCTGGAAGGGTTATGGGTGGGGGGGATGGGCTAAATGAGCATGGGACACTAACCTGTTGGGATAAGCACTGGGTGATTTATATAGGTGATGAATCACTAGATTCTACCCCTGAAATCATATCATTATTGCACTTTATGCTAACTAACTAACTTGGGTGTAAGGTTTTAAAAATAAATAAAAAAAAACTTATAGAAATCTACACTTAAAATTGGTCTTTATTCAGTGAAAGTTATGACTCAATAGAGATAAGTTAAAAAAAAAAACTACATTATATGATTTAGATGTCACAGCTTCAAAAATAATGGAGTTAAAAAGGTAAAATTTTAGCTCAATTCTGGATATTTTGGGGGTCTTTTATTGTCTGTGAATTTCTGATAGACGTGTCCTGCAGGGAACTAAGGCTTCTGTTCTATACCACATAGGAAATTATTAGGATAAAATATAGATTTGATAGACTTCAAAATGGTATGCTATTTGAGTCCACAGGTGTATATAATATTGTCTATAGAGAATTATTTTAATGTGATGCTTGACCCTGCCACAATCCTCTGACAACAGTGCAGTTATGATTGTGCAGCCTGTTCCCAGGGACCCCACATACTCAGCAGAGTCAATGAATGCCATAATGTCAAAATAGTTAGCACATGTGCGCAGATGACCAACTCTAACCAGCACAGGGCCTATTTAACTGTCAAACTCAGGTTTCATCAACTAATAAGGCATATTCAGGGAAGTTCCAGGTGTTTAGGCTTAAAAGGGCTATCCCATTTGTTCTTCCTTGATATTTATACCAGAGTCCCTTCCTAGACTTTTTCACTCTGTATTCAGGCTCTGGCCTCTAGGAGTATGTTTGTATGTATATGTGTGTGTATATATATATATATGTGTGTGTATTTAGGCAATGAAACAGGGACAGGACTCTGAAACACATTTCAGGCACAAAATTCAGAGTATAAATGAACAATGAAATCAGACATAGAGATAAGAAAATCATTTTCGGAGATGGAGTAGTGACATATTAAATATGAAAGTCATGAAACTTTTTAAAAAGTGTGTTTATTTAATGTGGGGGGGTGTGTGCAGAGAGAGGAAAAAGAGAATCCCAAGCAGGCGCCACGCTGTCAGTGCGGAGCCCAACACGGGATTGGAACTCACAGACCGTGAAATCATGACCAGATCTGAAGTCAAGAGTTGGCACTCAACCAACTGAGCCTCCCAGGTGCCCCCCAAATCGCAAAAATCTTTTAATATGTATGGCACTTAGATGATAATTAGTGGAAATGATTTAGCATTGTATTTGATTAAATAATGACCATGAAATAGCAAAATGATGACAATTGGTGCCAGTGATTATTTGAGAATGATAGGAAGAAAAAGTTGATAACTAGAAAAACTTGAGGAGATTGCTTTGAAAACAAGTGGAAAAATAGCCCAAGAAAGAGGTGAGGGCATGTATCAGAAACATGGTCATGAGGAAAATGGAGGTGAAATTCTAGCACGAAGTGCTGAGTGACTGACCACTGGTTGTGTGACCAACTTTTGACTATGACAGGTAACTTGGAAAATAACCTTGAAAAATAAGTATTTCTCACAGAATGTTCAGCTTTCAATTGAAAATACTGTTTTACATGAAGTACACAATTAAAGCGAAGATACTAGTTTAACATCAATTCTAATACCTAGGTTCTAAAAGTGAATTTACTCATCTTTATTTCTGATGTTTTTCTAAACGCAGACAGAAGCAAAAGCTAGCAAGCAAGGAAAGAGAAAAAGATGAACCTTATTTGTTTTCAGAAGGTATCCCCCCCAATTTTATTTTCAAAAAGAAAATAGTAATTTTTCTCTCTCAGTCTTAGCTCTGCATCTTTAGAAATCATTGTTTTTCCTAATTATTCAAAGTTTGCTAGTAATGTACTCCAAATATCTATAATGCCCATGACCTTCAAAAATAATTTTGCTTCTGACCAAGGTTGAAGTTTGGTAAATCTTAGTTCTAGAGATGAAACTTTTAAAGAACATATAAACAAATATTGAAAATAATAGAAATCATTTCTATTGTACAGAGTAAGGTTTTATCGGTATATAAAGTGATTTTGTCCTGAAGTCAATGGCATAAAACAAGAGAGAAACTTTTCAGGTAAATGTGTAAGGAAGACTCCCCTCCTCCCCCAAAATTCCAAGTAAGTCTGATCAGGTTCATCAAAGATGAGTTTCTTAGAAGCCACAAATCTTATCAGATGGAGCCTGTACTTTATAAAAATGAGGTCTGTTATTTTGCTTCTCTTTGCTGAACTGCAGGAAGCTGCATGTGTGTTGTTGAATGGACGGGGAAAGATTTATTGTTAAACACTTTGAGTGTTGTAAGATAAAGTGCTCTTTTAGACTACATGTACACCATCCTGCCACTTTGCCTTTTATGAAAGACCATTCTGACAGTCCACTCAGGGTTTTCTGAGGTTTGGAAAATTGAAAAATGCTCCTCACTTTGCCTTCACTTTCAGAGGGTGCAATCAGGCACCACATTTGTCCAGGTGTATCCTCAAGATTTCCAACTTTCTCAAGTAAAAACTGTTAAACTACTTTCTTAATATGCAGTTGAGATTTTTTAGAGAGTTAAAGTATACGGGCTTTTCATGCATACATATATTAAAATTTATATCAATGTATGTTCAGAGAGATTCCTTAAATGATCTCTTTTAGTTATCATTTATGATCAAAACAAACATGCAATGAGCATTTACTGTATACCAGTCCTTGTGCTAAGCATTTAACATGAATTATCTCACCTAACACTTGCAGCAAGAAATTAACTCAAATTACAGATGAAATACACCAAATTAAATAGCTTGTTGGAGTCATTACTTAGAAATCAGACCAATCATACTTCAAAACACCAAAGCTATACAAATTCCCTGCAAGTGTAATCATGATAAGTTTAAAAAAATAAATTTTTGTAATGTTTATTTATTTTTGAGAGAGAGAGGCAGAGCAAAAGCAGGGGAGGGGTAGAGAGAGGGAGACACAGAATCTGAAGTAGGCTCCAGGCTCTGAGCTGTCAAACCCACAAACCATGAGATCATGACCTGAGCCGAAGTTGGATGCTTAACTGACTGATCCACACAGGCTCCCCTAAAAATATTTAATTTTGAATATGCTATTGAGTTAAGAAAGCAGATTCTAAAAATGTTCATTATAGATCTTCAGTCTTTGGTTTGTTGTTAGTAAAGTAGTATAAAGTAGTACTGATCCAAAAACTCCCCTGCTTAAAATGAGTTAGGCTTATATATAAAAGTACTAATCAAAAATGAATCTCTATTTCTGATGGAGAATCCTCTCTCTGCCATCAATGATAATCTGAAAGAAGGCCATTTCTGAGGGAAGGATGGGTAGAAAGGTTAGGTAGAAAAACATGGAGCCACAACAATATTCTTATCTAAATGATGCTGTAAGAACTTATTCAACTTGCACTCCTCCTGAAATGAGTTATTGAAATTGAGTCCAGGAAGAGCCTGAGCTTGACCTGAGAACTGTCACTCACATCACAACTCCAGCCAGCCAACAGCACCATCAGAGAGGATCTCCAGATTGAAGGTGAGTACCATCTTGAGACCATCATAGTATTGGTTCCTAGGAGGCTGCAGGTGATTAGTGCCACTTCCTCCTATTTGATCTGTCACATTGCTACCAATAGGTTCCTGCTTTCAAACCTGAATGTTTGGCTGTTTAATTTGTGTTTTCCTGTTTGTTTTTGTTTTTGTTTTTTAATCTGTGTTTTCTGAGCTGCGTGGTTGAAGGTAGACATGGGAGTTGGGGAAGAACATGCTGCCAAAAATTGGTCATAACCCTTCTTACAATCTTATTGGGTCAAGCAAGTAAGGTGCGGGCCAGTGTCCTACCCAGTAGAAACCAAGCCCAGAGTCTTGAAACCACTGAGGAACTCTTGAGATCCTTGGCTTCCCTTCAGGGCTTGAGGATAAGACCAGAGTGGGCTATGTCTTGCAGAAGACAGTTCTAGTTGCCTAGGGTCCCATGTGACTTGTCTCCAAATTCAGGATGTGTCACAGGTCAAAAACATCCTTGGTTGGCCCTTTACCTCATGAGCCTATAGACATTCTTATTCTCCCAGTCACTTTCAAAGGACACAGAAAAATAAGAAGCACTTGCTAAATACTTCTGGGTAATTGCAGATTACTGAATGAATAAGTCAACAACTTTATTTTTATCATGTCTCTTCGGATTCAATTTTTAAATTATTCAAAATCCAAATTGATCTTTAACAGAAAATATGTTGTACCCATGAACCATCTAAAAGTATGCAGCATTTTACAAATTCGGCTTCATAAGTTTACTTCCCTTTTCATCTTACAATGGTATTTCTTCTCTTTCTTTTTTAAAATTTTTTTCTTATTTTTTTAATGTGTATTTCTGAGACAGATAGAGACAGAGAATGAGTGGGGGAGGGCCAGGGAGAGAGAGGGAGACACAGAATCAGAAGCAGGCTCCAGGCTCTGAGCTGTCAGCACAGAGTCCAACGTGGGGCTCAAACTCACAAACTGTGAGATCATGACCTGCGCTGAAGTCGGTCGCTCAATTGACTGAGCCACCCAGGCGCCCCATCTTCTCTTTCTAAATTATTTCATCGTGTCTGATAACATTTCAGAAAGAGAAAGAAACTATTTCTGTGTATCGTTACATTGCATATAAAAGGTCTATTTTAAAAAATGTTATCTACATTATCATTTGCTTTATTATGTCACTAATGAAATTCTCAATTTAAACCTCAGACTAGGTAGGAAAGAAAAGACTATTCTCAAGTTGAATACTTTATCAAAAACTATATACACCACACACTCCCAAGAAGTAGGCCCAATACTAATCATTTTCAGATGCGCAGGTAATTTATACAGTGCTGAGGTCTGGGCAAAATTTGCTGAATAAGGGCCTTAACTCTGAATATATTGTCAGTCTGTGTAATATATAAGTTGCAGTAACAGCATATGATGGTTACTTCATGAGAGACACATATTTGAAAGCTTTTGCCAAAAGGAGAAATAATTTTGTTTTGTAGGAAGTGCATGACCCTGGTAGAAGTAACATGATTTTTAAGCCAGCAACATCGGTGCCTGAGAGCAATTAATAAATCCTCTCCAGCCTCATTCTTCTTCTAGAGTCCAGGTTCTACCTCTTGACCCTATATTCATCCTATTCCCTCATTAGTGCAACATGGAGAATATCGTCGGCATGCTAACATTGTACAAGACTCCATCTATTAGAATTCTAATGTGTGCAAACCTTATAACCTACAAAGTCCTTATTGGATATTATGTTTCCCTATGGATATTTAAAACGTGTTAATTCTAATGATGTGCTCTGGGTAATTAGATAGGAAAAGAAAATCAATTGTGCAATAGTCTCCATGAAAAATGACTGAAGATTTGTAAATTTTGAGTTTTAGAAGAAAACATATACTTGTGGGAATTTTGTTTTCTTGTATAAAGCAAATTTTATATAAATAAAAGTTTTTTTGTATAAAAACATTAACTTTCTGATACAAAGATTGGAAAGATTCAACCTGTGAAATTCAGAAAAAAAATTAAAATTTCTCTCACAGAAATATAGTTAGCTGTGTGAGAGGGGGCATTTAAAAATAGATGTTAGAATCAACCATTATTTCAGGATATGTTTTTGGATAAAGCACAGTCTTTCAAATGGGAGGAAGGATGTTTCATAAATAACATTTTTGCAATCGTACTCCCAAGAACTTCACATTCTTGTTCAATTGCAGATAACAGTGACTAAAACTAACCATAAAATTCTTTCTAAATCCAATGGTTATTTTTGTACAATCATAAGACTAAACAATATTTTTCTCTGTGTCTTCAGTCAGTATATTTTCATCATTTCAAAAGTAAGTCTTTTACTAATATTTAAATTTCTGTTTTAGGGTCCATTTCTTTGTTTTTCCTTTTTATAAAATGTGTTTCTGTTTTTAATATTAAAAAAACCAGAAATGTCAATGTCTCTGTCACTTAAGCTGAAAAACTATAAAAACTATCAAACTGCTTTTTTACATAATCATTCAACAAACAACATTACACCCACTTATTTTTTCATGACTTTATGTACCATGTTGTCGAATTGCCTGACAGTAACAATAATAAAACAGCAAAGTGTAGATAAATACCAGAGTAGAAATTGAAACAGGAAACCCATATTTTCCTGGGACCCTCACAGACAGCTCACTAACAATAAGAATGATGAATATGATAACATGCATATCAGTGAATTTTCAACAACACTTTAGGTTTTGTTCACACTCATACTTATCCAGTTGATTAAGGCGATTTGCATAATTTAGAGGTAATTCCTTTCTGAAAGCTATGATAAAATGCTCTGATTGCAGTATGTCTAACTTTTCACATGTGCAATTTTTTCAAGGAAGCCTAGAAATGAGCAGGAAAAAAAGGTGAAAATATTTCTAGACCCTCAAAGCAGTTTTTTTTCTTTAACAATTCCTATTTGTTTTCACCTCCTTAAGTCTTTAAAACATAAAAACCCATGTAGCAAAGGTATGATTTAAATATTAGCCCAGCAGTTCATTTTGTGCTACTGTGTGTGAGTATGGCAGACAGACTGTAAGTCCTCAGTATCTCCATTTCCTGGTATTTATGCCTTCGGTGTTATCCCTTTATTTTGAGTGCAGTATAGATCTGAATTTATTAACTCATTTCTCATGAATAGAATATTGCAGATGTTATGGGATTCTCAGGTTAGGTTATGCAAAAGACTGTTGCTTCTGTCTTGAGAGACTTCTTTCTCAAACTGAGAAACTCCAACTGAGTTTTCTCAGTTTCTTGGGGACGTATACTGCCTTGTTATGTGCGGCCCTATGGAGAGACACATATGACAAAGAATTGATGTCTACAGCCAATAGCCAGAGAGGACCTAAGACCTGCCGGTTGCCTAATCTTAGTGAGTTTGTTGCTGTGTCCTAGGGATACCTCAGGCCCTGAAGCTTCAAACTAGCCCATCGGTAAGGTGTCCCTGAAGGTTCTTGGTCTTATATTGAGAAGGAATTCAGAGACAGACACAACAGATGAGCAGTACAAGCAGGAAAGTTTATTAATGTGAAAGTACACTCTTGAGATATGAGAGTTGTTAAACTCAAGACGGAGTTGCATGCCTTGGATTTGTGTTTCTATCTTTTATTGAGGGTTGTTAACTAGGGGGTAGAATATTCATTACATGAGACAGGGATTTCTAAGAGGCAGTGTTTCATGCTTTTTCTTTCTTATTTGGTCAGGAGTTTTGTCTCATGATACTTACCATCTTAGACCTGCCTGGTTTCATCTGGCTTCCTTTGTATTTTGTTTGTTTGTTTGTTTTGCTTTTTGTTTGTTTGTTTGTTTGTTTGTTTGTTTGTTTGTTTGTTTTTGGAGTACTACCAGGACAGGCCTCTGACTTTTCCAATAGCTGGCCATGATTTCCCCTTTGGTGACCTCTAGGAATCCTGTTAGAAACTAACTAATGGCCTCTAACAAATTTAGAAGTGAGTCCTCCCCAGTTGAGCCTTCAGATAAGACTATGGCTCCAGCTGACAGCTTGGCTGCAGTTTTATGAGTTCTTAAACTAGAAGCACTCTGTTAATTTGTGCCATGTCAGAAATCTTGACTGTGATATAATAAATGTTTATTGTTTTCAAATGCTAAGTTTGGGAGTAATTTGTTGCTCAGCAATAGATAGTTGGATATCTACTAATTATACAGATACTGATAAGTGGATGATAGATAGATACAGAGTGATTTTATTATTCTGAAAAAAATTCCTTCTTTTATTTTTTTAAAATTTGTATTGCAATTTACAAGACTATAAAGTGATAAAGCCAATAGATTACCTCAAAATCTTTTATGGGTAACTTTGGAGAAGGCTCTTCAAATGATTGTGCCTACAAGCTACACAAAATGGCCTTGAACTTCCACTCTAGGCTGCATAAATTTCTCGTCTTAGGAATTCCCAGGAATGATTATTCCAGAGCAGGTTTTGTTTAGACAGAATATATTCAGAGACCTGGATTGCAGCGATACTCCTAGAATTCTCCATTTTCAGAATCTATCAAATCACTTTTTCTACTATGAATTTTCCTGACATATAGCGCTGAGCTGAAATTTTGGGGATTATTTTTTGTAGAATGTGGTCTTAAAACACTTGTGATGGTAAATATTAGCTTAAGTTAAAATTTTAAAGTACCTAAATTTATCTTCGTACTAATCTATTGCTTTTTAAACCCCTTTCTTTACTTTTGGGAATGTCAACTCTTTCACTGATGCTTCAGGCTTGCAGACTTTCTGTTCCCTTTATTATTCTAGTGTTTTAGTCTCTTTAATTCTAATTGCCTCCTCCCAGAAAATCATGATAATCTGATATATAATTTCTTCCCCTAGATATCTGATAAAGTCTCTTAAATTGAGTTAATAATAGTCAATAGTATAGTAACATGTTACCTCAATATTTGCCTAATTCATTCTCTTAAGAATTGATGGCAAGCCACTAGACATCTGTGCTAGTTATGAATCTAAGCAAATCTTTATGAATTTCAGGGGTAAAAAAATACTTTCGAAAAAATAATTTTGGGGACATGGAAATATTTCCTAAAATTACTCAAATCACATCAGTCACGGCCACACTAACTACCAGGACGAAGTAGAAAAACATTATCATAGGTGTAGAAAGCTGCAGTCGACAGACTCAACTGATACACTTTCACATATTGAATTCTCCTGTCTTTCCCAAAATACCTGCTCTAAAAAAGTTACATTTCTATAATGCTTGTTGCTATAAAGAATAAAATAGCATAGGGAAAGTTATCTAAATTGAGAGAAAAGATTAGTCTAATTCAGTTTTTTAGAGTATTCTAAGACAAAATTATAACTCAGTTTTATAGATGAACTTCCTTAAGATTCTGGTTTTTATAGAGGTTTTTGTTCATATATCTGTTATTTAGTTGCTATTACCCAAGAGAATCTTGTTTCAAGAAAAAATTGATAAATGGCAATGGGGGAGCAGCCCATAAATCTGAATAAATGTTGTTTCAGGGTCTTTAACTGCATTGCCTAGTATCTCAGGTCTAGGTTATAGGGGATTAAGGCAAACTTGGACTTCTTGGAGTTTAACTAGTACTCACGATTAAGCCATTTGTGTCTACAGACATCATTGTAGCTGTAAATACCAAAAGGGCACAGGAAAATTAAAGAAAATAACCCAGTCTGAAGGACACTAGTTTTGTCTGAGTTCTCTCGATATTGTTGCTTATTTTTTATAAGACCTCATACTTCCTTTAGAAGACTCAGTAGTCTTATATCACACCCTTTTCTATCACACAGCTTCACCCTGGTGTCTGAACTTGATCAGCTCTGTTAACAAGTGAGACTGAACTTGAATTTCTTTTGTATGTCTTTTTTTATTCTTGGTACAAAATTTGGAGTTTAAACTTAACAAAGGAAAAAAAAACCTCAGGTGCTTTATATGTTTAAAAGCTATATAAGAAATTAAGTTTTAGTAGAGAATTTTGATAAAAAGGACAAATGATATTAAAAATGGTATTAATAATAGGATACTGTGCTTTATCCTAACAATAGGATAAAGTAACTGATGACTTTTTTATCTGAACTATATTTTGGATCATTTTGAAGAGTGATATAATAGTCAAACAGATATTACACTAGACACTCATAACAATAGACAGAATACATATAACCTCTGACCTAACTAGAGGCAGTACGCATTGTGATTAAGAATTAAAACATACACCAAATTCACTGGGCCATTGTAAATTAAAAGTAAAAAAGTAATAAGTCTTCTTGTAGACCTTACAGTCTGGTAGTAATTAAATCAATAATTAAGAAGGTAGTGTGTCACCAAATAAGATATTTAAGTCACTGTGGAAGCATAAAACAATGACACCTAATTAAATCTACTTTAAAATTTTTCAAGAACAGCAAAAATTTATTCTTGCCCTTAAATATTAATTTTTTCCACTCATAATGTAGTTATACACTTCTTAAAGACAGTGTAAAATCTCACCTGATGATGTTATATATTTTATATTAACTCTAGTATATACCATATATTAGTTCTCTAATGTTTCCATAGTTAGGCAAAAAGGGGAAATGCTTCATAACAAAAAGAACACTTGTTGCTAAGTAAATCAAAATTGAATTTTTTTAGATGCTGTTCTTTAAAAAAAAGTTCAAATTTTACTTTGTGTCTTAATAGTTTTTCATCACTGCAGCACTTCAAATTAGCAATGATATTGTCTTAATATGCAGAAAAAGTTTATTTTGAGTTTCACTTTTTTTTTGTAACTAAAGGTTAATTGGAAATTGCTTTGAACTCTACTCCTTAAGAAATCTCTCCCATAAAGAAGGGTGGTGTGTGCATACAAATTGTTGTGTTTTTTTTTTGCATACAAATGAGTACTTGAGACTGCATTATTTCATTTATAGTGTCTATATTAATACAAATAGAAACAGAACACTGACTGATCCTAATTATATCAAAAGACCTGCTTTTATTTCCTTTTAAAATTTATATTTTGAGTACTAACAAGAAATTGTGGTGTTTGAGATAATCTTTAATTTGAATTTGCTATTTAGAAATAGAAATGAGGGGCGCCTGGGTGGCGCAGTCGGTTAAGCGTCCGACTTCAGCCAGGTCACGATCTCGCGGTCCGCGAGTTCGAGCCCCGCGTCAGGCTCTGGGCTGATGGCTCGGAGCCTGGAGCCTGTTTCCGATTCTGTGTCTCCCTCTCTCTCTGCCCCTCCCCCGTTCATGCTCTGTCTCTCTCTGTCCCAAAAATAAATAAAAAAACGTTGAAAAAAAATTAAAAAAAAAAAGAAATAGAAATGACTTAAGTGTGCTCATAATTCAGTTCCATTATCAAGAAATATCAACTATATCTGTGACATCTGACTGAAAAAGATTCAATAATAGGTTTTACTCAGAATGGGTAGATATGATTAACTTTTCTATATATACACACATTAAAACAGAATTGCGGGGCATGTTTTCCTACTTGAAAATATTTTTTTTAATGTTTATTTATTTGAGAGAGACAGCCAGAATAGGGTAGGAGCAGAGAAAGAGGGAAAGAGAGAGAATACCAAGCAGGCTCTGTGTCATCAGCACAGAGCCCTGTATGAGGCTCAAACCCACAGACCCCGAGATCATGACCTGAGCCAAAATCAAGAGTTGATACTTAACTGACTGAGCCACCCAGGTGCCCCCAACATTGAAATATTAATAAGACTTATATGGAAAAACGACTTCATTGGAATAGAACCACTGGAGAAATATGAGGGGAAAAAAGGACCAATTCAGGAAAGAAAAGAATAATCAGGTACAGAAAAAATGGAGATATTTATGAGCTCCAATTTAAAATTTTTATTTTTTAATTTTTAAGTTTACTTATTTTTGAAGGACAAGGATAGACAGAGCATGAGAGAGAAACACACAGAATCTGAAGCAGGCTCCAGGCTCTGAGCTGTCAGCACAGAGCCTGAAGCAGGGCTCAAACTCATGAATGATGAGATCATGACCTGAGCTGAAGCCGAAGTCGAACACTTAACCAACGAGCCACCCTGGCACCCCAAAACGTAGAATTTCTTAAGACAAAGACATCTACCTATGCTGCTGGACCTACAACTGGTAGAATAAAAAGTTTCTAAGAATACCAAAAATAGTCCATGGAACATAGAAAAATATGTACATTTGGCTATTTTGAAATCCAAAGGGCACTGAACACATAGAATATAAAAAGTAAGATTATTTTTACCTCTAGAGATAAAGCAAGAAAATGCAGTTGCTGCCGTTAATGTTTTTCCTTGATCAGTGATAATATGTTATGTTATGATGGTATTGAACTTACATAAATCTCAGGCATATGCACTGTTTCTGTTTTATTTAGATATATTGGTACATTTTGATATAAAGATTTGATATATTTCATGTACAGAAGAGATAATTGCTAGCTCCATATGTTTCTCTGGAGAGAAAGTAGGGGTAATATTATCAAACCATTTTTTAACTCTTATAGTATTTTCTATTTTTAATACAGTAGTTTTTTTTCCTGAAAAAAAGAAAAAAATATTACTAATTTGGCTTTACAAAAAGGCCACCTCACCAAGGTGAAATTTATTGATAAGTTGTCAAATAGGATTCGCTGAGGGGGGGGGGGGGTCCAGTAGTGATGTTGGATAATCTATAAACATTTGTTTGCAATTTACCCATTTTCTTTGCTATATTTAATTTATATGCCAAGGAGGTTGAGTGGGAAAATGCTCGCTTGTGAACAGGTGTACTATTCTTCAGATCATGCCTCTCATTCTAGCCCTTGAACAATCTACTCTGATTCTTCTTTGTCAGAAATTTAATAATATTCAGGCAGAGCTATTTTGGTGTGTGTGTGTGTGTGTGTGTGTGTGTCCTTTCATTATTTTTTTTTCTTCTCAGGAATGGTTTTCTCAGTCTTTATAAAATACTTCCCTATTAATACAAAGAAATTTGGCAATTAATTACAGTTTATTCTGTGATGTTGTCTGTGCAGAATGTCACAACCACTACCAAAGATGGGTTTGCTTATCCCGACTAAACTAGTGATCTCCAAACATTTGTTCACATACAAGTAAAATAAAATATTAGCAAGCACTCACAGTATACATCCATTTATTCATTAATTACATGTGATTACTAAATTAAAGGCATTATAAGACCTTAAAATACATACAGTATACATTCAAAAATACAAAATTTAATAGGATACAAACATATATACATCAAGAAAAGTTTTATTTTCTTACCCTACCATTTACAGCATGGCATTAAATGTATGTACTTCATTGCTCACTGTTAGACTGATTTTTATACTTACTTCTGAGGTTGCTTTTGTGTATTGCATAGACATGAGCAGATCATATACAGATGTGAACAACAGGTGATTTGAAAATGTAGGGCAAGAGAGAAAATCACCTTGAGTGAAGACCTGCTATGTGTCAGTCATATAATTATGTGCTCACATAATTTAATCCTTACACATTTCTATCAAGATATTGTATTTATTCATTTTTACATCTTAAGAAAAAGTAATTTGGAATTTTCTCCAAGCACATAGAAGATTTATGTTGGAGAACAGTATTAAAGCTAGATTCTTATTGATGATAAAGCCTACTTGTTAACATTCACTGTTTGGACCTTCAAGTGAATGAAGCCTTGGTCCCAGTTGTATGGAGAAAAATATTCATACATGAACTGCTGAGAATATTTTCCAAATGACCCTCTATGTGTATGCCTCCTCTTAAAGTTCCTCCGCAGGTCTACTTTTGGATACTTTGTTCTTTGAATAAGATTAGGGGACACACAATTAACTCAGGTTAAGCTGTTAAGCCATCTCTATCTTCATTTATGTGTACTTGGATGACTTTAGCTGTCATCTCTCTCTGGGTGATGAAATGCTGGTCCCTTCATAGTGTTTTCCAATCTCCTCTAGGCAAAAGATAACTGTCTCAGAAAGAGGTGAATTAAAATTGATGATTTCAATGTTGGTATTTGTCAGCCTTTCCTTTCATGGGCGAAATTGAGTGATTTACCAGGATTAGATCATAGTTGTCTAATAGAAGTAATAATCACTAGGTGGGAATTAACAAATGCTCAAACTGTACAAATATTTAAATGAGTGCTATTATTCATTTTTCTTCAAAGTAATTCTCCAGGAAAAAATACTGCAAAAATTCAATTGATTTTTTTTAATTATAATAAAAATGGATTATGTATATTTTACTATGGAAGGACTTGGAAAGTTTTGAGGTAAGAAAGGTAAAGATTAATCTGGGATACCAGTCTTAAACAACTTCTCATCATTAATATGGCTATTTTTCTCCATATTTAATTTTTTTCTCAAAAATAATATGTAGTAAAATTACATTATAATATAAAAAAATGCTAAAGTTTCTAGAATCATTCCTTATGCCTCACTGGATTTTCTTTTCAGAAAAGGCAAGGATCTATGACAATGGGAGGAAGAATTATCCAGAAACCCAATAGATACTATTTTGGGTACAAACCTTTTTCTTCCCTCCCTTTATTCTTGTTGTCTGTAGTACTCCTAGCAGTGTATACATTATCCTATCCTTTTCTATATTATCTGGCAGCAGATAATAATTTTATTACCACCTCATTTACAATCACTTCCTTTTCCTATATTTATGAACCTGATTTTCAACTTCAATTTGCTATGACAGTTTCTTACATGCTTATTGAAAAGTATTCCTTCTGTCAGTTGACTCACTTACATGCAAGAAATCAAGGGGAAACTGCTTTCCATAGCTACTTGGGACCACTTTTATGTATCATGATTTACCAACAACTTGGTGTTTGAAAGTAAAACTTTAGTCTATTGAATTCATATACATTTTCCTTCCTTTTAAATTACTTTTGGGCTTGGATCACAGTTTTTATGTGCAATGAAGACTAATTATAAAAATTACAAGGGGTAGTAGATGAAGTAATGGACATATCAAATGATATAGAAGATAAGAACAAAAAAGCCAATATATATATATTTTTAATTTTAGAAATAAAATAATTATATACAGCCAGGCAAAAATTTCCAACATAAGGACAGCATAATTGTAATATCCAAAGGAAAAAAAAACCTGAAAAATGCAACAAACTTATCCTTCTAATATTTTTTAAAAATAACTCAAATTGAATAATGTCTACATGACATGAAAGAAGATATATACTGATAAAAAAAGATGCATTACATAAGTGGGGAAGTCAACCCAGAACAGAACAGACATCTCTGAAACATAACAGAGAAAACTACCAAATTAAAAACAAAAACAAAGAAACAAAAAACACTGACAACAAAACAAAACAATATAAAAACACTTCAGGCCTTCAGGTAAACAATGAAGTCATGAGAGAGGAAATATATTCAGTTCATCATATGACTTTTTGAAGGCACTGCTCAAAATTGAACAACAAGGAAAAAAACATTTTTAGGAAGCCTAAAAGTATAAATGAAATTTTTTATTTTCAGCCAATCTGACTTTCAAGGATCAGGCTTTCTGGAAAAACTGTTTTAAACATGTAAGATCTATAGAAATAATTTCCTTATCAGCCTTTTCTTAGAACATATTAGGGAACAAACTTTATCCAGTAAAACTTGATTAGTAAAATATGACAAATGGTTATAATTATTAGATGACAATTGTGATTATAAGAGTCTATAGGAGTGAAACGTAGTAGATTCTATATGTATTGGCAAAGTATAATAATGTCATTTAAAATGTGAGGAGGATCAGGAGAAATTACTTTTGCATATTAATAAATGGAGGTCAGAGTAAAGTAAAAAGTAATAAAAATAATATTTTTTTTGAGAGACAGATTGATAGAGCATTAGCATGCGAGGGGCGGAGGGAGAGGGAAAGAGTCTAAAGCAGGTTCCATGCCCAGTATGGAGCCCGATGCAGGGCTCCCTCTCATGGCCCTGGGATCATGACCTGAGCTGGAATCAACAATTGGAAGCTTAATCGACTGACCCACCCAGGTGCCCCCAAAATAAATTGAAAAAAAGAAAAAGGAAAGAAAAAGCAAGGCAACCAACCCTAAATTCAAACTAAGATAAAAATTTGAGCCCTAAATTCAAAAAAGATAAAGTGAGACAACTATAATAGTTATTCTATTTAATAGTTATGGCACACATTTGTAATAATGATGTAATAATTATGAATATCTGTTCACCCCCTAATACCCAAGAGCCTTGATAAAATATAAACGACATGATATGGAAGATAAACAAAAAGAAATTAATATTAGTAGATTTTAGTACTTCATTCTCATTCTGAAGAAGATCAATGAGTAACCATCAAAGAGATGTAAAGATGGTCTAGGGAACATAAAAATTATGACAACGCTTTAGAAATATAGGCTTGGATGTCAATAATCCACTCTTGACAATTTTACTGCTCTTTGAAATCCTAATTCCCACTGTTATTGATAGGTAAAATTAAAATTTAATTGACATCAATACAAATCTTCCAACTAATTCCCTAAAATATAACTAAAACAAACTATACACATATACATATAGATAGATGATAGACAAACATATAGGTAATAGATAGATACATGATAGATGATAGATGATATAACAAACAATCATGTTAGGAAATACAAGACAATACATGTCTTTCTTCCATTATACAATTGATATGTTTTTTAAAACACAGTAGTGTGTTGTAATGTTGTGATGCCTCCTTTAACAACATGCAAAATATCCATTCCCTTGGTGGACAGTATTTGCAATTTTTAAAATATTAACATATGATTCTAATTTTTCCAACAACTTTAATTAAAAAGCTTAACAATGCTCACTTATAAATATTGACAGAAAATAGTCTATAAAGCTTAAATATTAAAAAACCATCTGTACGTATGATAAGTATGTTAATTCAGAGAAAAACATTTAATTTGGTCCTTGTCTTAGTCAGTCTAGGCTGCTATAACAAAGGACCATAGACTAGGTAGCTTATAAACAAAAGAGATTTATTTCTTATACTTCAGGATACTGAAAGTCCAAGATCATGGTTGGGTTCTCTGAGAGCCCTCTTGCAGGTTGCAGAACGCAGACTTCTCATTGTATCCTTTTATTGTGGAAAGAGAGCTACCTGTCTGATTTATTTTCATAGAGATAATAATCCATTCATGAGGGTGCCACCGTCATGACTTAATTATCTTCCAAAGGCCCCACCTCAAAAATCATCACATTGGGATTAGGGTTTCAACATATAAATTTTGGGGGGGGACACAGACTTTTAAGCCATTGCAAATTTTCTTAGTTTTTATACTTTGTTATTCATGTAGGTAAAGAACTACATGACTAATTTCCTTTTTCCAGCCAGTCAAATCTTTAAATCCATACAGTTTAAATTTATTTGCAAAAAGCATTCTTGAAGACTACGCATAAACTACTAAAACTCTTCTAGTAAATACTCCCTTCATTATTTCCTGGCTAGTAAATCCCATACAATTGTTCAAAAGAAGATCTAATTGAAGTCAACACTGCCTGTGGCTTTCCTGAAGTGGGAGGGGAAAAGTCATAGAACCTTTGATAACATTGTTCATCTCACCTCAAAAATAACAAGAATAAAGTAAACTTTCTGATGGTGACTTAAAACAATCAACTCTATTAAGCAACCTTGTGTCAAAGGGAGAATTTAAATACAATTGTGGCATTTGTTAAAACTACTATAATGAAAATGCACAATCTTAGGATAAATAGGATAATTACATCCCAAATCTAAGGGAACATGTAGCTTTAAATAATTAAAAATGAAAATAAAAGTGCAAAGAGAAGTACTTACAGGAAATATGCAATACAAAAGCTTAGAAAAAGAATCAGAAGATCATTTTGAGGAACTGCTAAGACAGGAAACAATACAGGTTAAAACAGAGCTTAGTAAATTAAAAAGCAAAATAGATGTAGATCTAATGAATATGCAACATAGAAAAACCATTAGCTTTCCTAAGTTGGGGAAAAAGGAAAACAGAAATTTACAAAATAAACAATGAAAGGAGGAAAAAGCTATCAAAACAGAAGGTATTTTGAATAAAATAGAGATTCTTCACACAACCTTAGAAAAATAAGACTTAGAACATAGGTTAACTGGAAATTGTCTAGCAAAATGCAATTTATCCAAACTGACCCCCGTAGAAACAGACAGTTAAAACCTACCAGTTACATAGAAGATGTAAAAAAATTTAAGAAAGTGTGCTTCAAAAATTACCACAACAAAAACATTTTATAGGAGTCATCTATCAAACCTTCAAATACCATATAATTTCATTGCTACTTAATACCAAGTTATAAGAAAAAAAATGTCTAACCCCTTTTATGTAGACAATATACCACTGATACCAAGATTTAAGATTATTTAAACTGGGTGGGGGGAGGCAAAGATTAAGAAGAAATAAAATTACTGTTAAATCACTCTTTAAGTAAAAAAAAAATCACAATTATATTTATAGATGATAAAAAAGGCTGTCAAGTCAATTTAAAACACATTTTTGATTAAAATGCATAATGGCTTTTGTAACTTGATAAACCATGTAAACCTCAAATCAATACCTAGCACTGTAAAACAGAACAGAACCTTAAAGAATTCTTGTTAATGTCAAGAGCAAGGTAAGAATGTCCATTCTCACCACAAATACCAGTATTGAGAAAAAAAAATCCCCATCATCTCTACCACTCAACACAACTTGTTTTCTGGGCTTTCTATTCTGTTCTCTTGATCTGTGTGTCTATTTTGGACCAGTACCGTACTGTTTTGATTACTAAGCTTTGTAGTAGTAGATCTTGAAATCTGGAATTGTGATTCTCTACCTTTGTTCTTCAAGATTGCCCTGGCTGTTCAGGAATTTGTGTTTCCATACATGGCATTAAATGTGTAGATTACCTTTGGTACCACGGACATTTTAATGATATTGGTTCTCCCAATCCATGAACATGGAATGTCTTTCCATCTATTTGTGTCTATATTCAATTTCTTTCATCAGTGTTTTATAGTTTTCAGAGTATAAGTCTTCACTTCTTTGGGTAAGTTTATTCCTATGTATTTTATTCATTCATTCATTCATTCATTCATTCATTTATTTAGTGCAATTGTAAATGAGATTTTTAAAAAAAATTTCTTTCTGCTACTTCCTTATTGCTGTACAGAAATGCAATAGATTTCTGTTTATTGGTTTTTTATCCTGCAGCCTTCCTGAATTCATTTATCAGTTCTTGTAGTGTTTTGGTGGAGTCTTGAGTGTTTTCTATACATAGTATCATGTCACCTGCAAATAGTGAAAATTTTATTTCACCTTACCAATTTGGGTGCCTTGTATTCCTTTTTCTTATCTGATTACTGTGTCCAGGACTTCCAGTACTATGTTGAGTAAAAGTGGTGAAAGTGGACATCCTTGTCTTATTCCTGATCCTAGGGGGAAAAAAAAAAACTCTAGGTTTTTCACCATTAAGTATAATTTTAGCTGTGAGTTTTTATATATGGCCTTTATTATGTTGAGATATATTCCCTCTATATCTACTTTGTTGAGAGTTTTTATCATAAATGGATGTTGTGCTTTGTTAAATGCTTTTTCTGCTTCAATTGAAATGATCACATGGTTTTTACCCTTTCACTTGATGTGATGTATCACCTTGATTGACTTACGAATATTGAGCCAAGCTTGCATCCCAGGAATAAATTCCACTTAATCATGGTGAATGAGTTTTATAACCAATTGTTAGATTTCATTTGCTAATACTTTGTTGAGGATTTTGAATCTATGTTCTTCAGAGATATTTGCCTGTAGTTCTCTCTCTCCTCTCTCTCTTTTTTGTAGTGTCTTTTTCTGGTATTAGAGTAATGCTGGCCTCATAGAATGATTGTGGAAGATTTCCTTCTTCTATTTTTTTAAATAGTTTGAGATTAATAGGTATTTCTTCTTGTTTAAATATTTGGTAGACTTCACAAGTGAAGCCATCAGGCCCTGGACTTTTATTTGTTGGGAGTTTTTTGATTACTGATTTAATTTCATTGCTGGTAATTGGTCTGTTCAAATTTTCTATTTCTTCTGGATTCAGTTTTGGGAGTTTACATGTTTCTAGGAATTTATCCACTTATTCTATGTTGTCCAGTTTGTTGGCACATAATTTTGCATAATATTCTCTTATTATCTTTTGTATTTCTGAGGTATCAGTTCTTATTTCTCTTTTCTTTTTTAAATATCTTATTTATTATTATTATTTATTATTATTTTGTTGTTATTGTTTCACTTGTATTTCATAATTATAAGCTTCACTCTGCAATCCAGCTAAACTTGGAGGAGAGTAAGGAAATCATGGGACCATGGAACTGCAGCAGGAGCACAAAGATTATAGGAAATTTTGAGCATATGGGGGTGGTGGGGTGTTCTCCCAAGCTACAGAAGGAGTGGTCCAGTGGTTAAGATAAGACACAGGTCAAAATTTTAGACTTGTCCATAGTCAGCAATGGTGATCTTCCCGCTGGTCTTGCCATTCCTGGACCCAAAGCACTCCCTGGCTTCCACGATGTTCATGCCCTCCTTCACCTTGCAAAACACAACGTGCTTACCATCCAACCACTTGGTCTTGGAGGTGCAGATGAAAACTGGGAACCATTCGTGTTGGGTCCAGTGTTCACCATGGACATGATGCCAGGATCTGTGTGCTTCAGGATGAAATTGTCATCATCAAATTTCTCTCCATTGATGGGCTTGCTGCCAATGTTATGATGGCATGTGAAGTCACCACCCTGGCACATAAATCCTGGGATAATCCTGTGAAAGCAGGAACCTTTGTAACCAAATCCTTTCTCCCTAGAGCTCAGAGCACAAAAGTTCTCTGCTGTTTTTGGAACTTTGTGTGCAACAGCTTGAAGGAGACATGACTCGAGGGCTCGCCACCCATGGTGATGTCGTAGAACACAGTTGGGTTGACCATGGCTGGACAGTGTGGGTGGTTCCTGGGCAGCAGCATCTGCAAGGCCTGAAGGTTTTATTATTAAGTAATCTCTACACCCAAGGTGGGGCTTGGATTTACAACCCCAAGGTCAAGAGTCACATGCTCTACTTACTGAGCCAGCCAGAGACCCCTGGTTTTATTGATCTGTTCTGTTGTGGTTTTTGTTGGTGTTGTTATTTGTTTGTTTAGTTTTGCTCTAATATTTATTATTTCCTTCCTTTTATTGGTTTTGGTTTTTGTTTGTGCTTCATTTTCTAGCTCCTTTAGGTGTATGATTCTGGATATATGTGAATTTAGGTTGTCAAAGAATATAATATTTGTTAAGGTAAAATTCTTCAGGGCACCTGGGTGGCTCAGTCAGCTGGATGCCTGACTTCAGCTCAGGTCATGATCTTACCATCCCATGAGTTCGAGCCCCGCATCAGGCTCTCTGCTGACAGTTCATAGCCTGGAGCCTGCTTCAGATTCTGTGTCTCCTTCTCTCTCTGCCCCTCCCCCTACACGCACTTTGTCTCTCTCTCTCTCTCAAAAAGAAAATAAAGACATAAAAAATTTTAAGTAAAATTCTTCATCTGCTTAATACAGCTATTTCTGGACTCCAACATCATAGCTTGTATAAAATTTATTGCTGAATTTTAACCTAAATACTTAAAAGAGCACACTAAATACTAAACACTAGAAATATTAGAAAAGCAGGTAAACTACTACTTCTGGAAGATATGGTATATTAGATAGCTTGAGCTGCTATAACAAAATAGCATAGACGGGGTGACTGAAACAACAGATACTTATTTCTCACAGTATTGGAAGCTGAGAAGTTCAAGATCAAGGTACCAGCAAGGTACCTAGTTTCTTAGGCATCTTCTTGGGTCTTGTAGGTGACTGCCAACTTGCTTTATTTTCCCATGATCTCTTCTTTGTGCACATGCAGGGAGAAAGAGCTTTCTGGTGTGTTTTCTTATAAGGACACTAATCCTATGGGATCACGGACCCACCTCTAAAGCTCATTTTGTCTTAATTACTTCTTTAGTCCAAACACAACCACCCTGGAGGTTAGGACTTCCACATATGAATTTGGTGGGAGGGGACACAAAATTTCAATTCATAGCATACAGCGGTACTTTATACTATCATTTCACAAGAAACTACGTTTATCTTATTATGACATTTGACTCTGATAAAGGATTTTAGTCTGGTGAGAGACTTACAGAGTTTTATAATGAATGTCAACAGCAGGATTATATTATAATCATGGGAATTTGATTTGCAGCCAAATATAATTGGCTAATGAAACTAGTAAGCTCAATTTTTATCCCAGTATTTTAACATTTATTATTTTTCCAAGTACTGAATTTAGCCACAATTCATTTTTAAAAACTCTATTCTTTTTTTCTCTTTTCTGAAATTCTACTTTTTTCATCGATCCCACAACTATAACCACTCATCTGAGTGTACAACAGCAGATAAGCCAAAGCCAAACAGTTAAAATGACAAAAGGACATATGAAATTGTGACAGCTCAATGTATTATCATAATGCAGACTGAAGCTCCATAAATTTATGGGATATCCCAGGATTGGCTTTGGGATGCTGAATCAGAGATAAATGTGTCTTTAGAGCTTTTACTAAGTTACTGGACAGTGCTTCATCTGCTGCAAAGCTGAGTTTTGTGAGAGTTTGTTAAATAAAACCTGAAGTCTTTTAGGCAAGAGCTTTAAGGATTGTTATAGTTCAAAACATAATAAAGACAGACCTCCACAGTATGGTAGACACACGCTGGGCAGAGGATGGTTATTGGGAATCTTTATTTTTACAATGAGTATATGAAAGATTTGCACTTCAGCTGTGTATAATTCATAGCGTGTTTTAATATGTCTATATCTTTATATCATCTATATCTATATCTATATAGATATATAAACTGGCTACAGTTGTGACACTTGACATTGAAAATATTTACTTACCAGCCAGTTATTTATTGGATATGTTTAACTACTTCTTCCCAGAAGATAAAAGAGAATGGTAGTAGAATCATTTGTAGTATAATTAAATAATCTTTGATATGATTATTGTAGAACTTAATATCTCATAAACATGTAAGTATACTACAGATATAAATATATAAGCATTGATATCATAGTCTGAGATATAAATGTAGGCATAGATACATCTTAAATATAGACATACTCGACATACTCGTATTATATGATTACATATTTTATAAATGCATTCCTATTATATTTTCTAAATGTATATTATAATAGTGTAACATATGTATACATGTCAGAAAGAGAGGAGGAGGAGAGCTTGCACAGTTTATTTTCTTTTAATTTTTAACGTTTATTTATTTTTGAGACAGAGAGAGACAGAGCATGAATGGGGGAGGGTCAGAGAGAGAGGGAGACACAGAATCTGAAACAGGCTCCAGGCTCTGAGCAGTCAGCACAGAGCACGACTCAGGGCTTGAACTCACGCACCACGAGATCGGGACCTGAGCCGAAGTTGGACGCTTAACCGACTGAGCCACCCAGGCGCCCCTTGCACAGTTTTTATAAGCATAATAGGAAGATTAAAAGAGATAATGCAAGTACAGTTCTTATACCTGAATTTTCATTTCATTTCATTTCATTTCATTTCATTTCATTTCATTTCATT
>NW_024412395.1:73449141-73469703 GCF_014898765.1 Herpailurus yagouaroundi | reverse complement strand
TTTCATTTCATTTCATTTCATTTCATTTCATTTCATTTCATTTCATTTCATTTTTGAGAGAGAGAGAGCTGTATGAGTAGGGGAGAGGGGTAGAGGGAGACAGAGAGACAATCTGAGGCAGGTCCCAAGCTCAGTGCAGAGCCCAATGAGGGGCCCCATCCCACCACCCTGCAATTGTGACCTGAGCCAAAATCAACTTGGATGCTCAATTGACCCAGCCACCCATGCGCCCCTTATCCCTGAATTTGTAGGTATTATTAATCAACATATGACAACTAGTCTTAGAAATTTTTTTCACAGATGCCTTATTTTATATAAAAAGGTATGTATTGAATAAATTTTAATCTAAACAAAAATAATTGCTTAGTTTCTTGGAGATTTAGAGAAAAGGAGTAAATGATAGTTATAAAATAAGTGGGCTTGTTACGCACTGAGGATCAGCATGCAGGACTAGGAGCTCTGCTCTCCCTTAAGACTACTGGTGCCATCCTGCATCTGCAGTTCCACATGCTCCTCTGTAGGGGTGCCTGGGTGGTGCAGTCCCTTACACCTCTGCCTCTTGGACTCACTTGGCTCAGGTCATGCATTGGGCTTCTGTGCCTATGGTGCAGGGCCTGCTTGGGATTCTGTCTCTCTTCTCTGCTTTTCCCCTGCTGTGCGTGTACTTTCTCTCTTTTTCTCTTTCTTTCTCTCTAAAAAAAATAAAAATAAAAAAATAAAACAACAACAACAACAAACAAACAAATGCTCCTCTTTAGAGACAGCAATAGTCAGAATTACTGTTTGGACAAACTCCATTTTGACCCTCCAGTCACCTATATTCAAAATGGAAAGTGAATTAAACATAACCTCATTCCTAAGCAGTCCACACACCTGGTCTTATTTTATTCAGATAGCCATGCTACTTTTGTAGCTATGTCATACCTGGAGGTGTATGCCCATACCATTCATTGCCCTCTGTTCTTTACAATAGAAAAAAATCATCTTAAAGGCTTATACTATTCATATCCTCAAGTTTAGGAAATCACCCTTTGGTCTAAAATGTCTAGGGTAAATTTGTGAAACGCTATGGACAGTCACACAAAACCTTGCATCTGTGTTACAGGGAAGCAAATATGCCAACAACTTAGTATTAAAGTCTCCATGTCCCTCACACCCCAATGTGCAGCTTCAAAGAAATAGTTCTATGTTTCTGCAGAAAAATTAAATAATATATTGATTGTTATTAGTATATACTTAATAAAGCTATAAAATTATTGCTAATGTTCCATATACCCAATTTTAAAAACAGCATTAATCAATCATTATTTTGCAAAAATTAAGTCATGAGATTGTAATAGAAGATTAATATAATTCATGGTATTTTAGTATAAATTTGTCAAAATTTTTTGTTATAGGAATATTTGTTTCATATTTCAAATCCATTGTGATCCGATACTTTTGTAAAATTTAATAAAATTAAGTAAAATGAAGTAAAAAAATAAAATTCACTTTTAATTATTAGACATAACAAACATTAAAGTATATACATATAAGAGTTATACATGATAGAAATATCATTAGAGGAACAATATAGGAAAAACAAAATAAGTACAAAACTCTATTATCTTGTTCATAGTATACACATGAACACTTAAGAAAAAGTACTGTCTTCATGTTCATAAATGTTGTCCTTTTGCAATTATACCTAAATAAAATGTTATGAGAGAAGTAGCAATGCTCCGCTTAAGTACCTACATGCATACTTTATACAAGTATTGAGGATATCTGAATGTAAAGTATTAATTGTGACAAATGAGCTTGTTGCTGCCTTGTTAGCCAACTTACATTGGATTGATAACAGTGATTATAAAGAATAATGTGCATCTAGGGGCGCCTGGGTAGCTTAGTTGGTTGAGTGTCCAACTTCGGTTCAGGACAGGATCTCGCAGTTTGTGAGTTCGAGCCCCAGGTCGGGCTCTGTGCTGACAGCTCAGAGCCTGGAGCCTATTTTAGATTCTGTGTCTCCCTCTCTCTACCCCTTCCCTGCTCATGCTCTGTCTCTCAAAAATGAATAAACGTTAAAAAAAAGAATAATGTGTATCTACATTCTTTGTATATATTGTTCTAATAATAATGCTCAGAGTAGAGATTTATAAGCAATTTAAGCATTCTCTGGTTTATTATCTTTTTTTTCCAAAATAAAACAAGAAGCTCTGATTTTTGTAATGCATCTTAATCATTTACTGGTAGCACAATACAGAAAATTCTCCTATAAAGTTACAGTTAAATGACTTTGAGAGAAATAAATAAATATTGGAACCATAAACTTCTGTATATTGATCTTCTAGTCAATAAAATTAAAATTCGATGTTTTAAGGAGTTTAGCAATAATGTTTTACAGGTGTGGAAGATGAAGAAAACCTTTACTTCACTGATAAACTTCAATTATGGAACATGACAATGTTCTGCAGAAACTGTTCTTCCTTACGTAGAAGTTTCCCAACAAGTAAAATTATCAATGACCACACTGGTCACACCCATTCAAAGAGAAGGCATGTGACTTTTCAATGGCAGATACAAGTTAGAACATTAGCAGAACAGAGTTTCTACAGACTAAAATAAAGAGTTGGTTATGTTCCAAGACTTTAAAGGTGAAAATTGAATTGCAAGACCACATTGGCAACATCCGCAAGCTACAATGAGGCATACTTTATTAGCTATATTTCTTCCATGGATTGGACTCTCATATTATTAGTCAGTTCTTGTATATTTTGAGCATTGGTGTCCTTGGAAAGGTAGTTGAGTTTCATATTATGTCACAGTATTACCAAATATTTTAAGCAAACATCTTCAGTACAGCCTTCCAATAATATTTTCACGAGCCAGTAAAGTACTTTGCATGTATGCCACGGTAGCATTTAAATTCAAAACTACTTCACGTATTTTTTTATTGCTTTGTTTTGAACTTAATTCTTTATGATCTGTCTCTAAATGCTGCCAAAGTTTGATGGTTTTGTTACTTTATTAGCTAGGCTGCAAGAAAATACATAGTATTCTTTTAGCACTTCACTTATGGTTACAAAACCAATCATTTTATGAAAGATCACATACTGGATAAAATCAGTGCACTTTGATCTGTAAACTTTCAAAATCATTACCATCATCACCCTTTGAATTACTACTGCATCACACTCAGAATGCATGTCTTTTTTTTCTTACTACCAGTGGATTGTAGTTTGCTGTATTAAAGGTAGAATTTAAATTAAATAACAAATATTTTTCTTACGTGTATTTCTCTGAAAATTTTTGAAATATTTAAAAATTTTAATTAAACTAACTCCCTTTCTCTCTCCCTTTCTTTCTTTCTTTCTTTCTTTCTTTTTCTTTCTTTTCTTTCTTTCTTTCTTTCTTTCTTTCTTTCTTTCTTTCTTTCTTTTCTTTCTTTCTTTCTTTCTAATTGCAATGTAGTTAACTTGCAATGTTATATTAGTTTCAGGTATACAATATAGTGATTCAGCAGTTCCATATATTACTCAGTGCTCATCAAGACAAATGTACTCTTAATCTCTTTTACCTTTTTCACCCATCTCCTCTCCTCTCTGGTAATACGTTTGTTCTCTGTAGTTAAAAAGTCTGTTTTTTGCTTTCTCTCTTTCCCTCTGTTCATTTGTTTTGTTTCTTATATTCCACATGTTATGTGGAAAAATCATATGGTATTTTTCTTTCTGTGACTGACTTATCTCGCTAGCATTGCGAGAATTAATGTTTTTGTATTCTTTGGATGAATACCCAGTAGGATGATTACTGGATCATAAGGTAGTTCTATTTTTAATTTTTGAGGAAGCTCCATACTCTTTTCCACAGTGGCTGCAACAGTTTGCATTCCCACCATCAGTGCAGGAGGTTTCCTTTTTCTCACATCCTTGCCAACACTGTGTTTTTGATTTTAGCCATTCTGACAGGTGTGAGGTGATATCTCTTTGTGGTTTTAATTTGTATTTCCCTTAGGATGAGGGATGCTGAGCATTTCTCATATGTCTGTTGGCCATTTGTATGTCTTCTTTGGAGAAATGTCTGTTCATGTCTTCTGCCCATTTTTAACTGAATTATTATATTTTTTTGGTGTTGAGTTTTATAAGTTCTTTATATATTTTGGATACTAACTTCTTATCAGATATGTCATTTGCGAATGTCTTCTCCCATTCAGTAGGTTGCTCTTTGATTTTGTTGATTGTTTCCTTTGCTGTGCAGATGCTTTTTATTTTGATGTAGTCCCAATAGATAATTTTTGCTTTTATTTCCCTTGCCTCAGGAGACATATCTACAAAAATGTTACGGCTAATGTCAGAGAAGTTACTGGCTGTGCTCTCTTCTGGGATTATTATGCATTCAGGTCTCACATTTAGATCTTTAATCAATTTTGAACTGGTTTTTATGTATGGTGTAAGAAGGTGGTCTAGTTTCATTCTTTTTGTGTGTAGCCATCTGGTTTTCCCAACACCATTTGTTGAAGAGACTTTTTCCCATTGCATATTCTTGCCTCCCTTGTCAAAAATTAATTGGCGATATAATCATAGATTCATTTCTGGACTTTCTATTCTGTTTTGTTGATCTGTATGTCTATTTTGTGCCAGCACCATACTGTTTTGATTACTGCAGTTTTGTAGTATACCTTGAAATCTGGAGTTGTGATACCTCCAGCTCTGATTTACATTTTCAAGATTGCTTTGGCTCTTCAGACTCTTTTGTTGCACACAAATTTTAGAATTGTGTATTCTAGTTCTGAGAAAAATTCTGTTGGTAATTTAATAGGGATTGCATTAAGTCTGTGGATTGCTTTGGGTAGTATGGACATTTTAACAATATTTGTTCTTTTATGTATGAAAAACTCACAGCTAACATCATACTCAGTGGTGAAAAACAAAGCTTTCCCCCTAAAATCAGGAACAGGACAAAAGTGTTTACTCTCATCACTTTAATTCAACATAGTACTAGAAATCCTAGCCACAGAAGTCAGAGTAGAAAAAAGAAATAAAAGGTATCCAAATTGCTAAGAAAGTTTCACTATTTGCAGATGACATGATACTACATATAGAAAACCCTATAGAGTCTACCAAAAAACTACTAGAACTGATGAGTGAATTCAGGAAGGTTGCCGGATACAAAATCAATCTACAGAAATCTGTTGCATTTCTGTATGCTAATAATGAAGTGTCAGAAAGAGAAATTAAGAAAACAATTCCATTTACAATTGCAGCAAAAAAACCACAAAAATTTGCTAGGAATAAACTTAACCAAGGAGGTGAAAGACTTGTACTCTGAAAATTATGAAACATTGATGAAAGACATTGAAGAGAATATAAACAGATGGAAAGATATTCCAGGGTCATGGATTCTAAGAACAAATATCTCTTAATTTTTAACCACAAATAAAGCTTCTAAATTTATAATGATTCTTAAATGACCAATTACATTAAATATACTTTTTTTTCCACTTTTCACATGCTTTTGGGATAAAAGTAACAGACTACCCTAAAAGTAATGAAGGTTGTAATGTAAAATTACTGCTTCTAATTAGTGTGCTGGTTGCTCCACATTTCATTTACCATGCAAATTCCACACCTGACCTGGTGTATACACCAGTACATATCCTGGCAATGCCAAATTGCTGGCAAAATTTTGTAAAATTTAATCTCAGTAAATTTATTGAGGATTATATTGTCATGGAGAAGTTAAAACAATATATATAAGGTTCATGGATCTGCACCGATCCACAGACCATATTTTTTTTCAATGATTTTTCATTTTGGAGAGGGAGGGAGAGACAGAGAGACAGAGAGACACACACACACACACACAGAGAATAGAAGAGAGTCTGTGCACGAGGGAGAGGCAGAGAGAGGGGACAGAGGATCCAAGGCAGGGGCCAAGGATCCAAGCACAGAGACTGATGCAGGACTCAAACTCCCAAATGGTGAGATCATGACCTGAGCCAAAGTATGATGCTTAATAGACTGAGACGCCCAGGTGCCGCAGACCACATTTTTTTAGTATGATTTTAGGAGATCCTGGGATAATTTCCTGCAACATCCAGAAAAGACTTCTAGGAGAATCTTGGATAAAATCCTCACAATGTCATATTGTTATAAAAATGTCAATACACTTATTCCTGCTTTTTGTACTTATTTTGTCACTGATATTAAATAAAAACCATTTATAAATCAGCACCAAGTGTCACCTGGGTGGCTTTAGTCAGTTAAGTGTCTGACTCTTGATTTTGGCTCAGGTCATGATCTCATGCTTCATGAGATCGAACCTGGTATTGGGCTCTGGGTTGACAGTGTGGAACCTGCTTGGGATTCTCCCTCTGCCCCTCCTTTGCTATCTCTCTCAAAATAAATAAATGTTTAAAAATAAATAAAAAATAAATCAGTACCAAAACACAGTTCATACTTTAGTAGTTCTAGAAAATCTTTGAGTAATTTTAACTTTATAAACCTTAGTTCCTTAATACTATATGTCTAATGCAATATTGTCTACCCTTTTTCTGAATTTTTTTATGACTGTATCTTGTGAGTTTAGGTTTATGATCCACCTCAAGTTAATTTTTTGAGTACAGTATGAGATAAAGTCAAAGTTATTTTTTCTAATGGTTATTTAGTTATTCCAGAAAACCTTTGGAAATACTTTCCTTTCTGTATTAGATGGTATTTACATCATATCCAAAGACCAATAGCCTTATTAATGTGGGTTTGTTTCTTTCTTTATACTGTCCATTGGTATTTGTCAATCCTATGTCACTGTCATACCATCTTGGTTACTGTAGCTTTATTGTAATCCTTAAAATAAGATAATGTAAACTCCACAATATTTTTCTTCTTTTTCAAGATTATTCTAGATATTAAAATATTTTCAACTTCATATGATAATAATTTTAGGAATACATTGAGCTATAAGTCATTTGGTGAAGAGTTGACATCTCAACAATATTGAATATTTCAGTCCACAAACATGGGGTGTCTCTCTGTTAACATTGGTATTTTTATGTTTTCATAGAAATATACTGCATGTGTTTTGTATTGAGCTTTTGTGAGCATATTTCTATTTATGTTTGTGAGCATAGCTTTCATGGATGCTTTAAAAATGTTTTTAATTCAAGCATGTGTCATCTTAAGACTCATTGTATTTCTTTGAGAATTAGCATATTAAAAATAATTTGTATGAGTACTTCTGGATTTTGTTTGGGGTATCTTGAGAGTTTTACTGGGGAGACTCCATTTGTTATGCAGTATTATTTTTGGAGTGTTGATTAATTTTTTTAAATAGACAATTACCTTAGTTTGGCTCACAGACTGCAAATTCTATGCCCCCTTATTTGATAGCTAATATCTCAGTCAAGTTTTTTGTATCTTTCACTGGGTTGTCCCATGTATGCATGAGTTGATGGTAGTCAAAATTTTGGGCAGAATTTACACTCAAAATATGAGCCTTCTCTTCTTAGTATCCACCTCCCTATCCATGAGAAATGGTAACCCAACTCTGTGCAGTACTTCTTCAGAGTGGGGAGTTTAGGTTTTGTCTTGGAATTTTAATTTAGTTATGCTTTACTAACATGGCCTTACTTTAGTCAAAAAGGAATATGAAGAAGTAAGTCATCCTGTGCTGATTAATTATTCTCCCCCCCCCCCAAAAAAAAACCCCTCCAGAATCTTTCTTTGTCTTTTTGGTTCATTCTCCCATGACTTTATTTTATTTTATTTTTTTTCAACGTTTATTTATTTTTGGGACAGAGAGAGAGACAGAGCATGAACAGGGGAGGGGCAGAGAGAGGGAGACATAGAATCGGAAACAGGCTCCAGGCTCTGAGCCATCAGCCCAGAGCCTGACGCGGGGCTCGAACTCACGGACCGCGAGATCGTGACCTGGCTGAAGCCGGACGCTTAACCGACTGCGCCACCCAGGCGCCCATTCTCCCATGACTTTAAAGTGTTTTTGTTTGTTTTTCCCTTAAAAAAATAACTCCAGAATTTGGAGTCATTACCTGTGTAAGGGTAGCATCAATTAAGAACTTACTTAGCCATGCTGGAAATTAACTATTAGATTAAAATTTAACCTAAAATTCAATGTGGCAAAACAATTTCTCATACACTTAATTTTTATGGTGATATATGGAAGGTCTTGAAGACTTGCAAATACTTTCTTTTTTTTAACGTTTATTTATTTTTGAGACAGAGAGAGACAGAGCATGAACGGGGGGAGGGTCAGAGAGAGGGAGACACAGAATCTGAAACAGGCTTCAGGCTCTGAGCTGTCAGCACAGAACCCGACGCGGGGCTCGAACTCATGGACCGCGAGATCATGACCTGAGCCAAAGTCGGCCGCTTAACCTACTGAGCCACCCAGGCGCCCCTAGCAAATACTTTCTAATATTATTTTTACCTCTATTAAAGTAATAGAACATATACTGAGAAAAAAAATCAGTGGTAGAAAGAACAAATGCAATTAAAACAAATAAAATTTAAATAATCTCGTAGCTTTTATCTTGTGAGACACTTGAAATATTACATAGACAATAGATTTAAATTAAGAATAGTGACATATCAGAATTATTGAATGAATAAATGAATTGTTCGCATTTGATTTTATCCATCTGTGTATATTAGAGCAGAATATCATTAATGAGGCCTTTATATCAATACTACAAATAGCACTTCTTCTTTTATGGGACTCTAATCAACTTGGTGATTGCTAAGATGTTTTAGATATTAGATGAATTAGTAATTCTCTCATTATATGAAGGACTAACTTTGGAACAAATTTAAAAATTAAGAAATAAACTTTGTATCAAATAGACGGTATCTCAAGTCGCAGCTTTGTCATTTACAGTGTGTAAGAACTTTGGCTACTGCCTTAACCACTTTAATCTTCATTGTAAAATTTGTGCACAGAAGCACCTAATACATAGTTTTTACTATAAATGAGATAGAATTTAGTCAACTGTCATATTGACCTTACATATTCATGTCACGAGCTGGTCTCATTCATCGAAAAACATAAAACCATTGAGAATGAAATTTAAACTCTATTTCCCTGAAATTATTGAGTCATTTACTTTTAAATATTAAAATTATTCTAGTATAATATAAACACTGTTTTAAATATACTTTGATTTGCAGTGTTCTAATTACATTTGTCCCTTTCTATTATTTCTCTCAATCTTATCTTTAGTCACATAAATTTCTCTCACCTAATATGCATATAAAATATACACATATTCTCAGTTTATAATCATTTCGGAGAGTATAAATTATTATTGTCCCATAATCTATAGTGCTGTGAATTGCCGCACAATTTAATGTCTTAATGACAATTTGTTTTCAAAGTATGTGTACCCAATTTTTAGCTCCAGGTTTTTTTTGTTTTTGTTTTTTTTTTTTGTAAATTCTATAAAGACAGTTGGGAATTTAGTTCATTTATTTTCATTGGAAATAGTGTGACTCAGAACTCCATTGGCAAAGAGGAAAAATATGGAGTCCAAATGTTGGTAAATATCTCTAATATTTTTTTTCAAAATACCTCCTATTAGGGTTGAATATATTAGCAATTTGGAAGTAATTAAATTGCTTACAAAGATTTGAATATCAAAATGCATAAATATATACAAAGTGTAAGCAGAAGTATGTGTTTGTCTGCTATAAAAGTAAAGCAAACTATTCCTCTCTCCTTTCTTAAAACAGAAAATATTGAGGGTTTTAGAAGAAAAACTTACTGAATTATTTAGGAGAATGATCTCAGTAATTGTAAATATGTAAGGATTCTGTCCATATATACTGATAAACATTTATGTCTAGAGTTTATCTAAAAAGGAGACATTTATCCCTCTTGAACTTACATTTTAGTTGTCTCTAAATAACAATTTATCTTGAATAGTGTATCAGACTCTTAAATACAGTACAGCGTGTTAATAGATATTGTGGGTAAAAAAAACAAATTAATGCAAGTAGTTAGTTTTATTAAATTGTCATGTATTTGTTTTCCTTAAATATTTATACTTGAGAGAAACTTGTCTATTTAGTCGCTTGAGCTAATAATGCCAAATATAATTAAAGCTATTCCCTAAGAAGTGTACTGATGCCTACTCTTTTCAGTTTAATTTCACCAATTATGCCTTTGGTTAAGCAGCCTACTAGTCATTTAGCTAAAAGACACATTATGCTGTAATACTTGTAATGTGGGTCAAGTGCCAAAATGAATGGCTGTTTTCGTTGGATTAGCAAATTTGAAAACTTTGAACTTCTAAATGGTTAAGAAAATATAAAAAGTAGTTAATGAAACTTGATCCAGAGGTCTTCAACAAAATGGAAAGGCACTTAAGTTTGCACAATTTTTCTTTTTCTTTCACACAATTCAATATTGTTATTTCTGTTTAAAATTATCTTCAAAGAACATCAAATAATTAAATGTAAGGAAAACACTAAGAAATAAGGAAGAAGTTGGTGCTTTGATTAGCATTTATAAATACTAATGTAAGTCCAGCAACAATAAGCCAGGACGTTAGAAAATTACATCTTGAGTTAATTAACACATAGCTGTGTCTAATGTTTTGAGCTACTGAATAAAGGTAGATGCTTTTTTAATTTTTTTTAACGTTTATTCATTATTGAGACAGAGAGAGACAGAGCATGAATGGGGGAGGGTCAGAGAGAGAGGGAGACACAGAATCCGAAACAGGCTCCAGGCTCTGAGCTGCCAGCACAGAGCCGACGCGGGGCTCGAACTCATGGACTGAGAGATCATGACCTGAGCCGAAGTCAGATGCCCAACCGACTGAGCCACCCAGGCGCCCCAGGTAAATGCTTTTTAAATAAATAGAAAGTTGTTATAAATGATTTCTCAACAATAAATACTATAAAATATAACTTACTAATTTACATTTGTGTAAATTAGTGAGCTAATTTCTGAGCTGCATTTGTGTAGCTCAAACGTTAGGTGACACTGTGAGTTACTGTGTTTCTGGATCTCTATCCAATATTCCTTCCTCCATATTGCCTTGCAAACTAAGTTAAAGCACACTTCCCATTAGATATATTATGCATCTGGATAGAAGCTACACTAAAGATCAAGCCATGAAGATTGGGAATTTTAGAATTAATTAGATTTGACTTTGTGGCAATGCTGCACCTAAAGAGAATTTGATGACTTTTCTACTTCTCCCATAAATCCCATGGTCAAATGGTCAAAAATCACATAAAATAAAGCATTGTTTCATAAGAATATAATAAATTAATTAATATATATCAGGTGCCACATCCTGGGCTAAGCACTCAAGAAATAAATCTGAACAAATCATTGTTCTTATCTAAATATCTCTATAGTAAAATGACAGAGACAGACCTATAATCAGACCTTGTAATTAAGTATAAACTACAAGAGTGGTTTCAAAAAGGAAACATGGATACTTCTCAAGGAATCAGGTCCTTGATCAAGACCTGGTAATTACATGATTAATTTTATAAAAAAAATTATTAAAGTGTTTTCCAGCAACAACGTATGAGTGATCTGGTTGTCTACATCATTTTATGTAACTATTTCTTGTTTTAAATTTTAGATCTCCTGATAGGTTTGTAGTGATATCTTATGATGGTTTTAATTTGCATTTCCCTAATGACTAGCAATCTTGAACATTTATTCATGTGTTTATTGTCATTTTACAACCTCTTCAGTAGAGTGGTTATTCATATTCTTTGCCCTTTTTTAATTAGATATTTTTTGTTGTCTTGTGGTTATATTTTGAGAGTTCTTTGTATATTATATATACTAGTCCTTTGTCATATGTATGGTTTGTAAACAGTTTGCTCCCAATCTGAATCTTGTGTTCATCCTCTTCTCATGGGATCCTTACAGAGCAAATATTTTCAATTTTCATGAGGTCCAGATTATCAGCGTTTTCTTTTGTTGATTATGGTTTTGGTGTTAAATTTAATAATCCTCGTATAGCTGCCTGTCTTAAAGAATTTTTTTCAAAAGTTTTGTTTTGTTTTACTAAGTTTTATATTTTTACATTTCACATTTATTTAACTCCATAACTGATTTTGAATCAATTTTATATAAGATATATCAGGTTTGTTGGTTATGTTTCTGTTTGTTGTAGTTTTTTTGCCTATGAATGTCCATTTGTTCCAGTGCCATTTATTGAAACAAACCAAAACAAAACATCTGTTCTATCTCCATTGAATCCTTTGTGTACCTTTGCCAAAAATCAATTGAGCATAACAATAAGTGTCTATTTCTGTGTCCTCCATGCAGTTCTGTTTTTCTGTGTTTCTATCCCTCTACCAATAGTACCCTATTACGTGATTGTAGCGATATAGGAAGACTTAATATTGTGTACAGTGGTATTTTTCACATTTTTGTTGTTGCTAAAATTGTTTTAGCTATTCTAGGGCCCATTTTTCCCCATGTAATACATTTTAGAGCAAACTTGTCTAAGTGTACAGTAACATAAAACTGTGAGGGATTTTGATAGTCGGAGCTTTAAGTTTATAGATCAATTTGTGATAATTGACACCTTCCTTATATGGAGTTTTCCAACACATAAATATGGCACATATTTGTATTTATTTAGATATTATTTCATCGGCATTTTATAATTTCCAACATACAGACTCTGTACATGTTTTCTTAAATGTATAACTAAGTATTTTGTAATCACAAGAGTCCTTATAAGAGGAAGACACCATGTTTCCTCCTCTTCTATCTCCTGGAATAGATGGTGTAAAATTGGTGTTAACTCTTCTTTAAACATTTTGTTGAATTATCTAGAAACTATCTGGAACTGAGATTTCTTTTTTGAGATATTTTGAAATTTTATTTTATTATTTTATTTAAAAATTTTTAATGTTTATTTATTTTTGAGAGAGAGAGAGAGAATGGGAGTGGGAGAGGGGAAAAATGAGAGGGAGACACAGAATCTGAAAGCAGTTTCCAGGCTCTGAGCTGTCATCACATTGCCCGACGTGGGTTTGAACCCACAAGCTGCAACATCATGACTTGAGCTGAAGTCAGACACTAACCAACTGGGCCACCCAGGTTCCCCAAGAGCTTTTGAAATTTTAAAATAAATTATTTTAAAAATTATAGGTTTTTCAATGATATCTTTCAAATTGGTGTTTTTTTTAAGAAAACATTTAGAAATGTATTATTCTAATCCTCTAATCCCTTACTTGTTTTTCAAAATTTATTTATTGTTTAATTTAGATCCCAGTTAGTTAGTATATAGTACAACAATGATTTCAGGAGTATATTCCTTGATGCCTCTTACCCATTTAGCCCATATCCACTCCCACAACCCCTGGGCAACCCTCTTTTCATTCTTTATATTTAAGAGTCTCTTATGTTTTCTCCCCCTCCACGCTTTAAATTATTTTTGCTTCTCTTCCCTTATGTTCATCTGTTTAGTATCTTAAAGTCCTCATATGAGTGAAGTCATATGGTATTTGTCTCTCTCTAATTTCGCTTAGCATAATACCCTTTAGTTCCATCCACATAGTTGCAAATGGCAAGATTTCATTATTTTTGATTGCCAAGTAATGCTCCATTGTATATATGTACCACACCTTCTTTATCCATTCATCTGTCGATGGACATTTGGGCTCTTTTCATACTTTGGCTATTGTCGATAGCACTACTATAAATATTGGGGTGCATCTGCTCCTTCAAAACAGCACACCTTTATCCCATCGGTAAATACCTAGTAGTTCAAGTGTTGTGTCATAGGGTAGTTCTATTTTTAGTTTTTTGAGGAAACTCCATACTGTTTTCCAGAGTGGCCGCACCAGCTTGCATTCCCCCTAGAAGTGCAAAAGAGATCCTCTTTCTCCACATCCTTGCCAGCAACTGTTATTGCCTGAGTTGTTAATGTTAGCCATTCTGAGGGGTGTGAGGTGGTATCTCATTGTGGTTTTGATTTGTATTTCCCTGATGATGAGTGATGTTGAGCATTTTTTCATGTGTCTATTGGCCATCTGGATGTCTTCTTTGGAGAAGTGTCTGTTCATGTCTTTGCCCATTTCTTCACTGGATTATTTGTTTATTGGGTGCTGAGTTTGATAAGTTTTTTTATAGATTTTGGATACTAACCCTTTATCTGATATGTCATTTGCAAATATCTTCTCCCATTCCATCAGTTACCTTTTAGTTTTGCTGATTTGATTCCTTTGCTGTGCAGAAGCTTTTTATTTTGATGAGGTCCCAATAGTTCATTTTTGCTTTTGTTTCCCTTGCCTCCGGAGACGTGTTGAGTAAGAAGTTGCTGCGGCCAAGATCAAAGAGGTTCTTGCCTGCCTTCTCCTCGAGGATTTTGATGGCTGCCTGTCTTACATTTAGGTCTTTCATCCATTTCGAGTTTATTTTTGTGTATGGTGTAATAAAGTGGTCCAGGTTCATTCTTCTGCATGTCGTTGTCCAGTTCTCCCAGCATGACTTGCTGAAGAGGCTGTCTTTATTCCATTGGATATTCTTTCCTGCTTTGTCAAAGATTAGTTGGCCATATGTTTGTGGGTCCATTTATGGGTTCTCTATTCTGTTCCATTGATCTGAGTGTCTGTTTTTCTGCCAGTACCATCTGTCTTGATGATTACAGCTTTTTAATACATCTTGAAGTCTGTGAGAGTGATGCCTCCTGCTTTGGTTTTCTTTTTGAAGATTGCTTTGGCTGTTCAGCGTCTTTTCTGGTTCCATACAAATTTTAGGATTATTTGTTCTAGCTCTGTGAAGAATGCTGATGTTATTTTGATAGGGATTGCATTGAATATATAGATTGCTTTGGGTAGTATTGGCATTTTAACAATGTTTGTTCTTCCAATCAAAGAATATTTTCCATTTTTTGGTGACTTCTTCAATTTCTTTCATAAGCTTTCTATAGTTTTCAGTGTATAGATTTTTTACCTCTTTGTTTATGTTTATTCCTAGGTATTTTATGGTTTGTGGTACAATTGTAAATGGGATCAATTCCTTGATTTCTCTTTCTGTTGCTTTATTATTGGTTTATAGGAACTCAATTTCCATGCATTGATTTTATATCCTGTGACTTTGCTGAATTTATGGATCAGTTTTAGCAGTTTTTTTGCTGGAATCTTTTGGGTTTTCCATATAGAGTATCATGTCATCTGAGAAGACTGAAAGTTTGACTTCTTCCTGGCCGATTTGGATGCCTTTTATTTCTTTGTGTTGTCTTATTGCAGAGGTTAAGACTACCAATACTATGTTGAATAATAGTGGCAAGAGTGGACATCCCTATAGTGTTCCTAAATTTGTCAATTTTATCTTTTGTTTAACTTATGAGTGTAAGAATGCTTTTATATTCCTTTACTTAGACTGTGATATTCATTGAATTCAGTTAAGAAATAACAAGTTAGGAGTGCCTGGATGGCTCAATCAGTTGAGCATCTGACTCTTCATTTTGGCATAGGTCATGGTCCCAGGGACATGGGATCGGCCCAGCGTTGGGCTTTGTGCTGAGTGTGGAGTCTCCTTAAGATTCTCTCTCTCCGTCTTTCTGTGTCTGTCTGTCGGTCTCTCTCCCTCTGCCTCTCTTCCCTCCATATATATATTATATATAATATTATATATATATATAATCTGTAATATATCTATATCTATATATTATATATCTAATCTATAATATATATAGATATATACTATAAAATATAATAATATATATATAATCTATATAGATAGATATAAAATTATATATATAATCTATAATATAGATAATTTATCAGGTAGATTGGTACAATTTGGGGTGGGGGAATTGACAGCATCAAAAAAATGTCAGAATCACATTATTTACCAAGACATAGTATTGTGTTTAAATGCCATGAACCTGCTTGTAACATTTGAATGTACATATTCAGAATAGACATAGGCCATAGAATCCAGATTTATTTATTTTATATCACCAACCTATCCTTTTTTTAACTTCTTTTTTGTTTCTACAGAGGGCAGAAGACAGACAGTAAATAATCCTTATTTTTACTTTACCATTTTTTAAAGACCCTTGTCCTATACCAGTATTAATAATTAGACCTACAGAAACAAGACTAACTCTGCAAAGCCAGAAAGACAATCAAGATGAATATTTCTCTTGTCAGTTACAAAAATCCAAGAAAACGTTAATTTCTAAACTTGAACCTTCTCATTTTCTGGTGATATATGAACAGATTATCAGTTCAATCAGTATGACAGCTGCCTTCTTAATTGGAAGAAGTGCTGTGGAAATGTCAGGCCGAATTTGCTGCCTTAGCAATAACGCAAAAATTTTTCTCTGTTGTGTACCTCCTTAATCATGAATTACCCCACGATAGGATTCTAACAAGCATACTTGTTGATTTTGGTAAACCAACATGCACCTTTTTATGTGGAGACCAAAAAAAAAGCCTTTTAATTTTTTATTAGAAGAAAATATGTAGTAAATAAAACAGAAATTACTATTGCTTGTATTTACAATGTCTCTCAAATCCCATTAGTGTCATCACGTATTTGCTGTTAGAAAGATTATCTAAATCTTATGTAAACATACAAGGCAGACTCCTTCATCACCCCCCCCCTTTTTTTTTCTTTATTAGGTAACATGCCAGCTCATGGAATAATGACTTAAAAAGTAATTTAAAAAAAAAACAGAATTCTCTGATTTTTCAAAAATGCTAATCATGATTTAAGCAAATGATTTTATTCAAACTGACTCATTTTTATCACTTGGAAGTAGACATACTGGATGATAATGAAAATTTTATTTTTGATATTATTACTGTGGACCTAGGTGGATCAGTTTATTGATCTCAGAAATATTGTCTGGCATATTATGAAGGAATAAAATAAAGTAGAAATGATCTCATCATGATGCTCCCAAGTCATCAGGTTCTAATATTCTTTTATTTTTTATTTATTTAAAAAAAATTAATGTTTATTCATATTTGAGGGAGAGAGAGCACTAGCAGGGGAGGGGCAGAGAGAGAGGAATGAAGCAGGCTCCAGGCTCTGAGCTGTCAGCACAGAGCCCGACGCAGGGCTCGAACCCACCAACCATGAGATCATGACCTGAGCTGAAGTTGGATGCTCAACTGACTGAGCCACCCAGGTGCCCTTAAATATATATTTCTCTAGATTCTGCAAGTTTTACCTTTAGTTAAAAAGATGAAAAACAATTCATATGCAAAGCTAATAATTCTAACAACTAAATCCCATTTTAAAGTATATTTTAAGAAATTACACAATCAGATTTCATTAGGGGTGAAATATGACATAGCCATAAATAGAGGTTGTGTTTCCTATTGAGAATATTATTCATCATGGTTTTCGGTGAGTCTTCTGCAGTCTTCAAGGCAATTAAGTCAGGGAAATCTTAATTTATTATTTAAAATATATCCATAAGTCCATGAGAGTCATGTAGTTGTGTCTGTTCCTTATTTTCCTTACTTTAAATCTCAAATATGTAGTTTGTTCTCATTCACTGCTACATTGCTATATATTGTATCAATGCATTATTCATTGTGTCTTCTGTAGTCCTCAGAGAAAAATAATTTAAATCAGGAAAACAAAACAAAACAAAACAAAATACAATTTCCTGTTGATTTAAAAGATCACCAGAGTAGATATATGTTGTTACACATTTGTCAAACCCATAGAATATACAACACCTGGAGTGAACTCTAGTATAAACTATGGCCTTTAGGCTATCATGATGTGTCAGTGTAGGTTCATCAGTTATTAACAAATATATTACTCTGATAAGGGATGTGGGTAATAAAGGGATCCTGCATGTGTGGGGATAGGGAGTAGAGGGGCTATCTTTATACCTTCCCCTCAATTTTGCGGCTAAAACTACTCTTAAAAAGTAAAAAATAAATAAGTAAATAAAAATCAAAGATACAAAAACACAACCTGAGTCATTTAATTCTATTTCCAATTTAAATCTCAGATATAAATTTTCTCCTCATTTGAGATTTGCTCAACCAGTATTTGAAAATATTTTATTGCAAAATTTCAAATGTATAGAAATCTTTATAAGCATATCATGAATATCCACATACCAATGACCAAGTTTTAAAAATTAATATTTGGTTTTGGAACTCAACTCTTATTCATTTTAGAAAAAAAAATCACATTTAGTTCATCCCCTACATATGCCTCTGTAAGGACACCTTTCTCACACCGAAGTGACTATCTGAACTGTATATATGTACATACATAAATCACATTGTTACACTCTTATCTTTTTGTTTTTTGCTATATTGTATATTAACATATCCATTAAAACTGTAGGATTTTTTAAATTTCTAGATTAATTTCTAGGTAAATTTATTTATAGATTTTAGATTTGGAAAAACTCATAAAGTATGAATATTAGTATTCATGCGTTTCCATTCATGTATGTCTCATTTTTATTCTTCAGAGTAGCTTATAATTTTCTCCAAAGAGATTTTGCATATATCTTTTTTTTTGTAGATTTATTCCTAGATAACTTAGAAAATTGCTGTTGTCATGGTATGTATATACTTTTCTGCTACTGTATTTTGTGAAGCATGTGATTCTGTGTCATACATAGGATCACTGACACACACTAACTCTACATAGTTTAAATGTAAAAATAATCTTTACTAGGTAAATTTTCAGGCAGAGAAAGCAGCAAAGCACTCACCATTCCACAAATTCTCATTACCCCACAAGAGTTGTACTTAGGTCATCATACCGGGATGCACCATAGAGAAAACTCCAGGAAAGGGACCCACCTTTACAGTACTACAAAAGGGGGCAAATAGAAACTTCCTCATCAAGAAGTTGAAATTCTTAGGAAGAAAGACCTACAAAATTTAGGTGCTGATAACAGCCTCTATGCGATTGAGACAACTGGAAACTGACCGAGTAGTTTAAATGGGAGAGGAAAGATGCTTCCTTTTCCATCTGGAGTTATCTTCCCTCCCTTATGAGGAATAAAATTGAGATCAGTTATTGGTATTATGTTTATATTGTATCCAGGAACCTTACTACATTCATAGTAAATTATTTTGTCTCTCTATTTTTTTGGTGTTCTACATAAACAACTATAAAATCTGCAAATATGTATTCCTTTTACTATAGCTGCCTCACTTATTGTTCTTATCTCCAGAATCTTATTGTTCTTGTCTCTATAAGCATGAGTCTTGACTTAATGTGTAAGTGTGCTGTTTGCTGTAGCATTTTGCTGAAGATATTTTTCACTTTAATGAGGTTTCCTTTCATTTTTAGATTGCTAAATGTTGTTTCATTTTAAATACGTGGACTAAGAGAGATGGCGGCGTAGGAGGACGCTGGGCTCACCGCGCGTCCTGCTGATCACTTAGATTCCACCTACACCTGCCTAAATAACCCAGAAAACCACCAGAGGATTAGCAGAACGGAGTTGCCGGAGCCAAGCGCAGACGAGAGGCCCACGGAAGAGGGTAGGAAGGGCGGCGAGACGGTGCGCGCTCCACGGACTGGCGGGAGGGAGCCGGGGCGGAGGGGCGGCTCGCCGGCCAAGCAGAGCCCCCAAGTCTGGCTTGCAAAAAGCGGAGGGGCCTGACGGACTGTGTTCCGCAGCAAGCGCGACTTAGCTGCTGGGAGGTCATAAGTTAACAGCTCTGCTCAGAAAGCGGGAAGGCTGGAGGACAAAGGGAAGGAGAGCTGCTGAGCCCCCGGACGACAGAGCTCAGTTTGGTGGGGAACAAAGGCGCTCGCCAGCGCCATCTTCCCCTCCCATCCCCCAGCCAAAATCCCAAAGAGAACCAGTTCCTGCCAGGGAACTTGCTCGCTCCGCGCAAACACCCAACTCTGCGCTTCTGTGGAGCCAAACCTCCGGCAGCGGATCTGACTCCCTCCTGCTGCCACAGGGCCCCTCCTGAAGTGGATCACCTAAGGAGAAGCAAGCTAAGCCTGCCCCTCCTGCCCCTGTGCACCTTGCCTACCCACCCCAGCTAAGACACCAGATCCCCACCATCACAAGCCTGGCAGTGTGCAAGTAGCCCAGACAGGCCACCCCACCCCACAGTGAATCCCGCCCCTAGGAGAGGGGAAGAGAAGGCACACACCAGTCTGACTGTGGCCCCAGCGGTGGGCTGGGGGCAGACATCAGATCTGACTGCGGCTTCGCCCACCAACTCCAGTTATACACCACAGCACAGGGGAAGTGCCCTGCAGGTCCTCACCACGCCAGGGACTATCCAAAATGACCAAGCGGAAGAATTCCCCTCAGAAGAATCTCCAGGAAATAACAACAGCTAATGAGCTGATCAAAAAGGATTTAAATAATATAACAGAAAGTGAATTTAGAATAATAGTCATAAAATTAATCGCTGGGCTTGAAAACAGTGTAGCTGACAGCAGAGAATCTCTTGCTACAGAGATCAAGGGACTAAGGAACAGTCACGAGGAGCTGAAAAACGCTTTAAATGAAATGCATAACAAAACGGAAACCACCACAGCTCAGATTGAAGAGGCAGAGGAGAGAATAGGTGAACTAGAAGATAAAGTTATGGAAAAAGAGGAAGCTGAGAAAAAGAGAGA
>NW_024412395.1:73324359-73429141 GCF_014898765.1 Herpailurus yagouaroundi | reverse complement strand
GTATCACTTAGTTCTCTAATTTTCCCCTCATACTCCTGGATTTTTTTTATCTCTCTTTTTCTCAGCTTCTTCTTTTTCCATAACTTTATCTTCTAGTTCACCTATTCTGTCCTCTGCCTCTTCAATCCGAGCCGTCGTCATTTTCATTTTATTTTGCATTTCTTTTAAAGCGTTTTTCAGCTCCTCGTGACTGTTCCTTAGTTCCTTGATCTCTGTAGCAAGAGATTCTCTGCTGTCCTCTATACTGTTTTCAAGCCCAGCAATTAATTTTATGACTATTATTCTAAATTCACTTTCTGTTATATTATTTAAATCCTTTTTGATCAGTTCATTGGCTGTTTTTATTTCCTGGAGATTCTTTTGAGGGGAATTCTTCCGTTTGGTCATTTTGGATAGTCCCTGGAGTGGTGCGGACCTGCAGGGCACTTCCCCTGTGCTGTGGTGTATAACTGGAGTTGGTGGGCAGAGCCGCAGTCAGACCTGATGTCTGCCCCCAGCCCACCGCTGGGGCCACAGTCAGACTGGTGTGTGCCTTCTCTTCCCCTCTCCTAGGGGCGGGATTCACTGTGGGGTGGCGTGGCCCATCTGGGCTACTTGCACACTGCCAGGCTTGTGATGCTGGGGATATGGCGTATTAGCTGGGGTGGGTAGGCAAGGTGCACGGGGGCAGGAGGGGCAGGCTTAGCTCGCTTCTCCTTAGGTGATCCACTTCAGGAGGGGCCCTGTGGCAGTGGGAGGGGGTCAGACCCGCTGCAGGAGGGTTGGCTCCACAGAAGCACAGTGTTGGGTGTTTGCGCGAAGCAAGCAAGTTGTAAGTTCCCTGGCAGGAACTGGTTCCCTGTGGGATTTTGGCTGGGGGATGGGCAAGGGAGATGGCGCTGGCTAGCGCCTTTGTTCCCCAACAAACTGAGCTCTGTCATCCGGGGGCTCAGCAACTCTCCCTCCCTTTGTCCTCCAGCCTTCCCGCTTTCTGAGAAGAGCTGTTAACTTATGACCTCCCAGATGCTAAGTCCCACTTGCTGTCGGAACACACTCCCTCTGGCCCCTCCGCTTTTGCAAGCCAGACTCGGGGGCTCTTTTTGGACGGGGGGGCGCCACTCCACCCTGGCTCCCTCCCGCCAGTCCGTGCAGCGTGTACTGCCTAGCCCCCTTCCCACCCTCTTCTGTGGGCCTCTCGTCTGCGCTGGCTCCAGAGAATCCATTCTGCTAGTCTTCTGGTGGTTTTCTGGGTTAGTTAGGCAGGTGTAGGTAGAATCTAAGTGATCAAGTGATCAGCAGAACGCACGGTGAGCCCAGTGTCCTCCTATGCCGCCATCTTCCCTCTTAATCTAATCCATTTTAATATACTGTAAATAACACATACATTTGTATATGGAGGTAGTCAGTATTTAAGTGCATGAATAGAAAAGTGGATTAATACCAAATAACGGTGATCCTGCTGGAAGTTTTCTGGTGACAGCTAGTATGCCATCAGCATTAGGTGAGGGGACATCTTTCGCTTAAATCTAAGGCCTCTTAGTTCTACACTGCATTCAAGATGAAAATATATGTCTTTAGTTGACTGTTCTCCAGAAGGCCTCTCGAGGGATGAGCTGTATTCCTTTTACTATCCAGATATTTTTGAGGGTTGTATCCTACTGTTCGGTGTTCAGTCATCACTTCTACAGATGTGTGCATGTCACTTACTTTGTGGCTTCAAGTGGCCCAAGAACAGCTTTTGTGTATTGTTCCCATTGCAGTGGAGCCAAGCGTGTGCTGCTACTCCTGCCCAAAGTCCACAGGCTTCCTTGGTGGCTACCCAGAGAGTCCACATGATGGAATCTAGAAGTTTGGGGAATGGATGCCCAGAGGACAGATTTGGACCCATAAGAGGCAGGGATAGGTAGGACCCTGGTGGATTTACTCCCTTCTTACATCCAGATGGACTTCACAGCAGTTCGTAAAGTATATCTTTATCCAGCCCCCCAAGACTGAGCAGTCATCTGTATGGACAGCAGGAGCAGTAATGTACTCTATCACATTTGCTCTCCTCTCTTCCCTGCCTCAGTGCCTGTTTCCTTAAGTTCTGCTTGCTCGAGATTGTACTACAGTAGGTGTGAAGTGTTTTTGTAATTTGCCTGTGCTCTGACACAAGCTGAAGCAGCATTTAAATATGGTCTCCATTATATCTATCTTTAGCCTGTGTATGTTAATATCCATTTCACTATTTCTTTTTAATTTCGATTTAAAATTGACTACTTCCATTAATCTTAGTATTAAAGACACATCCCAGGAGATAGTGAGACAATTTCCATTTGAGAAGGAGTGTAATTTCCTTTTACTATATATTATAAGCTGTCTTAGAATTCTAACAGAGAGATTAAAAGCCTCCCCCTCCCACTGATACTTTGAAAATCTAACGAATGTAGTCACAGGAGAGCTTAGAACAAGCAAGTAGCAGATGACAGAAAAGGGGAACAATTAGAAAATCAGTAGGCAGTGGGGGATAGATCTCTTACACCAACTTTTGGACTGCTGAATTCTGTCATATATCCTTGAATCTAACTGTTCTCCACCCCAGTGCTGAGCTTGGTGACTCATGCATGCAAAAGTCAGTGTGCCAAACACCCATGGGCATTTCATTTGCAATTTAGAAACCACCTTTTAACTGTTCACATGTCTCATGGAAATTGATTTATTCTATAAAAACTACATCTTTATGAGAGTCAAGGCTATATTTAAATTATACTCTCCATCAACAAGCTTGAAGGTAGGGAGTGGGGGAGTGGGGAAGGGTGGTTGCTAAATGATTGCTTCTTCTACCAGACCATGCATTGGCATTTTAACACTATTTCTAAAAGGCTGCTGTCTCCAACCCTTAAATGTTGGGGAGACATTAGAGGGTGTATTTTGCACTGGGACTTTCCAAATTAGAATCTCACTTAGACATTGAGTACTTCTTTGCCTTAGGGTTGTTACTAACTTTCCTGTACCTCAGTTTCCTCATTTGTAAAGTGGGCACAACAGTTGTTAGGTGGCACTGAGGATGAGATGATAGACAAAACTTTAGAGCTCTGCCTGGTTAAAAACAAGGAATATATGGTTTAACTATTACTAGTATTTGTTATAATTATTATTATAAGGCTGTATGACAGTAGGACTAATCATAGAGAGCTCTTTATGCCTAAATAAAACTATCTAATATCTCAACTTAAAATTACAGCAAAAAGATACTCAGTTTTCTTAAATTCTGACATTAAGTTTAGTACATAATTAAATGTAAACACAGACCAAGAACGTTACTGTTTTTATTGTCATAGTCTTAATATTGAAAAATTATTTATATGATAGCATTCAATGCAATTATTGGAACAGCTATAGAGACTTGAAGTGGTCTAAAAATAAAGTACAATGATTGTTAAGATAAATATATAATACAGATATTTATCCAGGACATACCATATATGGGTAGGTTGTTTTCTCCATCAAAGTTTTATTGATGCACCTTTAAAACTAGACAGAAGAAAGCAACTTACTAAAAAAATTCACAATCAGTTGTGTTTCAATGACTTCATTTATAAACCACATCAAGACCGAAAAAATGCCAAGTGAAGTTCTTTATCATTTTCCATTTTTAAAATGGGGAAATGACTTTAAATTCTATAAGAATGTATAAAGTGTAATGTAAAATATGATATTAAGAGGTTTCAGCAGTCCCTCAAATTATTTTCAAATGGATTACATGTGAAGTCAAATTCTATTAGTGAAAGGAAATATATATGTTAAAATTAAAAAAAATTGAATGTCGGGGCGCCTGGGTGGCGCAGTCGGTTAAGCATCTGACTCCAGCCAGGTCACGATCTCGCGGTCCGTGAGTTCGGGCCCCGCGTCAGGCTCTGGGCGGATGGCTGGGAGCCTGGAGCCTGTTTCCGATTCTGTGTCTCCCTCTCTCTCTGCCCCTCCCCCGTTCATGCTCTGTCTCTCTCTGTCCCAAAAATAAATAAAAAACGTTGAAAAAAAAAATTAAAAAAAAAATTGAATGCAAATAAGATTCTGTAAATTCAAAACCAAAGCAGATAATATGAATGAAAGAAAATATAATAAAGGAAATTATTCATCTTGCAATTTTTTGAAGCATAAAATATGTTAACTAAATTGTACAATTTGAGAATAAACTACAGATTATTTCAAGGTGCAATCATCCCTTTTACTCCTATAATTGATCTAATCACTGTCCTCCATTTCACCACAAAGGTACACATTATCTTGAATATTATTTACATGAATGGGATTACACATTTTTTTATTATTTTGTATTTTATTTTTATTTCTCAGTATCATTAATTGTGGCTTATTCCTGTATATTTTTGAATAGTATACTATTATATGAATATAAAATATGTGTATTCCTTCTACTTTTGATAAATTTCTGAATTGTTTTCAGTGGGCTGCAAATAATGGTACTTGGATCATTAAAAAAATATGGGTATATAAAAATTTGACATATCAAAATAAAACATGATTTATGAAGTATTATACTTTACAGGTCCAGCTGTGCTTAGAGAGATCTATGCATTACTGTCTCTTTATTACCTTAGTGATTTTTGATGGCCGACGCATAGGTCCATTATTTTATTTATTTATTTATTTATTTATTCATTCAATATATGAAGTTTATTGTCAAATTGGTTTCCATACAACACCCAGTGCTCATCCCAAAAGGTGCCCTCCTCAATACCCATCACCCACTCTCCCCTCCCTCCCACTCCCCATCAACCCTCAGGTTGTTCTCAGTTTTTAAGAGTCTCTTATGCTTTGGCTCTCTCCCACTCTAACCTCTTTCTTTTTTCTTCCCTCCCCCATGGGTTTCTGTTAAGTTTCTCAGGATCCACATAACAGTGAAAACATATGGAATCTGTCTTTCTCTGTATGGCTTATTTCACTTAGCATCACACTCTCCAGTTCCATCCATGTTGCTACAAAGGGCCATATTTCATTCTTTCTCATTGCCATGTAGTACTCCATTGTGTATATAAACCACAATTTCTTTATCCATTCATCAGTTGTTGGACATTTAGGCTCTTTCCATTATTTGGCTATTGTTGAGAGTGCTGCTATAAACATTGGGGTACAAGTGCCCCTGTGTATCAGTACTCCTGTATCCCTTGGGTAAATTCCTAGCAGTGCTATTGCTGGGTCATAGGGTAGGTCTATTTTTAATTTTCTGAGGAACCTCCACACTGTTTCCCAGAGCGGCTGCACCAATTTGCATTCCCACCAAGAGTGCAAGAGGGTTCCCGTTTCTCCACATCCTCGCCAGCATCTATAGTCTCCTGATTTGTTCATTTTGGCCACTCTGACTGGCGTGAGGTGATATCTGAGTGTGGTTTTGATTTGTATTCCCCTGATGAGGAGCGACGTTGAGCATCTTTTCATGTGCCTGTTGGCCATCCGGATGTCTTCTTTAGAGAAGTGTCTATTCATGTTTTCTGCCCATTTCTTCACTGGGTTATTTGTTTTTCGGGTGTGGAGTTTGGTGAGCTCTTTATAGATTTTGGATACTAGCCCTTTGTCCGATATGTCATTTGCAAATACCTTTTCCCATTCCGTTGGTTGCCTTTTAGTTGTGTTGGTTGTTTCCTTTGCTGTGCAGAAGCTTTTTATCTTCCTAAGGTCCCAGTAGTTCATTTTTGCTTTTAATTCCCTTGCCTTTGGGGATGTGTCAAGTAAGAGATTGCTACGACTGAGGTCAGAGAGGTCTTTTCCTGCTTTCTCCTCTAGGGTTTTGATAGTTTCTTGTCTCACATTCAGGTCCTTTATCCATTTTGAGTTTATTTTTGTGAATGATGTGAGAAAGTGGTCTGGTTTCATTCTTCTGCATGTTGCTGTCCAGTTCTCCCAGCACCATTTGTTAAAGAGACTGTCTTTTTTCCATTGGATATTCTTTCCTGCTTTGTCAAATATGAGTTGGCCATATGTTTGTGGGTCTGCTTCTGGGGTTTCTATTCTATTCCATTGGTCTATGTGTCTGTTTTTGTGCCAATACCATGCTGTCTTGATGATGACAGCTTTGTAGTAGAGGCTAAAGTCTGGGATTGTGATCCCTGCTGCTTTGGTCTTCTTCTTCAAAATTACTTTACTTTGGCTATTCGGGGCCTTTTGTGGTTCCATATGAATTTTAGGATTGCTTGTTCTAGTTTCGAGAAGAATGCTGGTGCAATTTTGATTGGGATTGCATTGAATGTGTAGATAGCTTTGGGTAGTAGTGACATTTTGACAATATTTATTCTGCCATTCCATGAGCATGGAATGTTTTTCCATTTCTTTATATCTTCTTCAATTCCCTTCATAAGCTTTCTATAGTTTTCAGCATACAGATCTTTTCCATCTTTGGTTAGATTTATTCCTAGGTATTTTATTCTTCTTGGTGCAATTGTGAATGGGATCAGTTTCTTTATTTGTCTTTCTGTTGGTTCATTGTTAGTGTATAGGAATGCAACTGATGTCTGTACATTGACCTTGTATCCTGCAACTTTGCTGAATTCCTGTATCAGTTCTAGCAGCTTTTGGTGGAGTCTATCGGATTTTCCATGTATAATATCATGTCATCTGCAAAAAGCGAAAGCTTGACTTCATCTTTGCCAATTTTGATGCCTTTGATTTCCTTTTGTTGTCTGATTGCTGATGCTAGCACTTCCAACACTGTGTTAAACAATAGAGGTGAGCGTAGGCATCCCTGTCGTGTTCCTGATCTCAGGGAAAAAGCTCTCAGTTTTTCCCCATTGAGGATGATCTTAGCTGTGGGCTTTTCATAAATGAATTTTATGATCTTTAAGTATGTTCCTTCTATCCCGACTTTCTCGAGGGTTTTTATTAAGAAACGTTGCTGAATTTTGTCAAAGGCCTTTTGTGCATTGATTGACAGGATCATATGGTTCTTATCTTTTCTTTTATTAACGTGATGTGTCACATTGATTGACTTGCGAATGTTGAACCAGCCCTGCATCCCAGGAATGAATCCCACTTGATCATGGTGAATAATTCTTTTTATATGATGTTGAATTCGATTTGCTAGTATTTTATTGAGAATTTTTGCATCCATATTCATCAGGGTATTGGCCTGTAGTTGTCTTTTTTTTCCTGGGTGTCTGTCTGGTTTAGGAATCAAAGTAATACTGGCTTCATAGAATGAGTCTGGAAGTTTTCCTTCCCTTTCCATTTTTTGGAATAGCTTGAGAAGGATGGGTATTATCTCTTCTTTAAACATCTGGTAGAACTCTCCTGGGAAGCCATCTGGTCCTGGACTCTTATTTGGTGGGAGATTTTTGATGACTAATTCAATTTCTTTGCTGTTTATGGCTCTGTTCAAGCTTTCCATTTCCTCCTGATTGAGTTTTGGAAGAGTGTGGGTGTTTAGGAATTTGTCCGTTTCTTCCAGGTTGTCCAATTTGTTGGCATATAATTTTTCATACTATTCCCTGATAATTGTTTTTATCTCTGAGGGATTGGTTGTAATCATTCCATTTTCATTCATGATTTTATCTATTTGGGTCATCTCCCTTTTCCTTTAGAGAAGCCTGGCTAGAGGATTGTCAATTTTGTTTATTTTTTCAAAAAACCAACTCTTGGTTTCGTTGATCTGCTCTACAGTTTTTTTAGATTCTATAATGTTTATTTCTGCTCTGATCTTTATTATTTCTCTTCTTCTGCTGGATTTAGGCTGTCTTTACTGTTCTGCTTCTATTTCCTTTAGGTGTGCTGTTAGATTTTGTATTTGGGATTTTTCTTGTTTCTTGAGATAGGCCTGGATTGCAATGTATTTTCCTCTCAGGAGTGCCTTCGCTGCATCCCAAAGTGTTTGGATTGTTGTATTTTTATTTTCGTTTGTTTCCATATATTTTTTAATTTCTTCTCTAATTGCCTGGTTGACCCACTCATTCTTTAGTAGGGTGTTCTTTAGAGGTTTTCCAGACTTTTTCCTGTGGTTGATTTCAAGTTTCATAGCATTGAGGTCTGAAAGTATGCATGGTATGATTTCATTTCTTGTATACTTATGAAGGGCTGTTTTGTGACCCAGTATGTGATCTGTCTTGGAGAATGTTCCATGTGCACTCGAGAAGAAAGTATATTCTGTTGCTTTGGGATGCAGAGTTCTAAATACATCTGTCAAGTCCATCTGATCCAATGTGTCATTCAGGGCCCTTGTTTCTTTATTGACCGTGTGTCTAGATGATCTGTCCATTTCTGTAAGTGGAGTGTTAAAGTCCCGTGCAATTACCACATTCTTATCAATAAGGTTGCTTATGTTTGTGGGTAATTGTTTTATATATTTGGGGCCTCCTGTATTCGGCGCATAGACATTTATAATTGTTAGCTCTTCCTGATGGATAAACCCTGTGATTATTATATAATCCCTTCTTCATCTCTTGTTACAGCCTTTAATTTAAAATCTACTTTGTCTGATGTAAGTATGGCTACTCCAGCTCTCTTTTGACTTTCAGTGGCATGATAAAAAGTTCTCCATCCCCTCATTCTCAATCTAAAGGTGTCCTCAGGTCTAAAATGAGTCTCTTATAGACAGCAAATAGATCGGTCTTGTTTTTTTTAATCATTCTCATACCCTATGTATTTTGGTTGATGCATTTAGTCCATTTACATTCAGTGTTATTATAGAAAGTTAAGGGTTTAGGGGCGCATGGGTGGCTCAGTTGGTTAAGCGTCTGACTTTGGCTCAGGTCGCGATCTCGCGGTCCGTGAGTTCGAGCCCCGTGTCAGGCTCTGGGCTGATGGCTCAGAGCCTGGAGCCTGTTTCTGATTCTGTGTCTCCCTCTCTCTCTGCCCCTCCCCCGTTCATGCTCTGTCTCTCTCTGTCCCAAAAATAAATAAACGTTGAAAAAAAAAAAAGAAAGATAAGGGTTTAGAGTCATTGTGATGTCTGTAGGTTTCATGCTTGTAGCGATGTCTCTGGTACTTTGTCTCACAGGATCCCCCTTAGGATCTCTTGTAGGGCTGGTGTAGTGGTGACAAATTCCTTCAGTTTTTGTTTGTTTGTGAAGACCTTTATCTCTCCTTCTACTCTGAATGACAGACTTGCTGGATAAAGGATTCTCGGCTGCATATTTTTTCTATTCATCACATTGATGATCTCCTGCCATTCCTTTCTCGCCTGCCAAGTTTCAGTAGAGAGATCAGTCACGAGTCTTATAGGTTTCCCTTTATATATTAGAGCACGTTTATCTCTAGCTGCTTTCCGAATTTTCTCTTTATCCTTGTATTTTGCCAGTTTCACTATGATATGTCGTGCAGAAGATCGATTCAAGTTACGTCCGAAGGGAGTTCTCTGTGCTTCTTGGATTTCAGTGCCTTTTTCCTTACCCAATTCTGGGAAATTTTCAGCTATGATATTTTAAGTACACCTTCAGCACCTTTTCCTCTCTCTTCCTCCTCTGGAATACCAATGATGCGTAGATTATTTCTCTTTAGTGCATCACTTAGTTCTCTAATTTTCCCCTCATACTCCTGGATTTTTTAATCTCTCTTTTTCTCAGCTTCTTCTTTTTCCATAACTTTATTTTCTAGTTCACCTATTCTCTCCTTTGCCTCTTCAATCTGAGTCATAGTTGTCTCCATTTTATTTTGCAGCTCGTTGATAGCATTTTTTAGCTCCTCCTGGCTGTTCCTTTGTCAATTGATGTCTGTAGCAAGAGATTCTCTGCTGTCCTTTATACTGTTTTCAAGCCCAGTGATTAATTTTATGACTATTTTTCTAAATTCACTTTCTGTCATATTGTTTAAATCATTTTTGATCAGTTCGTTATCTGTTGTTATTTCCTAGACGTTTTTCTGAGGGGAATTCTTCCGTTCCGTCATTTTGGATAGTCCCTGGAGTGATGTGGAACTGCAGGGCACTTCCCCTGTACTGTCTTGAATAACTTGAGTTGCTGGGTGGGGCCGCAGTCAGACCTGATGTCTGCCCCCAGCCCACCGCTGGAGCCACAGTCAGACTGGTGTGTGCCTTCTCTTCCCCTCTCCTAGGGGCGGGATTCACTGTGGGGTGGCATGGCTCGTCTGGGCTACTTGCACACTGCCAGGCTTGTGGTGCTGGGGATCTGGCGTATTAACTGGGGTGGGTAGGCAAGGTGCACAGGGGTGGGAGGGGCAGGCTTAGCTCGCTTCTCCTTAGGTGATCCACTTCAGGAGGGGTCCTGTGGCAGTGGGAAGGAGTCAGATCCGCTGCTGGAGGGATGGATCCGCAGAAGGACACCATTGGGTATTTGCTTGGTGCAAGCAAGTTCCCTGGCAGGAACTGGTTCCCTTTGGGATTTTGGCGGGGGGATGGGTGAGGGAGATGGCGCTGGCCAGCGCTTTTGCCTTTGTTCCCTGCCAAGCTGCGCTCTGTCGTCCTGGGCTCAGCAACTCTCCCTCCCATTGTCCTCCAGCCCTACCATTCTCCAAGCAGAGCTGTTAGCTTATAACCTTCCAGATGTCAAGTCCCTCTTGCTGTTGGAACACACTCCGTCAGGCCCCTCTGTTATGCCCAGAATTCGTGATCCCCAAAGACCACCAGGGAGCCAAGTGCAATGCAAAAGCAAAAGAGCCTTTATTCGAGCTAGCTCGAGCTCAATCCCCTACCTGCACCAAAGCAGCGGTGAGATACCAGGGAGAGAGAGCAAGTTTCAAAAGCATAAAGGTTTTATAGGGGTCTAGGGGCAGCCCACTGGCTGGGGAAGGGCGTGGCCTTGGCCGATTGGCTGGGGAAGTGTCAGAGTCCTGTTACGCAGGTCACTGGGCATGTTTTGATCAGGAAGTTTGAATGGGTGAGAGGGAGGTTACTCAAGGGGAGGAGGCGTGGTCTAGTTTAAGGACACAGAACAAGATGGAGTCGGCCTGCATAGGCCCGCCCTTTCATTCCCCCCTTGTCATGTAGCTTAAGGACCCAATCATGGGACCGGCTGAATTTATGGTGACAAGGGGAACAGAGTTTGGAGGTTTTACACTAAGTTCTGGGAAGCATGTGTCCCTGGGGTGGCTCTGGGAGGTCTGATTAAGTATTGTCCCCGAGCTGGTGTCTATGATCTGCCAGGTGATGTTTTGGGGGGGCGTGGGGACTCCCAGCAGCATGAGCAATGACAAGCAGAGTTGACAGAGTTACCAATATTAGGTGGGTTGAATGCGCTGTAGCTTGAGCTTGAGCAGGTTGTGTTGGTCCCGACTGATGGCCCATCGTGTGACGAAGTCCTTCTGGATTGAGGAGGGGTCCGCTGGCCGAACGTGGGTGTGATGGACCCAGGTCGCGATGCCGTCTACTTTGGGAGCGGTGGGGGTTGTCAGCTCCATCCTACACCAGGATGTAGGGTCCCTTCCAGCGCAGCTCGAGGGTTTCTCGGTGGTGCCTCTTGACATAGACCCAGTCTCCCGGCCTGTACTGATGAGGGGTCGGGCCAGCCTCGTTGATGGCACGGAGGCGCGGCCAAATGTCTTCATGCGCCCTCTGGAGCCCTCTCAAGGAAAGAAAAAGTTCTTGATCTTTAAACTCAGCAATAAGTTCAGCTCGAAGGCTGGGAATAACAGGGGGTGGCCTGCCAAACATGATCTCGTAGGGAGTAAAACCCAGAGTGTAAGGAGTGTTTCTAACCCGGTAAAGGGCGTACGGTAGGAGAGTCACCCAGTCCCCACCAGTCTCCATGGTTAATTTGGTAAGGGTCTCTTTTAGGATTCCATTCTTTCTTCCTGTCCTGAGCTCTGGGGCCTATTAGCACAATGTAATTTCCAGTTTGCCCCCACTGCCTTGGCTACTGCCTGTGTTATCTGCGAGATAAAAGCTGGTCCATTGTCTGATCCTACCATGGCAGGAAAACCATACCTGGGTAAGATGTCTTCTAGTAGCTTCTTAGCCACCGTCTGAGCCGTTTCATGCTTGGTTGGGTATGCCTCCACCCAGCCAGAGAAGGTGTCTGTAAATACTAAAAGATATTTATAACCATACTATCCTGGTTTGACTTCAGTGAAGTCGACTTCCCATTGGGCTCCCGGTCTGGTGCCTCAGCCTGGTTCCTTTTTTATTTGATGTGGCTCTCACGTTGGTGAGTTGGCAGGTCTTGCAGGCAATACAACTTGCTCTATTTTGTTGTCCTGTTGGTGAATCTTGATTCAGGCATGTCGGATTAAGTCTTTTAATTTTCGGGCCCCCATGTGAGTAGACCGATGCATGTGCTCTAATATTGAGACTCCGAGCTGGTCTGGCAGCACGAGCTCCTTGTTAGGTGTATACCACCCTACACCTTGATCCACTGTAACTCCTCCTGGGAGTACTTGGGCTGGTCTGGTAAAACTGGGTCTCCCGGGTCTGGTAGTTGTATGGTCATGGTGGGGACTGGAGTAAGGGCTACTGCCTTGGCTGCCTGGTCAGCCTTTCGATTACCTCTAGCTACTGGGTTATCAGCTTTTTGGTGCCCTTGGCAGTGGATAATGGCTAGCTTGGCAGGAAGCCATAAGGCCGTAAGCAGGTTAAGTATCTTCTGCTTATTTTTTTATAGTCCGTCCTTCTGCCGTCAGTAACCCCCTCTCCTGATAAATTGCCCCATGAATATGAGCTGTGGCAAATGCATAACGGCTGTCTGTGTAGATGTTAAGCCGTTTTCCAGCTCCCAGCATCAGCGCCTTGGTGAGGGCTATGAGCTCTGCTCGCTGGGCTGACGTTCCGGAGGGTAGAGCCTCCGCCCATACGGTGTCCGTTTCGGTGACCACCGCTGCACCCGCATACCTGTCTCCGTCTTGCACAAAGCTGCTGCCATCAGTGAACCAAGTAGCCTTGGCATCGGGGAGGGGCCGGTCAGTCAGGTCCGTCCGGAATCCATGTACTTGTTCCAGGATTCCCGCACAGTCATGTAGTGGAGCACCTAGGTCAGGGTCGGGCAGCAGGGTTGCAGGATTGAGGGCTGCACTGGGGTGGAACCGCACTCGTGGAGGGTTGAGTAGGAGGCCCTGGTAATGAGTCATACGTGTATTGCTCATCCATCTATCCGGAGGCTGTTTCAGGACCCCTTCAATGGCGTGTGGGGTCGTGATCCAGATCTCCTGTCCTAGGGTCAGTTTGTCTGCATCCTTGACTAGGAGTGCTGTCGCCGCAATAATTCTTAGGCGTGATGGCCAGCCGGCAGCCACTGGGTCTAGTTTCTTAGACAGGTAAGCCACTGGGTGGTTCCAGGGGCCTGAGGCTTGAGTTAGAACCCCTTTTGCTATTCCCTTATGTTCGTCTACAAAGAGGTGGAAGGGTTTCGTAATGTCTGGTAGGCCCAGGGCTGGGGCACTTAAGAGGGCCTTTTTTAACTGATTAAAGGCAATTTCTTCTTTTTCAGTCCATTTAAACGTTTTCCCCTCTTTGGTAGCTTCATATAGGGGCCTGGCGATCTCAGCAAAACCTGGAACCCAGAGGCAGCATTAGCCGGCTGATCCTAGGAATTCCCTCACTTCTCTTCGCGAGGTGGGAGTAGGGATCTTAAGGACAGTTTCTTTTCTGGCATCTGATAACCGCCGCTGTCCGCCTTCCAGGATATATCCCAGGTAACTTACCCTCTCCCTGCATATCTGAGCCTTCTTCGTGGATGCCCGGTACCCTAAGGCCCCCAGGGTAGCCAGCAGGTCCTGGGTCCCTCGCTCACAGTCTTTGGCCGTGTCGGCAGCAATCAGGATGTCATCTACGTACTGTAGGAGGGTGAGGCCAGGGTGCTCCCTTCTGTACTCACCCAGGTCCTCGTGTAGTGCCTCGTCGAAGATGGTGGGTGAATTTTTGAATCCCTGAGGTAGCCGTGTCCAGGTGAGTTACCCACTGTAGCCCTCCTCCGGATCATGCCACTCAAAGGCGAACAAGGGTTGGCTCTGGGGTGCCAGCGGCAGACTGAAGAAGGCATCCTTTAAATCTAGTACAGTATACCAGACCCTGGAGGGTGCCAAGGAGCTCAAGAGAGTATATGGGTTGGGAACAGTTGGGTGTATGTCCGTGACCCTCTTATTTACTTCCCAGAGGTCTTGTGCCGGTCGATAGTCATTTGTGTGAGGCTTTTTGACCAGCAGTAAGGGGGTGTTCCAGGCAGACTGGCAAGGAACTAGTACCCCTAGGCTTCGTAGTCTCTGGATGTGTGGCTGGATCCCCTTCTGGGCCTCCTGAGACATGAGGTATTGTTTGATCCTTACTGGACTCTCTCCTGGCTTGAGCTGTACCAGGACTGGGGTCCTGTGAGCGGCTAGTCCCATCCCCCCCATCTCTGCCCAAACCGAGGGGAATTCTTGTAGCCATCTGTCTATATTATCCTCTCTCGGGAGCGCCTCCTGGTGGAGGAGGTATTCATCCTCCAGTTTCATGGGGTGGATGGGGTGGCCCTTGCCATCGGTGACCTGAGGCCCCCCCTTGTCTGAAAGTTATCTGAGCTCCAATCTTGGTCAGTAAGTCCCGTCCTAACAGTGGGTAGGGGCATTCTGGTATTACCATAAAGGAGTGGGATACCTGGCCCGTTCCCAAATCTACTGTTCTTCGGGTAGTCCATGAATACTGGCTCATACCAGTTGCCCCTTGTACCCAGGACTTCTTGCTGGCTAGTTTTCCTTGTGGGGTGTGGAGGACCGAATGTTGTGCTCCGGTGTCGACAAGGAAGTCAACAGGAGTCCCCTCCACTTTAAGAGTTACCCTGGGTTCGGGGAGAGGGTCCGAACCCCGACTCCCCTAATCATTTAGTTCATTTAGCTCTAGGACTTTTACTCAATCAGTCTTGCTTCCCTTCCCGCCGGCCTTTTTTTGCACAATCTCGGGCCCAATGCCCTATCTCCTTGCAGTATGCGCACTGATCCTTCTGCAGCCTCTGCTTCCCCCCCTTGGTGGTTCCTTTACCTTTTCTTGCATCGTCTGCCAGCTGCCGGAGACGGCAGTCTCGTTCCTCGGGGAAGTCAGCAGTGGTAGCAAGTAGTATTCTGGCCAGGTCTCGAGTCTGATTACTGCTGGCAGCCGCCATGACGCGAGCCTGCTTGTCCTCAGGAGGCTCCCGGTTATTATATACCTTTTTGGTTACCACCAGTAAGTCCTGCAGACTTTTTTTCTCCTAGTCTATCTATTTTCTGTAATTTTCTCCTAATGTCTATGTCTGATTGGTTTACAAAGGCCATGATAACAGCTGCCTTGCTTTCCGGAGCCTCTGGATCCATGGGGGTATAGGTACGGAGCCTCCATGATCCGTTCTAAAAAGGCAGCCGGAGATTCATCTTTTCCCTGTTGTACATTTCCTACCTTGGCCAAATTGGTTGGCTTTCTAGCAGCCATTCAGAGACCCCCCATTAGAGTCTGGCGGTAGACCCGGAGCCTCTCCTTACCTTCTGCCGTGTTGAAATCCCACTGGGGCCAAGTTAAGGGGAAGGAGGTATCTATCTGAGCCTGGTTGGTGGTGGGATTCCCGTCTGCGCCCGGAACTAGTTTTTGGGCCTCATTGAGGATTCTTTCTCTTTCTTCAGTCGTGAACAGGACCTGCAAAAGCTGCTGGCAATCGTCCCACGTGGGCTGATGGGTAAAAAGAACAGAGTCTAATAAATCAATAAGGCCTGCCGGTTTCTCAGAAAACTTAGGATTCTGAGCTTTCCAATTGTAGAGGTCACTAGTGGCGAAAGGCCAATAGTGATGGGGCTGATTCCCCTCTGCGTCTGGGGGTCCAGTGGCTCGCAGGGGCAGAAGAGTGGAGTCGGCGGCGGAGGCGGATTGCTCCCTCTGAGCCCTTTGTCTGGTAAAGGGTGGGCTTCCCACTGGAGCGTTTCCGCCTCCCGCTCTTGGAACAGAGTCTGCCTCCCCCGGAGGGGGAGGATGGTGTTCTTCCGGCATCTTAGAGGGGTTATATGAGGGAGGAAAAATTAATTCTTCTTCAGTACCCCTCTGTAAGACAGGGTAGAGCGGTGCTGAAGGCTGGATAAGACTTTTCTTCTTCTTTGTCCCCTGGAAAGCAAGAATGGGCTTTGGTTCCGGAGGGAGCAGGGCTAGGAAGGGCTTAAGCCAAGAGGGTGGGTAGAGGTGGTAGTCTGAGTCTGTCCCATAACGTCCGTCCAGTAAGTCCACAGAGCAAAACAGAGAAACACAAAAACAGACAAACAGAGGGCCCCTAGAAAGTCTTCCAACTCCATGGAAGCAAAACTGAAAGCTAGCTTTTGAGGGGATTCCACGTCCCTCCAAAATCGATGAGGGGATTCCATGTCCCTCCAAAACCGAAAGCTAGACGACGGCCTCACGCCAACCAGCGGGAGCGACCCGCCTCGTCTCAGACCTTTGAGGGGATTCCACGTCCCTCCGAAACAGATGAGGGGATTCCACGTCCCTCCAGAAGGGAGAATCGGAACATCTTCCGAAACTCCCGGCCCGTGGTCCTCCAGTGCGTCCACTTAGACCGCGTCGGGCACTACCAGAATTCCAGAAATGAGCTCACACAGAAAAGACAGAACAAACAGACAGACACTAACCGTGGCCAGTCAGGCTCTCTGGGTCGGGGGTCCCTCGGGGTCTTGGGGATCCCGGGCCGAGCCCCCAAATGTTATGCCCAGAATTCGTGATCCCCAAAGACCACCAGGGAGCCGAGTCCAATGCAAAAGCAAAAGAGCCTTTATTCGAGCTAGCTCGAGCTCAATCACCGACGCAGCGGTGAGATACCGGGGAGAGAGGGCGAGTTTCAAAAGCACAAAGGTTTTATAGGGGTCTAGGGGCAGCCCATTGGCTGGGGAAGGGGTGTGGCCTTGGCTGATTGGCTGGGGAAGGGTCAGACTCCTGTTATGCAGGTCACTGGGCGTGTTTTGATCAGGAACTTTGAATGGGTGAGAGGGAGGTTACTCAAGGGGAGGAGGCGTGGTCTAGGTGAAGGACACAGAACAAGATGGAGTCAGCCGGCGTAGGCCTGCCCTTTCACCCTCCACTTTTGCAAGCCAGACTCGGGGGCTCTGCTTGGCCAGCGGGCTGCCCCTATGCCCCGGCTCCCTCCCACCAGTCTGTGGAGTGCGCACCGCCTCTCTGCCCTTCCTACCCTCTTCCGTGGGACTCTCATCTGCACTTGGCTCTGGAGACTCCATTCTGCTAGTCTTCTGGTGATTTTCTGGGATATTTAGGCAGGTGTAGGTGGAATCTGATTGATCAGCAGGACCCGCGGTGAGCCCAGCGTCCTCCTACGCCACCATCTTCCCAGGATCCAGGTCCATTATTTTATTAGGGATCACAAAATGGTGATTTTCTAATTTTCCCATAACTTCACTTATAAGCTGAAATTATTTTATAAAGAGAGACTTCGTATTATTTACTCTTTCATTACACAGTACTTTTTATATAGAGAAGGTAGAAAGAATATTTAACTCATCTATCTCTTCTCAAAATTTTGATCTAGTTCAATAATTCAGTAACATTCTCCAATGTCTAATAAGCATTTTTAATGTCAGATTTTTTTAAAACACATTTGAAGCGTTTTAATCCATTACACCTATGATCTTAATGATCATTGTTTCTTAATGGTTTATTTTTAAAAAGATCATTTCTTAAATGCTCTTTAAGTAAATCATTTTTGCCTTTTGTTCAGTACTTTTTGTTTCCTGTTTAAGAAATCTTTGCCTATGCAAAATTCTTGAAGTTATTTTCTTTTATTGCCTTCTAGAAGCACCAGGAGTTATTTTAAAACATACTTCTTATTTTCTGTATGTTCAAGGGGTTTTAATTATTTTTTATGCTGTTAATTTTTACTTAATTATGTGGTCAGCAAACAGATACTTTATGATTATAATCAGTTGAAATTGGTAAAACATGTTCTGTGTCCCAGCATATAGTCATTTTGTATGTTTTATGTGAATCAAAACAGAATGTACATTCTTCAATTTTTGAATGCATTGTTATAGTTATATATAACATTATATTATATGTGTTATATGTAACTTTATGTTATGCTATATATAAATGTTTTCCTTTTTTAGGTATGTATGTGTTAAAAATCTTGCCTTATCATCTCTTTAACTCTTTAGTTCTGTCAATTTTTTCTTCATGTGAATTGGTCTATTTTATTATATGCACATATATTTAGAATTGGTGGATTGATTCCTTTATATTTATGAAATATTCCTTGTTTTGTTCCAAAGTTTATTTAAATCTTCCTATACTCATGAAACTTTCTCAATATGTTATATTTATCCTTTTTTTATATAATATAACTTTATTTTTAAGTCATTCTGAAAGTCTTCATCTTTTATTTGGAGGATCCAATCTATTTACGTAACATATATTTGAACTTAAGTGTTTCATATTAGTATATGCATATCCCTGCTGCTTTGTTTTTCTTTAGCTCTACTTTCTCCTTCACTTGACTTAATTTTTCTTTTCTATATATATTCCTCCTTATTATCTTTTATTTTTACTATTCTCATAGTTATACCTAGTTTTGCTCTTTTTAGAGGGTACTGAGTAATTTATGTAATATACTCTTGCTAATATAAATTATTCTTTAACAAATTCCCATGAAGTGAAATACCTCAGAACACATAAATTCTATTTATACCACTCTGGATTATATCCAAGCTTTATACTCTGTTTCAACTCTCCATGTTTCAGACATCAAAATCATCTTTATTTTTCATATCATTAATATACATTTAAATTTTTCACACATTTTGCCTTTCCATTACTATTATTTCCTTAATTATCTTGCTGTCTTCTGGTATCTTTTCTTCTGTCCAAGATCGCTATTCAGGATTTTATAATATGGTTCCAATGGTGATAAATTAATTTAGTTTTGTTTGCTAGAAAAAGTCCTTATTTTTTCCTAGGCTGGCAATTACATTTTTGTTGAAGGAAATAGTCCTTTTTTTTTTTTTTTTTGGACTTGATTGTATCTATTGACAAGTCATCTAGCAGGGTTATTATTTTGAAGATTGTGTGTGTGTGTGTGTGTGTGTGTGTGTGTGTGTGTGTGTGTATAGGAGCTGCACATCAACTTTAGAATTTCTAGTGCTTTTAGGGGGTGCCTGGGTGGCTCAGTTGCTTAGGCATCTGACCTCAGCCTAGGCCGTTAACAGTTGGAGCCTTGCATCAGACTCTGTGCTGACAGCTCAGAGCCTGGAGCCTGTTTCAGAGTCTGTGTCTCCCTCTCTCTGCCCCTTCCCCACTTGTGCTCTTTCTCTCAAAAATATATATTTAAAGAAAAGAAATTAAGAATTTCTAGTGCTTTTAAATTTGTAGTTAAATGATTTGTTTAGTTTTTAAAATTTGTAGCTGTCATCTATATTTTTCATCCACTCCCTCCTGCTTTTTTTTTTTTTAATTTTCCTGGAAATTTAAATGAATGTATATTGAAATGTTTTATCTTATCACAAAAGATTTTTTTATGCTCTTTTCTGTACCATTTTTTTCTCTGTCCAGACATTTTCTTTTGATAATATCCAGATTACTAATTTCCTCGTAAGCTGTAACTAAAATACTGTTGGTCCTCCACTGAGTTTAACACGACTTCTAAAGTTTAATTGTTTTTATTTTATGGTGTGCTGATTTCATCCTAAAAAATGTTTGTCTTTTCGTGAAGTGAATATAAAGACTATAATTACTTATAAGTCCCTGTTTGATAACTACATTGTCTAGATGCCTTTCAATTGTTTATACTGTGTGTTTTTTTTTTTTTTTGTTTTTTTTTTTTTTTTGGTCAATACACTGTATATAAGAAATCACATACAGTTTAATGTTCTGAATGGTGAAATCTCGCTCCAGAGATTTAAATTCCCTATACAAGTCAGATAGGCTAAAACCACAGCATTCCCAAATCCTTTTAATTTTATCAAGGATTAACATGATATGATCAAGAATTTTGGTCCCTTTGAGAGCTGGTCTGTTTTTAGTACAGCTTGACATCTATGGTATAGCCATGTGATCTCAACCCAAACTGTGGAATGTTTACTTTTTTTCCATTTGCTTTCCAGGCCATGACATGCATTTTTTTTTTTTTTTTTAATTATGAGGTAGTTAAGCTCAGCTTCTTAGTGTCAAGTAAAGGACTCAGCTCTCTAGATTTTCTTCTTTCAGCTCTTACATCAGTTATTTTTCACTGATTCAGAGGAAACCAAGTTTTGGCAATATCTGAAACATAAATGATAGGTTATTTTTTTTAAACTTTGAGCTAAACTTTAACAAATATGCTTATAATTTCAGCCACGTTGAGATAGAACTCTGGTAACATAAAAGTTATCCCTTTTTAAAGCATACAGTTCAGTTTTAGTTGTTTCATGGAATTTTACAGCCATCGTCATCTAATTTTAGAATATATTCAACACATACTCCTCAAAAAAAAAAAAAAACAACAAATCTGGTATCTGTTAGCAATCATTCTTCCTTCTCAGCGACCATTTCATCTCTATGCAATCACTAATCTAATTTCCGTCTCTGTGGGTTTACCTATTCTACAAATTACATAAAAATGGATTCATAGTAAGTATCACAATGTGACACTTTATGACTGGCTTCTTTCACTTAGTATAATATTTCCAAAGTTCCTCCATGTCATTGAATGTGTCAGTACTTCATTTATTTTATCCCTGAATAATATTCTACCCTAGGAATGTGCCATGTTTTGTTTTCTCACTCATCCACTGGTGAATACTTTGGTTGTTTGTATCATGAATAAAACTACCATGAACATTGGTATACATGTTTGTGTGTGGACATACGATTTTAGTTCTTTTTTGAGTATGTATCCAGGAGTAGAGTTGGGGTCAGATGACAACACTATATTTAATGGTTTGAGGAGGCTCTAGAATGTTTTCCAAACTAGATTCTCCATTATACATTCATTCCAGTGGTGTAACAGAGTTCTCTATATCCTTGCTAACTATAGTAGTTTGTCAAAGCTCTCACTAAAAAATGTACCATAGACCAGATGGCTTAAACAGCAGAAGTTTGTTTTCTTTCAGTTCTTGACCCTGCCCAGATCAAGGTGCTGAGCCCAGTTGGTTGGTTTCCTCTAAGGCCTTTCTTCTTGGCTTGGTCCTGGCCACTTTCTTGCTGCCTCTTCACATGGTTGTTCCTTTCTACACACAGGCACCTCTTACTTCCGCCTGTGTTATCTGTAATCTAATCTCCTTTGTTTGTAAGAAAACCAGTCATATTAGTCATATCTGATTAGGACCACCCTAAAAGCCATTATTTAATTTAAATCTTTAAAGGCCCGATCTCATTTGAAATAAGTCACAGAGACACTGAATTAGGGCTCCAATATGTGATGTTGGTAATTTGGGGACATGTTCATCTCGCAACACCAACGATTGTTATTGTCTTTTGCATTAGAGAAGTCTTCGTGGCTGTGACTTTGTATCTCACTGTGGTTTTGATTTGAATTTCTTAATGACTAATGATACATGACTTTTCATTTACTTATTGGACATTTGTATATGTTCTTAGAGAAATGTTCACTTGCATATTTATTGCATACTCCTTTGCATATTTATTAGTTGGCTTATTTGTCCTTTTATTTTTGAATTGTAAGAATTTGTTTCGATAGCCTTTATACAAATGTCTCATATATAATTTGGAAAAGTTTCTCATTCTGTGTTTTGCACTTTTACTTTTTAAAAAAAAAAATTTAATGTTTATTTGTTTTTGAGAGAGAGAGAAAGAGACAGAGTGCAAGCTGGGGAGGGGCAGAGAGAGAGGGAGACACAAATCTGAAACAAGCTCCAGGTTCTGAGCTGTCAGCACAGAGCCTGATGTGGGGTTCGAACCCAAGGGCTAGGAGATCATGACCTGAGCCGAAGTCAGACACTTAAACGACTGAGCCACCCAGGGGCCCCTTACTTTCTTGACTGTATTATTTTCAGCACATTTTAAAAATTTGGTGAAATCTGATTTATGTATGTTTTGTTTTGTTTGTCACTTGTGCTTTTGGTGTTATATCTCAGAAACCAATGCCTAATCCCAAGTTACAAAGATTCACTTCCGTCTCTCCTTCTAAGGGTTTTATAGTTTTAGCTTTAATTTTAAATTTCAGTCTAGGATCCATTAGGAGTTGATTTTTGTGTGTGGTGTGAAGTAGGGTTCCAGTTTTATTTTGCATGTGGATATTCAGCTGTCTCTGAATCATTTGTTAAGGATATTATTCTTTCCCCCTCAACTGGGGAAAACAAAGTATGCCCTGTTCAATTACTGATGAATCCATTAGAATGGCTTTTCCATTTCCAGGAGCTGGGGAGGAAGGAATTTTCACTTGGCTTCTGAGCCCTCCAGAAGAGTCCTACAAGGCAGGGGTGTGATGGTGAGGAAGAGGGGGTGTGTGCAGGCTCTGGTTTGAATGCTACAGTCTTCTGCTGTTCTTACCAAGTGTCAATAGTTTTGTAAATAGATGTTTCTGAATTTGATGTAAGCCTTTTTACCAGTCACCAGAGACTTTTAATGATTGCCTTTGATGATTCTGACCAGTTGAAAATTTTTACAAAGTTCTATTTTTATATATTAATTATTTGCATCATTCTATCAACAAATATCTGAGTATTCAAACATTAAATGTATTGAAATCCAAAAGCATCCCTAGTTATTCATAATAACCAAGCAACTCACATAACTCACTAACCTAATTGAAAATGTTCCCTTTGGCAATGTATGTTGTTCCTCAAGCTACTACAAAAATAATAATTTGATTAGCCAGTGGCAATACCATGATTATAAATCAGTTATATGGTAATTTAAATAACTTAAAAAGTACACGTAGAAAAGTATACCTAATTTAAATTCTGAGGACTTTCTCTGACAGAGGCAGCTCTCATTAGAAATGGCAAAGGCAGTCGGTAGACAGTGCCAAAATGACACAGACCGTGCATTCAAATACAGACAGTATGTTTGTATTTAATAAGCACAGCAGGTGAACAATTGGATTTGAAAGGGAAATTAAATGGGCTGACCTAAGTGCTAAGACATTTATCGTGTAGCTCTGCACTTTCCATTCTATGATTACTGCAAAGCTCTTTTGTAAACCAATAGGAAGGAACACCATTAGAGCAATTGTGCATCAATTAAGTATTGTAGTCACAGGAGGAAACAAAAATACATTTTTAAAGGAAGTCAGATTCAATCTGCTTTTATGTTCAGGCTGTTGTCCTCTCTAATTTTTTTTTATTCTTTATGCTGTGAATGTCTATTGTGAACTGAGTATTTTCTTGCACTCAGACCATTTCTTAATGGTTGATAATACTGTAGAGTGAAAAATTGTCAGGACTCGATATACTACTTTTCAACATAACATACTTTACAGAAGACACATTGTGACCCTTTTGGTGTCATTTTCATTATTAAGTATTCATTTGTTTTACTCTTTCATATATTGTTAACATAGTTAAAACTTCCAAATAAAATCTTGTTTTCACTACTTTGAATAAGGCACTAATATTTTAAATCATTCTCTTTTTCAAATCTAGAAGTCATTATCTTAGTATAAACATGTGAAAAGATCAAATATTGTATTAAAGGAAAGACTGATATTTAGTGGGTGAAGAAAGAGCTGGGAATTTTGAGAAAAGATGGTAGGTTCATCTGGGGTATTTTATTATTAGGCATCAAACCCTTATACCCAGACATATTATGAATGCTAATGAAATACTCGAGGAGTTACCCTAAAACATTCTGGTCATAAACCCATGTTTTAAATGGAATGAAAGTAATTCACGTTTGAAGCAGGACAAACCAGTTGATCTAAGAGCATAGTAGAAGATATGAAAGCAGGACACAAGATGTCTCAAGTAATTATAAAGATGCATCTAGTCTCTAGTTACTTTTGACAAAGCTGTTCTTGTGATTTATGGCAGGTGCTTGTTTATAAACCCATTTTTGCACAGACACAGTGAAAGGCATTTATCATTCTGCTTGGCCTTCCTTATTAGATAAATGTCACATAAACATAACCTAAATCTGGAGTCTTGCTAGTCTGGCACATAAGCTGGTAGCATCTTTTTGACTACCTTCATTTTTCTGTTGACCTCCAGCAGCCAAGGAGTATTTGACAGTGAGTATCCTTAGTCCCTGTGCTTTATTTACCAAGCAGGAAAAAAATCATTCAGAGTAGGGGAGGTCAGCAAAGTATTATTTATCAACAACAGGCAACTCAATATTGATTTTGGTTTAAACATTCTACCCTGCAGCTCTTTTCAGTTAGTAATTCAAACTAACAAATATAAAAGCTTTTATAGCTTAAGGACATATGTATTTTGACAAAATGAAATTAATCAATAAAGATGTAAGCCAACTAGAATCCAGGTACCAAATAAACTGTCCACTCAAGAGAGTAGAAAGTTAATTAAAGTAATTTTTAAAGTCTTGACAAACATTTTTTTATATTCTCCATGAATTTCCCCACTCCCCCTAGATTACCTTACTTTTAAATTGTCATTCTGTTCTTTGAAATATTCTATTTATAATTATTAATTGATATATGGAAATTTAGGGGTTTCAACATGGTCTTTACTTAATGATTTATAATCTTCTATTAAATATGAGAAAGTATTATGAAATACTATAAATGGATAAGGACATAATGCAAAATTAGTAATAAGACAGCTATTAAATCTATTTAATATAAGACAAATAATAAAGATGAGTTATACGTTAGAAACTTGAGATTGCATTAACTGTGCAAATGACCCTGATGTATTAGTATGTAGGTTACTTTATGTATGTTATTAGTTGTCTTATAAAAGAACAGCATTTAAAATATGGAGGATAGAGGGTTGAGATAATTGTTAAATGTGTAACTCTCATTTTCACTTAAGTTTTGTGTCTACCTATATGATTTAATATATTTAACATTATGCATAAATATATTCTAATATCATTTTTAAATCTAAAATAAATGATGATTTTCCTTTTCTTAAATTATTTAAAAAATGAAGAATCTCCTACTTATATGCCCCGTCATAACTCACTGGAATTATTTTAATCTTCTAGTCAGGAAATGTTTTCAGCTGTCTATATATATAGGGAAGTAAATATGAAAAGAAAAAAAATATCTTTGATATGGGAGAACATATGAATTTTATATTTAAGGCACTATATAAAATTATTTATTGAATGATATAGTATATATCACATATATATAAAGTCTATATATTTTATAGAATTTTGTCTTCATGCAATATATCATCTATTGCACAAATATTATATATCATAATAGTATATATCATATGTACTATTTTATAGATTTTATATAAATACGATATACACTATTTGTGTAATAGATAATATATATGTATGAAGACAAAAATGCAACAAAAATTTTATATATATGTTTTTAATGCATTTGTTATATAACAGTTAATCTATTAATGTTTTCATTGCAATAGGAAATGTGTTACGTTTGCTTATTCTTTTCTTTCCTTTTTAAAAAAATTTTTTTAAGTGTTTATTTATTTTTGAGGAGAGAGAGAAAGAGAGAGAGAGAGAGAGAGAGAGAGAGAGAGTGTGTGTGTGTGTGTGAGTGGGGGAGGGTCAGAGAGAGAGAGTAAGAGAGAGAATCCCAAGCAGGCTCCGAGCTGTTGGCACAGAGCCTGACGGGGGCCTGGATCCCACGAACCATGAGATCACTACCCGAGCCTAAATCAAGAGGCAGATGTTTAACTGGCTGAGCCACTCTGGTACCCCTTTTAGGATTTATACTATTAAAAATAATTTTGAGTACCCAAAACCCTATAAAGGTCACTAAACAAATAAGCAATTAAACAGGTATTACAATCATCAGGATATATCAATTTAGTTACTTCTCACTCTTCAGTGAAATACTCTTTAGTGTATTTTTAGTGGAGTACTATATTTATGGGCCCCCCAAAATCATTGAGATTCTGCCCAGTCAAGTATTTAGAAATAAGATCCTCACATCCAGTAGTAGATTATAAATTTGCTGACAACATATGAGATCTTTGCTATGATAACTTTCATGCGTTTAGTGTCTCCTAGTCCATCAACATTTGACTGTAATCAGATGTAAGCTCTTAATGTTCCAAAGAATATTCAATTCAGAGTGGGGTTGCTAAGTCATAGGTCTACAGAAAGGAAGAATCTTTGAGACAAATACTTTCAAACACAGACTGGCTTGAGGGGAAGAAAATGATTTGCATCAAGGAATCTCATCCTTTGGTCATTTTCCTATCGAAGTTCTACTATAATAATGAGTGTTATATTAACTTGATATAATTAGTAATTTGATTAACATCTCCTCACAGGCAAGGGGAATTTTTCACAGTTTTATGTCCATATTACCTAATACAAACTTGGCATGTTACAGTTATTTAATAAAATTTTTATTTGAGTTGTTATGTCAGGAAGTGATTACTAGATTGTAACTGCTTAAAACACAGATTTGAAGTTTACTGCCTTACAGCAGCAAGCACTTAGTTTTTGCTCACCTACCTTTAAATTAGGTTGGAGTCACTTAATCTAGTTGGGCATAGCTGGACTTGGCCCTACAGGGGAAATTTGGATTTTCTCCCCATGTCTCATTTTCCTTGGAACAAAAGCTCCTAAGTTATCTTCTGTGTAGCAAAACCCAAAAGTGTTAAGGGTGCATCACTGGAGTCAATAGCATGTCCCGGAGCCACATACATACTTTTTTTAAGAGACAGTTCTTCATCTCTAGACTTAATTATAGGTGAAGTTTTTACACATCAGTTTCTGTGGCATCATGCCTATAAGCTTTCTGATGGCCTTTTTCTAGAGCTGGGAAGATCCATAAGACACCTTCAGAGTTCTTAGAAAAAAGTTATAGTCATGCTCAATTTCATCGTCCTAGGGAGTTCTTCCTTATGGTCATTATTTGGTTATGTTCCCACTTCTGAACATTTTAGGCTATTCATATTTCCTTTAAATTCTGCTTGTAAACTGGACATTCCTTTTGGTGCTCTTTATTTCCTGCTTTACTGTATACAAAAGCAGCTGCACTTTTATTTGGCCACAAAACTTAACCCAATGCTACAGATTAATTAAATACATGTTCCCTATTTCAAATAAAAAAGTATTAAGGCTATCTTTAGAGCATTTTTTAGAATCACGGCCAAAACAGGTGGACGTACAGAGATTTCCTGTATACCCCTTACCCCACATAAGCATAGCCTTCCCCATGATCAAATCCCCCACTGGAGTAAGACTTTTGTTACACAATTCATGAAACTACACTGACTGTGGTGAATATTTTATGGGTGTACACAAATGTATGATAACACGTATCCATCATTACGGTATCATACAGAGTATTTTCAGTGCCCTAAAATTCCTTTGTGTTCTGCTTATTTATCCTTCCTCACCTCCAACCTCTAGCAACCACTGATCTTTTTATTGTCTCTATAGTTTTGAATTATCCATAATATCATACAACTGTAATTATAGCCTTTACTATATAGTATATAGCCTTTTCAAATTGATTTCTTTCACTTAGTAATATGCATTTAAGTTTCTTCCATATCTTTTCATGTCTTGATAGTTCATTTCTTCTTAATGCTGGATAATATTCCATTGTTTTGATGTACTACAGCTTATTTATCCTTTCACCCGCCGAAGGACATCTTAGTGGCTTCCAAGTTTTGGCAATTATGAATAAAGCTGCTATAAACATTCATGGACAGGTTTTGGTGTGGACACAGTTTTGTAACACCTTTGGGTAAATACCAAAGACAGCAAATGCTGGATCATATGGTAAGAGTATGCTTAGCTTCGTAAGAAACTGCCAAACTGTAATCCAAAGTAGCTCTATCATTTTACAATTCTAGTAGTGAATGAGATTTCCTATTGCTCCACAACCTTGTCAGCATTTGATTTGTCATTGTTTTTGATTTTGGCCATTCTGGTAGATATATAGGAGCATCTCATAGTTGTTTTAATTTGCATTTCTTCGATGACTGGTAAAGTAGACCATCTTCTCATGTGCTCATTTCCCATATGTATAATTTCTTTGGTGAAATGTCTGTTAAGCTATTTGGCATTTTTAATTGACTTGTTTTCTTATTGTGAACTTTAAGAGTTCTTTGTATATTTTGGATAACAGTACTTTATCATATGTTTTTTTGCAAATATTTTCTCTCAGTCTGTGGTTTGTTTCCTTCTTCTCTTGAGATTGTCTTTAGCAGAGCAGAAGTTTTTAATTTGAATGAACTCTACCCTATCAGTTATTTATTTCACGAATTTGTGCTTTTGGTGTGGTATGCAAATGGTAGCATACAAAGTCACCTAGGAATTCTTCGATGTTATCTTCTAGGAATTTTATAGTTTGCATTTTTACATTCTGATCTGTGATCCATTTTGAGAAGGTCTGTGTCTAGATTCTCTCTCTTTCTCCCCCTCTCTTTAATGTGGATATTTAGTTGTTCCAGCAACATTTGTAAAGATTCTTTGCTCCACTGCATTGGTTTTGCTCCTTTTCAAAAATCAGTTCCCTGTATTTATATGGATATATTTCTGGGCTCTTTATTTGGTTCCATTGATGTCTTTGTTTATACTTTCACTATACCATATGGTCTTTATTACTCTACATTTATGGAGAATCTTATGAGGTCAGGTAGCATCAGTCTTCTAACTTTGTTGTTCTCCTTCAATAGTGTGTTGGCTATTCTGGATAGTTTGCCTTCATATACAGACCTTAAAATCAGTTTGTTGATATCTACAAAATAACTTGCTGGTATTTTTATTGGGACTGATTGAATCTATAGATCAAGTTGGAGAGAACAGACATCTTGTCAATATTGAGTGTTGCTTTCCATGAACATTGAACATCTCTTCATTTGTTTAGTTCTCTGATTTCTTTCATCAGTTTTTTTTACTTTTCCTCATGTAGATCTTACACATATGTCGTTAGATTTGTTCCTAAGTGTTTCATTTTGGAGGGTGTCAGTATAAAGGATGTTGTGTTTTTAACTTCAAATTCCATGTGTTCATAGCTACTATATAAGAAAATGATTGACTTTTGTATATTAACTTTGTATCCTGCAATTAATTTCCAAACCTGCATTTTTGAAGGCAGGAGCTTTGAGTTTCTCATGATTAAGTATAATGTTAGCTATAGTTGTTTGTAGCTTTTTTGTGTAGTTTTTTGTATTTTTTTGTAGTTCTTTATCAAGTTGAGAAAAATTTTCACTATATTCCTAGTTTAGAGTTCTTAGAATTAATGTTGGATTTGTCAAATGCTCTTCCTGCATCTATTGATATGGTCATATGATTTTTCTTTTCTAGCCTTTTGTGATGTGACAGATGACATTATTTGATTTTTTTAAAATCAAAATTACATTATTTGATTTTTTAATGTTTATTTATTTTTGAGAGAGACAGAGCTCGAGAGGGGAAGGGCAAGAAAGAGGGAGACACAGAATCTGAAGCAGGCTCCAGGCTCCGAGCTGTCAGCACAGAGCCTGATGTGGGGCTTGAACTCACAAACCGTGAGATCATGACCTGAGCCAAAGTTGGACACTTAACCGACTGAGCCACCCACGTGCCCTGCATTATTTAATTTTTAAATGTTGACATATCTTTGCATATCAAGAATAAATCACACTTGACTGGGGTATATAATTCATTTTTATACATTGTTAGATTCAGTTGGCTAATATTTTATTGAAGAATTTTGCATATATGTTCATGGGAAATACTGGTCTGCAGTTTTATTTTCTTGTAATGTGTTTCTCTGGTCTTGGTATTAGGGTAAAACATGCCTCCTAGATTGAGTTAGAAAGTATTCCATCTGCTTCTATCTTCTGAAGGAGATTGTAGGGATTTAGTACAATATTTTCCACTGGTAGAATTCACCAGTGAATGCATCTGAGTCTGGTGCTTTCAGTTTTGGGGAGTTAATAGTACTCAATTTTTTAAAAAGATATAGAGCTAGTTAGATCATCTGTTTCTTCTTGTGTGAGGTTTGACAGATTGTACCTTTCAAAATTTTCTCTAATATCAGTTATCAAATTTATGGTCAGAGTAATTTCATAATATTCCTTTACAATCTTTTTAATATTCATAAAATCTGTAGGGATGTCCTCTCTTTGATTTCTGATATTCATAATTTGTGTCTGCTTTCTTTTTTTCTTAGCTATCCTGCCTAGAGACTTATTGACTTATCTTTCAGAGAACCAGCTTTTGGTTTCTTGATTTTCTCTACTGATTTCTTGTTTTCAGTTTCATTGATTTTGACCCTAATTTTTATTAATTATTTTCTTCTGTTTACTTTGGATTTAACTTTCTCTTCTTTTTTTCTATTTTCCTAAGGTGGAAACTAAGATTACTGATTTGAGATTTGTGTTGTCTTATTTTTTTTTAATTTTTTAATGTTTATTCATTTTTGAAAGACAGAGAAAGAGAGAGCACAAGCAGGGGTGGGGCGGGGGGGGGGGGCACAGAATCCGAAGCAGGCTGCAGGCTCTGAGCTGTCAGCACGGAGCCTAATGCGGGGCTCAAACTCACTAGCCGTGAAATCATGACCTGAGCTGAAGTCGGACACTTATCTGACTGAGCCTCCCAGGCACCACTGTGTTGTCTTCTAATATATGTATTCAGTGTTATAAATTTCCCTCTAAGCATTGCTTTGGCTAGGATTTTCCTTTTAAAATTATATTTCTTAATATAAATTTGACAAATCTAAAATTGGAAATAATACAGGTTTTTTTTTAAGTGCACTGGGGTTCTAAATTTTCTGCTATTCCCAGAAGATTAGACAATGACTGATATATTTTGGGTTATATATTCCATATTTTGTGACCAAAGGATGTATATAATTTAACTTGCAGAAAGTAAGATCAAAGGGGTTGCTGAGTGTTTTCATCAAATTTTAAAAATGTTCAACCATTATTTCCCCAAATATTCTCTTTTTCTCTCTTTCTTCTACTTGAAGGCAGAAATTTCACATATATTAAGCCTGTTGAAGTTGTCCCATAACTCTATTCTTTCATTTTTTTTTTTTTTTTTTTTTTTTTAGTTATTGTTTCAACCTGTATTTCATTTTGGATAGCTTTTATTACAGGTCTTCAAATTCGTCCATCTTTTCATCTGTAGCGTCAAATATACATTCAATTCCAAACTTAATTTTCTATCTCAGACATTGTACTTTTTCAGTGCTGGCAATACCATTTTACTTTCTTAAATTTGTTGTGAGGATCACTGAGTGTTACATGTAAGTGATGAATCACTAAATTCTACTTCTGAAACTAATGTTACACTCTATGTTAACTAACTGATATCCTCACCCACATCAGTATCAGTCCAGGTACCTTGAGTTTGGAATGACCTTTCTCAACATATTGTCCACATTTTTCATGTTCCCCTGTGGAAGCATAAAATTTACTCCCCTAGTCAATGATTTCTTCATCCTAATGAAAGATACATCAAAATGGAAAAATTGTTAATGTTGATATGGATTTCCAAAAAATGCAAGAAAACACATATGTAAAAGATAAGAAAAATAGGTACTTCTGAACCTGAAACAGAGGAGATTATAGGATTTTTGTTTACATGCAGTGGATGCAGCATTTATGATTCTACTACCCAGAAGCTGCAGGTGAAATGACCATCATTGGCAGCCAATGAAATGTGTTTGGTTCTAAATGTGCACGGCTATCCTAGATGATTTCTTACATCCTATAGACACAATCTATTCACTAGTCTGATTTTTACTTTTTTATCCTGTTGACTTGATATTTATATGTACAATAAATTAAATAAAACTTTCCATAAAAATCAATAAATAAAAACTTGATTTTTTAATGTTTATTTTTTTAAAAGAGAGAGAGAGAGAGAGAGAGAGAGAGAGCACCAGTGAGGGAGGGGCAGAGACACAGAGTGTCACAAACTGTGACATCATGACCTGAGCCGAAATCAAGAGTCAGGTGCCCAACCGAGTCACCAGGCACCCCAATAAATAAAAAATTGAAATAAAATAATAATAATAAAAATAAATAAATACATAAATTTTATTTTTGTTGTTTTCCTTTTCTGTACCTTACATGTCCACTCTTCTACCTTGTTAATATAGAACATAATTATAACATCTGTTCTTGTGTACCAATTTTATTATGCTGCCATTTTCCTGGGACCATATAGTTCATGAAGTTTAGGGTCACATGAACTATTTCCAGCTCTGTGTAAGCTTTGAGATTAACCCTTTGGGACTCTGATGTCTTCAGTTGAATCTTGAATGTTTATTTCATATGCATACGATACTTATTATTCAACAGAAGACTCAAGGGGGATGTTGCCATTCCCAATTTCTGTACAGCTCTCTTCTTTCACATAATTTCTTTGTAAACTCTAAGCTTCCTTGTCCTTGACCTTAAGCTACATTTTCAGCTCCATCTTCTCAACTCAGGGTCACTGTTGGACTCCTACTGGGTTTCCAATTACTTCGCTATAGACTGGTTATTCTCTCCAACCAATAAACTGCCACAAATTTAGGACTTCTTTCATTTGCTTCCCCACCCCAATAATCACTATCCTATGCTGATATCTAATGTTCAAAAACATTTTTTTAAATATATTTTTTCTGATTTTTTTCTAGTTGTTTATAGTGCGTGGCTAACGTAAATTCATGCTGTTGTATAAAAAACAGAATTTCTGTTTTTTAAGGTTTGAATTTCTCCTTGATGTAATGCCTTTAACTCTTCAGAAGACTCTAATTCATTTTATTTTGTGATATAGGTGCTAAAAACTTTGTTTTTCGTATTTCTTAGTATCATCATTTATCTTTCAAAGTATCTCTTACTTTTTTCCCTCTTATTTCCTGATCACAAGCCTCTTCATAGATAATTTGTCTAATGAATTTATATAAATCTCATTCTATTTCTTAACTAGGTACTCTGTAATGTTAAATAGTATTAATGTTTATTTAATTGCTTTGAACCACTGAAGTATTTTCTATAGTTTTCATGCATCATGTATTTTCTAACTGGCTAAGCAGCCTCTAACTACTGTCTTCCTCAATGCTTTAGTGACTTTCTTAGTGCAGCTTTTCTTAGAGACCCAAGTGAAGGTTTTATAGGATCATAATTTAGGTCAATGAGATATAGGGAATTAATTTCACAGAATACTACCAGATTACTCTTTAGAATGTATGCAGATTCTTACCCTTCCACCATTATCTCAAGAGAGCTCCGATTGCTTATCTACAGATGTATAATTTAGATTATCTATTTTCCTAAGTGTAACAATTTCATCAGTGTAAAATTGAATTCATTAAGTTAATTAAATATTGAATGAATTGTTAAGTATGTAATATATATATATGTATATTTAAAATTACATATACTTTTATGATTATTCCTCAGAATAATACTTAAGAAATTAACTATTTGACCTTCTATTTGATATATAAAAAAACTAAATCTTAAAGAAGTCATAAAGTTAGTACATAAAAGATTTATTTATATATCAATTAATTCATAAATATTCCAGTATACAATAGCCAGTAAAATATATATACATGTGTGTGTGTATATATATATATATATATATATATGCTACATTCCAACAAAATATGGTAACTTTCTATAATCAGAGAAAATGAATACTAAGAAACACACACACACACACACACACAACCAGAATTTTAAAATGTTCACACTGCCTGAGCAACATCATATTTATTTTCACATTAAAATATTTATTTCAATGCATTTGGTGTGTAGATTATATTGTCTTCATGTTCTTTGTTTAAGAAGAGGAAGAAAAGTGACCCAATTAAATTAAATGTTGTTGATTTGGAGTAATTTAAATTATGGATCCAAAAATGCAACTCAAAGTTAAATTAATCTCTGAAAACTAGGAAATTGCATTTAAAAGTTTTCCAGAAAAAATAAAATGTGACAGATCATATTTTTGAAAATCTGCAAATTTCAAAGGAAATAGTCACATAGCATTGTGTCACAATGGCATTACATAAACAAAACAATATAAAAACACACTAGTAACAGCTTCAATTATTTAAAGACTTTTCAAGCAAGTCTTTAGCAATTTCAAGATCATTACCACAAAATTGTATTGAAAATAAAAAAAAAATCAGAACTTCTCTTAGTACAGACCTCTGAGTTCTAAGATTTAAGGCTTTAAGACTTCACCTCATTTTAAATTAATCACATTCTGATTCTACATCAAAAAAAAAATGTTACTTACCTCAACTCTGGTTTCAAATAACAGTAATTCAGCTTCTGTAACTTCTATGAGTATTATGCATTCCTTTATTATGCAGAAGAATTCATAGCATAGTTCTGCCCATCTTTTAGAAGCAATTTGAATTGAGAGTGAAAACTCATCACCTTTTGTTGCTAGACCTATCTAGAATTAGTATCATTCTTTAAAAGAACTGTTTCATGTTAAAAAAACTTAATGTAAATTATGTAGATAATGCAAAATGAAGCGTTTTCATGTAACCATATAATATTAAGAAATATCGAGTTTATAATATAGTATAAAATCTATGTTGTCCCACCACTGTTCCAGTTCTGTTTTGTTTTGTTTTGTTTTTTCAGAAACATATTTGCCAAGTGCTTATTGAATCTGTTCATTAGAATTTAGAATATACTAAATTAGGAGCCACTACCTATCATTGTCCAAGGTAGGCAGTTCAATCTTTAAACAACTGTGAGTGTAATTAAAGAAATTTTAAGGAAAAGAATCAAATGTGACAGAAAAATTTTATTGGCGTGTATCTGTCATTATTTCATTATTGAGATAATAACTATGTTTAGATAATCAATTCTATGTCCCCAATTTTAACTCCTGATCCACACAGATCCTCTAAAAATGTACTACATAAGGACAGCTCTATATTTCTCAAAGCCCAGTTGGTGATACAACTATGCAGTTAATGATTTGTACTTATATGTTTTAGCCATCTTCTACACTAAACACTGTTATGTCTAGAAAGTGTGATTATCTGACGTTCAAACATATACTTAAATATGATCTAGTAGATACATTAGCCTACATTCTATGAATTGATAACTGAGGAAAATAATTTCATTCAGAAGTATAAATGACAAATGCTCTCAGTAGAATGTTTGTGTTTTCTGAATTAGAAAATTAGGTTTTTTTTAAAATTTTACTGTAAGTGGGAGAGCTTGGGTTGCTTTTTACTTATTATATATTTATTATTCCCAAATAATCTAGAAGGTATTAAAATTTAATTGGTTATCAATTTCTATTTTTTTAAGAATTGCAGTTATGATGTAGTTAGGAGAATTTAACATTCCAAAGTCAAAAATGTGATAGGTGACATGTGTAAAAATTTTACCAGAACCAAAAGTAATACAGTATCACTTTCTCCTTACCCTTCCACCTTGATACATATTGTAAATAACCCTTAAAAGAAAAGGGGTGAGTCCTGGAAAAAATGGCTGATTAGATCTAACTGCCTATTGCCCATATTACTTTTCTATGTCTTATACAAAATTTATCACCATATAGTGATATCCGGTTGTCCTCATGAATATTTGGAACACTATTTACATAGATTATTGTATTAGATTTCATAAATTTGGATGATTATAGATAATCAAGGAAGTTGCTTGTAAAAAAACAAGAATAGATAAATACAAAATATTTTAGCTTGTCCTCACCTATATTTGAATAGAGAGTTGTTAGGATAAGTGCCAATTCACTTGAAGCATGTTACTCAATCATTCTTAGCAGTTTCACTCTGGGAATTTATGACTCCACAGCTATAGTCTTTCCAAGTGACCTAAAATTGACAAGCAAAGTCACGATCATTTCTGGCATTTACAACAGGGTAAAAAATAGTTCATTCAAGTTTTCATTGCTGTTTCTCTTGAAATTTCTTTTCAGAAATCACCATATAGCTTCATTTGCCTATTACTATATTTCATAATTAGTAAATTTAGAAGATTAAAACTTTGGTGTTTTTTCAAGAGAGTATAATCTCCATTCTTTCCTTTAAAATATTATTCTATCTAGTAAAGATATTTTTTCAAAATGTTTCTCTCTATAAAACTATTTTGATAAAATATATTTGTGTTAACACAGTAGAAATTAGGTTTTAGTTTTTTGTTTGTTTATTTATTTTGAGAGAAAAAGAGAGAGTAAGAGCAAGGGAGGGGCAGAGAGAGAGGGAGAGAGAGAATTGCCTGGAGCCCAATATGCAGCTAATCTCACAATCCATGAGATCATGACCTGAGTCAAAATCAAGAGTCACAAGCTTAACTGAACCACCCAGGTGCCCCTGATTTTAGTTTTAACTATAGTAATGATTAGTAATTATCACCCTCTATGTAATAAAAAACTTTTTAAGAATATATTTTCACTTTCCTAGGGAGGTTGATTACATTAATATATGTGTAGTTCTATAAACATTATTAAAATATAATCTTTGATTCAGTTATTGAATTTATAATAGAGTTCTCAGAACCATAATTTTTTAACTTTAATAGTTTTCCAAGAAATAAATCCAAAAGGAGATATTTGATATGACACTAAAGATTTTAACACTAAAGAATGACAGAGATATTAATTTTCAAACCTGCATCTTTGAGGGCAAAGATTATGATTCTTGTAGTGTTACGGATAAAATTAACACTGGATAATAATTGAAGAGATAGAGAATGTTAATTAGGTGCCTACTGTGTATCAGGACATTTTCTAGGTAGTAGGTTTACATACATATAACAGCAAGGTAAATAAGGTCTCAGCATTCATGAATCTCACCCTTACTGTAAAAAGTGCACACACACAATTAATAAATTAATAAGTATTTTTTTCTTAAATTCCACATAGGAGTGAAATCATATGGTATTTATCATTTCTCTGACTGACCTAGCATAATACTCTCTAGCTCCATGCACTTCATTGCAAATGGCAAGATTTCACTCTTTTTTATGGCTGAGAAATATTCTGGTGTGTGTGTGTGTGTGTGTGTGTGTGTGTGTGTGTGTGTGTGTGTGTTTGCAGGTGTATACACATATACACCACATTTTCATTATTCTTTCAACAGTTGATGGACATTTTTTTTCCATAATAAGGCTATGGTTGATAATGCTACTATTAATACTGGGGTGCATGTATGCCTTCGGATCACTATTTTTGTGTCCTTTGAGTAGATACCTAGTACTGCAATTGCTGGATCATAGATTAGTTCTATTTTTAACTTCTTGAGGAACTTCCATATTGTTTTCCAGAATGGCTGCTCCAATTTGCCTCCCCACCAATAGGAATGGGAGAAGATATTTGCAATTGACATATCTGATAAGGGGTTAGTATCCAAAATATATAAAGAACTTATAAAACTCAACACCCAAAAACAAACAATCCTGTTGAAAAATCGGCAGAAGACACGAATAGATATTTTTCCAAAGAAGACATACAGATGGCTAACAGACACATGGAAAGATGCTCAACATCCCTCATCATCAGGGGAATACAAAACAAAACTACAATGAGATATCACCTCACACCAGTACACTATTTTTAATTTGGGGAAATTCCCCTCCATTATTTATCCAAAATATTTCTTAAGAAAATTATTTACTCTCTGTTTTTATTTTTTCTCACTTCTTTAGACTCCTTTATATTTAAAAACATTTTTAAATGTTTACTTATTTTTGAGAGACAGAGAGAGACAGAGCACAAGAGGTATAGGGGCAGAGAGAGATGAAGACACAGAATCTGAAGAGGCTCCAGGCTCTGAGCTGTCAGCACAGAGCCCGACATGGGCTTGAACTCAGGAGCCATGAGATCATGACCTGAACTGAAGTCAGACGCTTAACCGACTGAGGTATCCAGGTACCCCGATTTATTTTTATATTTTCTAATTAGTTCTATTTTGCTTCATTCTATTACATATTTATACATGTATACAAATACATCTGAAGTAAATCTTAAAATATATAAATAATTGCTAAGGGTATGAAAAGTGCAATTGTCAGAAAGCATGGGTGAAAGTGGTAAGGTAACTTTTTAATTTTTTTTTTCTTTTTGAGAGAAAGAGAGTACAAGTGAGTGAAGGGCAGAGAGAGAGAGAGGCAGAGGGAGAGAGAGTGTGCAGAGTGAGGAGCCCAGAGTGGGCCTCGAGCTCACCTGAAATGGGGCTTGAACTTACTAACCGTGAGATTATGACCTGAGCCAAAGTCGGATCCTTAACCAACTGAGCCACCCAGGCGGCCCTGGTAACTTTTGATAAAATGCATCACTAAATGCATTTCTGATGAGTATGAGGTAAACTGAGAAATGAATGCTGAACTAGGGCCAGCCAGGAGCAGATTCTAAGTTTAAAAATTTTCTTGAAGGTTGTAATTGACAAGACTGATTTTAGAAATTGTAGAGGACGGGGGAAGAGATAAGGGCATGAAGCATATTGTTCATGTTTTCAAGGAATGAAAAACTTAGTTTTTTTTAATTTTAGAATAAATTACTACATACCCTAAAGAAGAGCCTGTCATGAAATTTTAAGGATTTGGATTATGAATACCAAAAGAGATCACGATCATAAAGTTAAGCACAGATCCAATAACAGCATTTTCCTGATCTTTGGCATTTTGATAGGGTCATTAGACTCTTAATAGATTGTGTATGCACTGCATAATTTTTGTTGCATTCTATGATGATAAAAAGTCATACAAAGTTAGTGGATGGATGCAAGAAAATTTATGTGGATTATTTGCAATACCAGAAAAGTGGGTAATGGATTATTATCATTTAGAATGTCATCTGTAGTAGAATGCTTAAGACTTAATATACAGATTTATAGATAATACAGTATTGCCACGTATAGCTTAAGATGTAAGATTGATCACCCAAATTAGTGTAGACTATTAGGTAAAATTAACTTAAGTTGTATAAATATCAAATACTGTACACATTTGTTCTCTTCAAAATAGATGTCCAAATACAAAATGCTAAGATTTCAAACATAAATTTGACAACAATCCACTTTTATTCAACTACATATACTTTATAACTATGCCAATTTGTAGAAATATGAATACTAATTACAAATTAGCAGATCTTTTGTACTTTTCTTTAAAACATTTTTTTAACGTTTATTTATTATTGAGAGACAGAGACAGAGCATGAGTAGGGGAGGGGCAGAGAGAGGGGAGACACAGAATCTGGGGCAAGCTCCAGGTTCCAAGCTGTCAGCACAGAGCCCAACGTGGGGCTTGAACTCAGAGACTGTGAGATCATGACCCAAGCCAAAGTCGAATACTTAACTGACTGAGCCACCCAGGCGCCCCTCTTTTGTATTTTTCTATGAAATTTCTTTAGAACTCTCTATAAGGCAGTACTTAAGGAGCATACTTCCCAATACTACATTGTCTTAGATATTAAAATTGATTGACTTTAACGTATATCATATTTCCAGCTTTTTAGACAATCCAAATATGCATAATTGCTGAAATATTGTACATGTAAATTTGTACAGTATTTAGAAGGACTCTATTTTAGAAAGTAAATTGTTTACTTAAACTATGTCCTAAAATAATTGCCTCAGCATTATTCTGAGTAAATATAATCCGTGTATACAGAATTGAATACCTGGATAAAGTACAGATTTATAATAGGAAGTACCCCATTGAAGAAGCAAAAAAAAAAAAAGGTCTAAAAGTATTTGCTTCTCAAACAATATTGGTGTCCTCTGAGTATGAGACATAGAGATTGGTTGAAGGAGTCACATCTGTAAAAGGTAAAGGAGAGGGAGCAAGAGTAGTCAGTGAGAAGAAGTCCTTAGGATGATAATTAATATCAAAAAAAAACATTTGAATGTGTAAAACGTACTGGTAATTATAATGCATCAAAGTCAGCTTCTCTAGCATCCTTTTTCTCTGAGGTATAAAACTTCTATATGCAATTGTAGTACAGTTGTTAGCTTAAAATAGGATGTTATAAGCTATTTTATATAAGCCTCATGGTAATCACACACACACACACACACACACACACACACAACTTGTAGTAGATACACAAAGATTATGATAAAGGAGTCAAAGCACTTTGCTATAAAAAATCCTTCCAATCATAATAAGACAGATCATGAGAGGAAAGAAGGAACAAAGTACCATCAAAACAGTCAGAAAATGGTTAATGAAATGGCAATGGTGTTATCTCTCAATAATTACTTTAAATGTAAATGGATTAAGGAGTCCAATTAAAAGATAAAATAGATGAATAAATTTTAAAAAAACAGATCCAATGATATGCTGCTTACAAGTAATTCTCTTTACTTTTAAGGACACATATAGACTGAGAGTGAAGGGATAGAAAAAATATATTTCAAGTAAATGGTAACAAAAAGGAAGAAGGGGTTGCTACACTTAAATGAAACAAAAGAAACTTTAAGTGATATACAGTAATGGGAGAAAGAAGATCATTAATAATAGAAGGGTCAGTTCATCCCTAACAGAACTAAAACAAGAAATAAACAATAGGGTAATACTTGGGGACTTTAATACCTCACTATCAACAATAGATACATCATTCTGGGAGAAAATCAATAAGGAAACAACAGATTTTAACACTATAGACCAAATGCTTCAAACATATATGTTGTTTATCCAACAGTATCAGAAATTCCATTCTACTCAAGTTCACACAAAATATTTTCTAGTAGAGATCATAACTTAAACCACAAAAATAAGTGTCAACAAATTCAAGAAGATGAATATTGTACTGAGTATCTTTTTTGACCACAGTGGAATAAAACTAGAAATCAGTACCATAAAGGGAGCAAGAAAATTCAGAAAACATGAAAATTAAACAGCACACATTAACAATCAGTGGATCAAAGAAGAAATCAAAAAGAAAATAAAAAAAATATCTTGAGACAAACAAAAACAAAAAAAGCAACTTCCCAAAACTTATAAGATGAAGTAAAAACAATTCTATAAAAAAATTATAGCAGTCAATGCTTACACTAGCAAAAAGAATGATGTCAAATAATGTAATTTTATACCTCACAGAACCAGGAAAAGAAGAATAAACTAAACCCAAAGTTAGTAGAAGAATGGAAATAATAAAGATTGGACCACAATTACACGGGATCAAGAACAGGAAATCAAAAGATAAAAGAAGCAAGAGTTGGTTCTTTGGAAAAAAAAAAAAAACAACTTTTAGCTACACCAATCAAGAAGAAAAAAATAGAATCAAATAAATAAATTATAAATGAAAGAGAAGACCTTACAACTGATACCACAGAAATATGAAGGATCATAAGACTACATGAATATCCGTACACTAACAAATTGGATAACCTACAAGAAATGGATGAATTCCTGGAAACATACAACCTATCAAGATTGAATCATGAAGAAACAATATTTTAAAAGGCCGATAATGTTAATGAGATTGGATCATTCACTAATCAAAACCATTGACACAAAGAAATGCCAGGGACCAGATTATTTCTTTGTGAATGCTTCTAAACATTTAAAAGAATTATCACTAATCTTTTTCAAACTCTTCCAAAAAATTGAACAGGAAGGGACACTCCTAGAATCATTTTATGAGGCTAACAATACCATGATACCAAAACTAGATAAGAACACTACAAGAAAACTGTAGACCAATGTTCCTATTGCATATAGATACAAAAATTATCAAGAAAAAAACTAGTAAACCAAGTTCAACGGGACATTAAAAATATTATACACCATGTGCTGCTAGTGACTATAGTTAACAATATTGTATCATGTAATTAAAAATTGCTAAAAGAGTTGACTGCAAAATTTTTACCACACAAACACAAAATTGCAACTATGGGATATGAAGGGTGTGTTAACTAACCTTACTGTGGTAATCCTTTTATAATACATACATATATCAAATCATTACATTGTACACCTTGAACACATGATACAACATATCAGTTATATTTCAATGAAACTGTAAAATAATAAACTATTCCTGAAGTATTTTATTGTAAAGGTTTAATATAAGATAAATTCATAAATATTTAATAGGAAAAATCAAAATAATAAAAAGATGCCAGTAGGGGAAATGCATAAGCAATTGAAAATTATGATTGCCTGTTCACACATTAATGCAACTTTTTGTTAGAAATCAATAAAATTCATAATAAAGCAGGTGGATATCTTTGACTTATTCAATCCACAAATATTAATCCATGCCATTACTGGAAGTTGGCTGTGGATTGGGAAACAGTCACTTTTGTGAACTGCTCCTAGAAGTGTGCATCTGCTCAGACTTTCTGGAGGACAGTTTGGCAACACTAGAAGATCTCTTGTCTGACATGATCTGGATCAGTAATCAGTAGGTTAATTTGACACCCCTGCCTTCACAAATAATGTATTTATTCACCAACTCCTAGATGTAAGACCAAGCCCTTTTCTTTGGATACAGATTCTTTGTATGTGAAACTCTAAAGTCTACCCTTGCTTTGTTTTCTCTTTTCCTTAGAAAAATGATTCTTATGTATATAGACTACAAAATCTCATGCCAAACATTTAAAAGTATCCTAATTCTACTTTCACTGAAATCTTGGGACACTTTTCAAATTCTTTATCAGTCTTCTATAGATTCTTGTTTACCAATAGTTAGATAACAATTTTCTATTGATAATTTAATTTACTTAATTTCCAAATAGTCAACAATGTTTGCATAGATACATCTTTCACACTTATTTATCACTTTTGTTATTTTTAATTTTAATCTTAATTTTAATCTATATAATTTTATAGGTATAAAAACATATATAACTGGAATAATGGATTTAGACACAAATGTGATTAACTCAATTCCTAGAAATCTAAGGACACATACAGACTAGAGAGTGGCCAGTTAACCACATTCAGTTTAAGCATCAGTCTGTACTTACCTTCTGATAATTGAAAGAATTAAGCTGTCCAGTTAGGTGAAAGTCAATTAGAAGACTTTGTACTGTATGTGTTACAATACTTAAATGTTTTATTTTAACTTAGAATTATATATTGGAAATAAATTTATAAGTTTACTTAGAAGTATAATAAATACAATAGAGAGGATTGTAAAATTAAGTTGTTTTATTTTCTTTCTCAGATAGAATACTATCATGTTAATTGACATTATGTATATTACATAGAAATAGTTATAATATCACAGTAGTTATCTATAAAAATGGGATTATTGGTAATTGCTACTTCGTGTTTTCCTTATTTATCTCTGCTTTAAAAAACATCAATATGTACTACTGTGATTCTCTGGTAGTGAAAAAAGGAACTCACTTGTGGTTTCTATAAAATGATAAGTAAAAAGAAAAATAAGTTAGAAAATTGTATTTCATTGCCTTTCCTCTTTTGTTTAACTCTTTTTGTCTTTCTTTCTATGGAATTAATATAAATCAGAAGCTCCAAAAATTGGACTTGTCTTTTTTCCCCCCTTACTTGAAGAAAATTAATGAGAAAATAATGCCCCCCTTATTATTATTATTATTATTATTAATGCAAGAGCTGCTCAGAGAACCATCAGAGACATGGTTGACTTCCATGAATGTGCCAAGGAATTTAAAGAGTGGCATCACTGACACGTAATTACTAAAATGGTTTCTAAACTATCTCTGCTAAGTGAAACAAAAATGAGACCATTAATACACAGGAGGATTATTTTAAACAAGCTCAACAAGACTGGGATATACACCAGAATGCCAGCTTCTTATTTTTTGATAAAAATACTGCCAACAATTAACTGGAATAATAAAGTCAACTTGACTTATTCTCTAAGTGGACATTTCTGGGAGGTCAGATTATACCAGAAGATTCATTGTTAGTTAAGAAATCAAACAAAAAATCAACCAGCAAACATAAAACTCCAGAATGTAGTACCTCTGTTTTTCTGTGATTGTAAATGGAATTATACTGATGTATAGTGATGTATCATCTCTCTCAACCATATGCTTCACATATGAGATTGCAGTTCTCGAATATGGTTGTACTATATTTTATTCTTTCTGAAGAATTGTTTGGCTCTACCAACTCCTGTTTTGAAATCTTTACTATTCTATGATTATCCAAAAATTGTATTATCCAAAAACAATTCTAAATACTCTATTACTTCTATTAATATATTATTGTCTTTGGTGGAATTCTATCTGAATTAAAAAAAATATTCAATGCAAGTTTGCACACATTGTTTTTTGTGTGTGTGTGTTTGTTTAATTGATTTATGTCCTATCTTGTACTGAAAAAAATTAAATAAAAATATTGACATAGACTTTGCATATTTATGTTGTGGTTTAATATTACAAGTTACTTCTTTTTTTCTATGGTTGCCAAGTTCCTAGAGAGGCCAGGGTACCATATATTTTTGTACTACCAAAAATGCAATGCCAACAAAGAATTAAGGATTTAAAAAATATATATCATGGGGCACCTGGGTGGTTCAGTCACTTAAGCGGCCAACTCTTGGTTTGGGCTCAGGTCATGATCTCACAGTTCATGAGTTTGAGCCCCACATTGGGCTCTGTGCTGACAGCACAGAGCCTGCTTTGGATCCTCTCTCTCCCTCACTCTGCCCCTCCCCTGCTCTCTGTCTCTCTTTCAAAATAAATACTTAAAAATTTTTATAAAAAATCTATCATAACCTTAGAAAATTGCACAAAATAATTATTTTAATGAAAAGCATGGTTCAAATTCTTCTGAAAAGTTACTCCTTTATAGTTTAATTGTTGTATTTGTCAGAAGAAAAGCTACAAAGCTTCTATCATTTGCCCACTTATCTGGGAATTTGTACACTTCAAGCTTCTTTCATATGCTTTTAATATATTATGCATTATTTAACACTGTCTCACATAATGATGTAAAAAATGATCTATCTTTAGCTCCCAGAATCAGAATTATCCTTCCTTATTTACCAAACTAAAATTTCTCCTGGAGTTGAAGGATATAGTACCTATTCACATGCTCTAACTAAAGATATTTGCCATCTGAGAGCCATGACCTTATTATATAATTATCATAGGAACAACATACATAGGACTTCCATAAATTAGAATCAGTACAAAATAATTTAAAGCAAGTCACATACATGATAGGACATAGAAGAATATTCACTGTTATACAGGCTCCTGTCAATTGATCATCATATTATTTCCCTACTTAATTTAAGCTAACTGATATACTAGTCATTTGCTATCATATCTTGTTTTCTGGCTACTTTGGAAACACTCAGCTATCTGCAGAACCCACATGGGCTTCTACTCCATTTACATAATTTTTATAACAACAGGACATGATCATTCTGAATTATGCCATGAAAGTACACTAATCAAAGCAAATAGCAACTAGAAGAACTTAGAAAATTAGGTGTTCAAAATACATGAGGTAATATCTTTCCAGTGACCCTAAAAGATCATGTTGAATAGTTCTGTATGGGTTATATAGACAGTTAGAAAAAATAATATAAAAATACCTTTGAATTTTCAATAAATCTTCCATCTGTGTATTTTTTCTAAAACAAATCTTTCACCTTAGATGAACACTTATGCTCTATTTCTTCTTCCATTTTAATAGAATCTTTGATAGTCTTCAAAACCAGTGTGCTCTTATTTTCCTATTCCAGCTTATAATTTAATAGTTAAATTGCAGGCAAATATTTTCACCCTAATATGACAAAAAATATGAAAACACTGTTTCTGTGAATATTATTATTTAAATAAGCAATGAGAAGCATAACAAAGGTTTTGTTTAGCCATATCTTCTTCCACTTTCCCCAATACTCCCATATACTCCTTCCTAATCTAAAGAATTTACCTTTGATATTTTGAAGCACTTATAAATCATTCAAATAACTTGATATTAAATTTTTCCTTAGAATATACACAACACAACTTAATTTATAAATACCCATGCAATAAATCAGTACGTCTTGTATTAGTCAGTCTGGGCTATCATAACAAAATGCCATAGACTGGATGGCTTAAACAAAACCCACTTATTTCTCATAGTTATGGAGGTTGGAAGTCCGAGATCAGGATGCCAGTATTCTCTATGTGTTCATATGACCTTTCCTTGGTGCATGCCTTGGAGGGCAGAGAGAAGAGGAGAGGAGAGAAGAGGAGAGGAGGAGAGGAGAAGAGGAGGAGGAGGAGAGAGAGAGAGAGGGAGAAGTCTCAAGTCTCAAGTGTCTGTTTTTATAAAGAACTAATCCTACCATAAGGGGCTCACTTTCATAATCTCATCTAACCCTAATCACTTTCCAAAAGCCTTATATCCAAATTCCATTACATTGGGGTCAGGACTTCAACATATGAATTTTGGGGGTGACACAACATCTGCTTTATAATAGTACCTCTCAAACATATCTAGATAATTTTTTGTTTAGTCATTATATACTATTATTGGGCTCTAGTCATTTTTAAAATGAATATGATAGAGACAGGAAGGAGACTAGTGAAATGTATTACTTATATCATGTACTGGGAACAAATAGTGCCGGCATCTTATTTATCATTCCTATGGGTTAAACATTTAAAAAAGAAGGAAAAATATTTTAAAGAAGAAAATGCAAAAGATCAGCAGTTAATTTCATTGATAGTCCCTGGTTTGATATACATTTTTATCTTTTACAAATTACTACGTGCTGTTATTAAATGATGTCCCTAGACCAACTCCTACAGACTTGAGTCTGTAGAGAACTCTAGCCAATCTCAAAACTGCATCTGTCAGAGAATCCAGAAAGCAGTTCTTAGGAATACGTCAAAGCCAAATGGAATCATTGTTGAGTCAGTGAGCATGGTTTGGGGACCAGGTAATGGGTGATTTATTACTGGAAACACACAGTAACAAAATCCTAAGGCAGTATGGCATGGACTCTGGGGTAGGATGATGGGAAGAAACTAGAAGGACCTTGAGGAAACTTAATAAAGGCAAGGAGAGCCTTGAGAAGACAAAGGAAAAAAATTGTTCTTGGAATCAGGAAAATATAGGAGACATTTGATATGTAGTGACAGACAGTTTGTTAACACTGTGACTTTCAGTAACATAAAGAATAGAAAGAGTACTTAAAGTATAATTCATGGATTGTTTGGGGAAATTCCCACACAGAATGTACAAAGTGCCAATGGGCTTCTTCTAACTTCCTATGATAAAATATGAGAAACAAGATATGTGCTAAGGAAGGAATATTCACTTTTTGAGAAACACTAGAGGAAACAAAGGATCCAGGGTTTGCTAGATTGTTTAAAATAAAACAATTTCTAAGTCCTAATCCCTGTAGATGTCAAATTACTTGCAAAGTAGGAAATAAACTCAAAATTCAGGACTCTTGCAATATAGAGAAGCATCAGGATAAATATCTGAAAGGTATGGGTCCAAGGTACTTTATTGACACTTTAGAAAAAAATAAGGAAATTTCCATTAGGATTATGAAGATTCTTAGATCACTGTTCCACACTGTGTGACTCAGATCAAAGCAAAGCTGGGCCTGTATTGAAGATATTTGTGCATGTAGCTTTTCTCTCATGTAGCAACCCTCAATACCATCCATAGGGAACCCACAGGTTCTGAAGAGAATTTTCCTTGCAGAAGCATTATTAGTTTTGTTTGAAAGAGAGATCACTCAAACCAGCCCTAGAGTCCTCAAGCCCTTTTTAGGCAGGAAATAGGCTGAGAAAGTACTCAGACCATATGAACACAGAGACCATCGTTATGGGAAGGAAAAGGTGATTCAGGGATTGGAGCCATGATCCCAAAGTTGGAACTAAAAGCACTAAAGAACCATTCCCAAAATAGAATGAAGCCTAATCAAAGAAGTAGCAACATGTGCTCTGCTGAATTTTAGAATTGATATAGACCAATGAATGTTACGTTTCTCCCATATTCCTCCTTTTTTAAGCAGGAGTACCTATATCTGTCCTTTGTGTGTTGGGTGTGACAGGAGAAAATACTCTCTTTAGATCAACAAATATTCTGAAAGAGAGAAATTATAGTTGAGAAGCCTCTCCGAAGAAGATTCGTCTGCACCTGGCCCTGATTTAGAAGATGAGACCTTGAAATTTGCATCAACCTCCTAATGAGATGAATCTTTGGAGTCTTTGGAGAGAGCGATTATATTTTGCATGTGGAAGAAATGAAAATATTTTTGGCTGGATATCAGACTGTAATATATTTAAAATGTCCCCAAATTCTTTGATATTCCTTCCATTGAAAATTAAGGTCTAACTTCCCTCCCTGTATACCTGGGCTTGTTCAGAGACTACTTTGCATAAATCTGTCCCAGATCCAGATCCCCCTTTAGAGGACTAGAAAGCTTTTCTTTTTTTACTCTGTGGAATCCATGTAAGAAGTCAGACTATCCTGCTAGACAGACCATTTGGAAGGGCAATGATACTACAAGGATATGGAAAGGGGCCTACCTGAACACAGCCTTCCAGACTTCCCATGATGGCATCAGGCATGAGTGATGTTATATTAGACCTTTTACGCTAACCCACTGTTAACTGAAATCTACTGATTGATCCCTGTAGATACGACCTGCAGGAGAATAGACCTGGCGAGATCTGCCTGAATTAGTCACCTACAGAAATATAGCTATGACAAAATTATTTTCAACTACATTTTGGGCTAGTTTGTTATAGAACAAAAGATAACCAAAGCAAACACCAGTCACCACGTTTCTTATATTACCCTTCTCTACAGTAAGCATATTTTCCTTGAAGATTGGGGTGGGTCTGAAACCCCAAAAATATGTATTGACTTAATTATCAAAATTAGTAAATGCACAGGTGAGGAGTCACATTTTTTTCCACAGTAGACAGGCAGATTTTAATTGCCCCCTTTATTGTAGTTTATTTTACTATTTTTCTTTACATGGTGTGCCTTGCATTAACCACATTTTTAAATTTACACATATAGTTCTCTTTAGGAATCTATCAGTTCCACTTATCTAGTAAGTTTAGTGTTGATTTTCATTTCTTCTGAAACTGGAAGTGTTGCTGATTTAACAACCTGCTCATATAAAAGAGACCATTATTCAATATGATGGGACCTGCTGGGAACAATTTCTTAGATCACATCACAAATGTTGTCAATGGTAAAATGCGGAGACTGTGACAGATGGAACACACAATTCACTGAAAGACATTCTTGCTATTTAAAATTGTATGTGTGCATCCCAATCTTACTATTACATGGGAAAGTCAAGACTTTTGCCTCTGGTTCTTGAGAATAGCCTATCACATAACTCCATGCTATTGATGTTATGTTTAAAAATCTATGCCCACGCTAGAGCAATGTATTCAAATATTTTAAAGAATAGGTAGTATTACGTATGACTCCATCTGGTTTAATTTGAACTATAATGGCAATACCTGTAGAGAACATTCTAGGAAGTAAAAATATCAGCCTGCCTTCCAGCATTTCCCATGGATATGTCATGTAAAGCAGATGGCCTGAAGTCACTTGATATTATTTATTATCCTTATTAAAACTTGTATCAAATTTCACCAGGAATTGAATCTATTGTGCTAAAAATTTCTATAGGTGTGCATTTGTCTGATTATTAATTAATCAAATCATTCACTGCAGCATTTCCTAGTGCTTATCAATGTCAAAAGGGTCATTGAATTTAAGAAATTCTGATTAAAAAAAAAGCTTAACTGAAAATTTAACTTTAGATTTTATCATAGCGTTTGTTATGCTAATAAGCATTGTGCATTTTCAGAAAAGGGCTATAAAATATAGCATATTCCAAGATTATTCCATCTTGGTAAAACTAATTCATGCAATATCATTTGCAAATAGAAACTTGTTGATTTACTCATTTATAACTTTCTGGAATTATATGAGAGAACTTAGAATAATTGGAACTATAAAAATACAGGATTAATCAAAGTTAAGAGGGTACTAAATTCTAGAACCAAATTATAACCTATAGTGAATGAGAACAATTTGGTCATTCTCCCCACCCCATGCCATTTATAAGAGAAATGCTTTCCATGGCATATGTTCCCCTTGAGAAAGGGAAAGACTAAAGCAGGGTGACTTTATTTGTGAGCTCCCTCACCTTGCTATCAGTTCATGCTTGGCTTTTCCTTTCTACCTTTTCAGAACAATTTATACTATGGACACAGCAAGATGCTGCACAGGGAAAATGTTAGACTCACCTAAAAATGAGCAGAGAATTGCCCTCAAGTGGAGAGTCCCAGCACTGGGACTGCCAGATGTCAGGCTTACTGCAGTTAAACTGTGGGAACTACTGTATTTCCACATTTGTAATTTGTGGTTCCAATACATGTGGAGTTCTTTTTCTGCATACTGAATGAGAAATCATTTGTAGAAAGCACAGAGTCATGAGTGTGGATGATTTTCCTACTCTATGGGAATTACTTTTATAATGACCTGATAATGGAATTTTCAATATGAAAAAGAATAACTTTTTTTAAAAAAATTGATAACAGAATTTTGTATTATATAAATAATTCCTTCTGTCCATGACTCCACAGTTGGATGCTATGTAATCTAAGAAATAGATGTTTTGTCTTTACCTTTACTTGTGACACTATTTAGTGCTATTTAAAAGAAACCTTACTTAAAGAAAAATTGATTTATAATAAAATGAGAGGTATTTATAAATATCATTTGCTGAATCTCTTTTACTAAAAAGAATGTAAGAGGACAATAATCATTAATATAATTTCTGAAAATATCATAGAGACATTTGAAGATGGTAAAATTTGATGGGGTTGAGTGTGTTTTTGGATAAATAAATTCTAAAAGAAGGAAACAGTTTGATCCCTAAAGCTTTGGATTCATTAGTTACAAAGACAATAGATGATAACTAAATTCAAAAAGTAATGTTTACTTGGAATATGCATTATCAATTACAGTGTAAATGTAAATATTTTTGACTGGATAGCAGACTGTAGTGTGTTTAAAATGTCCCCAAATTATTTGACAGTCCTTCAATTGAAAATTAAGGTCTAAATTCCCTCCCTTTGTACCTGGGTTTGTTCAGAGACTACTTCCATAAAACTGAAAGAGTTTTAGACTCTAGAAACGTAATAAAAACTCTGTATTCTGAAAGTTAGCTAAGATTTTTATCACATATTTTTCAAAAAGCTATGGTTTTCATAATTAAATGGAATAGCTTAGAGATGTAAAAATTGATTGTTTAACTGATTATCTTGCTTTTCCTGTTATAGTATTTGCTTCTACGGCAATGAGAAAACCTTGCAAAATAAGCTAAATTTGGGTGTCTACAAGTAGCACAAAGTAGCTCCTTTCACTAAAATAATAAGTTGTGAATATATGTCTGAAGTTGGAATTTTACCGCAGTCTAACGTATCTGTTTGCACTATGAGACCACCTATTTTATAATGTAAAGCTCTTAATCCACAGATTAAGCCATTGTGGATATACTTATAGGAAAGTAGATCCTTTCTTTATTTTGGAAGATAAAAACATAAAACATCTCTAAATGTTCTGGACTATCAAGAATGATTTCTTCTCAAGTCTCAACTAGGTAAGGCATAACTAAGCCAGGAAGCATTAGAAGAAACATATGTAATTTTATTTTGCCTACATATTTTTGTGATATTAAAAGACACTGTGTCTTTTATTCCAGGGAAAAAGGAAGACAGTTAATAAGTGAGGCTCTACTAAGCTGAAGATTGGCAAGAGTGTGTATCTCTCTGCCTTTGTCATTGCCTAGCCACCAGTCTCAGCAGCGACCAAATCTTACAAGGGCCTGGCATTGCCATCTGCCGCCCTGATTCCTTCTAGGTTTTAAACTCAGATGAGGTAAGTAAAGAAGATTTTCCATTTTACTTCACATTACACTTTTGGCTCTGGCGAAACATGATTTTAAAATAATTAAATATTATACCTTAAAACAGAGTCCAGAGTCTTTAAGCGTTAATTTTATTAAAGGATGATATGAGCCTGCAAAATAATATTTAAAATCAATTTGTTTCGGTATAAATATATGACTCAAATCATTTCAGTTTTTTTTTTAAATAAATCATGTAATCCATTACTTACCATATATAATCTAATATAAATATTACATTGATTTTGAGAAGAAAGGAGAATATCTTTCAGTCTTTCATGTAATTTTCCTTCCCAATAGGCAATAGGCTCTACACTTTTCATAAGACGAGTAAATTTTCTAGCAAGATTAGCAACCTAATCAAGGAAGTATGACTTTCCCACTGATGGGTTTATTTAATTCACTTATTTATATGTGTTCATTCATTCACTGACTGATATTTACTTACTTTCTACATGTGAGAAACTTTTTTTTAGTATTGGCCACATAAGGAATTATACTCTGGTAAACACAAAAGATACCATCAGGAAGCCTATATGGTCACAGTCTAAGACATGAAAACAAAAGTGAGGACAAAACATGCAGTTTTTCCCCGATCTAGGAATGCTGGTGCACACATACCAGGAACTTTGAAAGACATACTAATGATAGCACTGGCAAGGTTGGAATCAAAGAAGACCAAACCATTTGCTTGTCCACGAATAGTAGACTTCTCGGGAAGTCTTGGAAAATCTTACTAACATTTTCCTTAAGAAGAAAGGGAGCTGAATGGGAAATTGATATTGATATTGGAGATAATATGTTCTTGCTACCAGTCCATTAGCAAGCTTCCCTGCTTTTTGAATGCACAGTGACCAAGAAATTTGGAGTTCTTAATCAACATTCATAGAGGTATTAAAGAATATATTGAGCAACTATCATCTATCTGAGAATATAGCAATGATCAAGTAAAAATGGTCTTTGTTTTCATGAAGGATGCTCACGAGGAAGATTGATAGGTAACATGATAATTGATAATGGACGAAAAACTGCAATATAAAGTATGTACACCTTCTTCTATATTCCATGCACTGCAGGCACTATCAGAATCAAAACATATTTCTTCTGACATCTTTGCTAAATGATATTAAATTTGGAGAAGGACACACTTTTGTAACAGATTTGAAAGGCAGAGATGAGAGAGAAGCCATCGTCTTGCTGTGGCAATCAGTGACAAATTCTGGCATATTCCAAATATTTAGTGGCTGGACTCCACATTTCAATGCCTAATCACTATCTTCATGTTGAGAGGTTATGGCAGTGCTTGTAGCATCAACAGTAGCAGCCACAACTTCCTGGCCACTGGATTTTAACAATGGTAATTCACTGTTAAGTTCATTGTTAAATGAATGATGAATCACCATTGTTAAAAATCAATATTCTAATTTCTTCCTTAGTTTCTGCTGCTCTTAACCTACCCTAGATTTTTTTTATAACTTAATTACTTATATTGTCTTTTCTTCTTGAAATACCTAGAGAAATTTTTATTCACTAAATTCTGAATGCTATAAATGGTCAAAACACTATTTCCCCCAGACCTCAGCTTCTGGCAACCACTTTTCTAATCTCTCTATGAATTGGATTTTTTGTAAAGATTTCAAATATAAATGATGCCATGTAGTATTTTTATTTCTCTCTGGCTTATTTCACTCCCTTCTCTCTCTCTCTTTATATATATATATATATATATATATATATATATATATATACATATACATATATCTATCTATCTATATATATATATGCATATATATATACATATATATACATGTATGTATATGTATATATATATATTTTTTTCTTCTCCTCCTCCTCCTTCTTCTTCTTCCTTCTTTCTCCTTCTTCTTCTTCTTCTTCTTCTTCTTCTTCTTCTTCTTCTTCTTTTTCTTCCTCTTCTTCTTCTTCCTCTTCTTCTTCTTCTTCTTTAATTTATCCAGTCATCTTTTGCTGAACACTTAGGTTATTTCCATAACTTGGGTATTGTGAATAATTGTGCAGTGAACATGGGAATGCAGATACTTCTTCAATATCCTGTTTTTATTTCCTTTAGAGATACAGCCAGAAGTAAGATTGATGGATCATATGGTATTTCTATTTTTAATTTTTTTAGGAACCCTCATACTGTTTTCCATTGTGGCTGAACTAGTTTAGATTCCCTCCAAGAGTGAATAAGGGTTCCTTTTTTTCCACATCCTCATCAAAACTTGTTCTCTCTTGTCTTTTGATGGTAGCCATTATAACAGGCATAAACTAATATCTCATTTCACTTTTTATTTACAGTCATGTCCTTGATGATAAGTGATGTTGAGCACCTTTTTATGTACTTTGTGGCGATTTTGATGGATTCATTGGGAAAAAAGTCCATTCAGTTCCTGTACACATTTTTAAAAATCAGATTGTTTTATTTATTAATATTTATGTGTTATTTCTTTATATATTTTGGATATTAACCCATCATCAGATATATAATCTGCAAGTATTTTTCAATTTTGTAGGTTGCATTTTTTTTGCTTTTAATTTATTTATTTTTTAATTTACATCCAAATTAGTTAGCATAAGTGCAACCCATTTAGCCCATCCCCCCTTCCACAACCCCTCCTGTAACCCTCAGTTTGTTCTCCATATTTATGAGTCTCTTCTGTTTTGTCTCCCTCCCTGTTTTTATATTATTTGTATTTCCCTTCCCTTATGGTCATCTGTTTTGTCTGTTAAAATCCTCACATGAGTGAAGTCATATGATATTTGTCTTTCTCTGACTAATTTCGCTTAACATAACACCGCCCAGTTCCATCCACATAGTTGCAAATGGCAAGATTTCATTATTTTTAATTGCCAAGTAATACTCCATTGTATAAATCTACCACTTCTTCTTTATCCATTCATCCATTGATGGACATTTGGGCTCTTTCCATACTTTGGCTACTGTTGATAGTGCTGCTATAAACATTGGGCTGCATGTGTCCCTTCAAAACAGCACACATGTATCCCTTGGATAAATACCTAGTAGTGCAATTGCTGGGTCATAGGGTGGTTCTATTTTTAGTTTTTTGAGGAACCTCCATACTGTTTTCCAGAGTGGCTGCACCAGCTTGCATTCTCACCAACAATGCAAAAGAGATCCTCTTTCTCTGCATCCTCGCCAACATCTGTTCTTGCCTGAGATGTTAATGTTAGCTTTTCTGACAGTTATAAGGTGGTATCTCATTGTGGTTTTGATTTGTATTTCCCTGATGATGAGTGATGTTGAGCATTTTTTCATGTGTCGGTTGGCCATCTGGATGTCTTCTTTGGAGAAGTGTCTATTCATGTCTTTTGCCCATTTCTTCACTGGATTATTTGTTTTTGGGTGCTGAGTTTGATAAGATTTTTTATAGATTTTGGATACTAACACTTTATCTGATATGTCATTTGCAAATATCTTCTCCCATCCTGTCGGATGCCTTTTAGTTTTGCTGTTTCCTTTGTTGTGCAGAAGCTTTTTATTTTGATGTGGTCCCAGTAGTTCATTTTTGCTTTTGTTTCCCTTGCCTCTAGAGGATTTTAATGGCTTCCTGCCTTACATTTAGGTCTTTCACCATGTTGAGTTTATTTTTGTGTATGTTGTAAGAAAGTGGTCCACGTTGATTCTTCTGCATGTTGCCGTCCAGTTTTCTCAGCACCACTTGTTGAAGAGACTGTCTTTATTCCATTGGATGCTCTTTCCTGCTTTGTCAAAGATTAGTTGGTCATACGTTTGTGGGTCCATTTCTGGGTTCTTTATTCTGTTCCATTGATCTGAGTGTCATTCTTGTGCCATACCATACTGTCTTGATGATTACAAGCTTTGTAGTATAGCTTGAAGTCTGGGATTGTGATGCCTCCTGCTTTGGTTTTCTTTTTCAAGATGGCTTTGGTTAATTGGGGTCTTTTCTGGTTCCATACAAATTTTAAGATTATTTGTTCAAGCTCTGTGAAGACTACTGGTGTTATTTTGATAGGCATTGCATTGAATATGTAGATTGCTTTGGGTAGTATTGGCATCTTAACGATATTTGTTCTTACTATCCAGGAGCATGGAATCTTTTTCCATTTTTTTTGTGCCTTCTTCAATTTCTTTCATAAGCTTCCTATACTTTTCAGTGTATAGATTTTCTACCTCTTTGGTTACATTTATTCCTAGTTATTTTACGGTTTTTGGTGCAATGGTAAATGGAATTGATTGCTTGACTTCTCTTTCTTTGGCTTCATTTTTGGTGTATAGGAATACAACCAATTTCTGTGCGTTGATTTTATATCCTGCAACTTTGCTGAATTCATGAATCAGTTCTAGCAGGGTTTTGATGAAATCTTTTGGGTTTTCCATATAGAGTGTCATGTCATCTGGGAAGAGTGAAAGTTTGACCTCCTCCTGGCTGATGTGGATGCCTTTTATTTCTTTGTGTTGTCTGATTGCAGAGGCTAAGACTTCCAATTCTATGTTGAATAACAGTGGCAAGAGTGGACCTCCCTGTCGTGTTCCTGACCTTAGGGGGAAAGCTCTCAGTTTTTCCCCCTTGAGGATGATATTAGTGTGGGTCTTTCGTATATGGCTGTTATGATCTCGAGGTATGCTCCTTCTATCCCTACTTTCTTGAGGGTTTTATCAAGAAAGGATGCTATATTTTGTCAAATGCTTTCTCTGCACCTATTGAGAGGAATATATGGTTCTTGTCCTTTCTTTTATTGATGTGGTGAATCACATTGATTGTTTGGCAGATATTGAACCAGCCCTGCATCCCAGGTATAAATCCCACTTGGTCATGGTGAATAATTTTGTTAATGTATTGTTGGATCCGGTTGCCTAATATCTTCTTGAGGATTTTTACATCCATGTTCATGGAAATTGGTCTGTAATTCTCCTTTTTGGGGGGGGGGGGTCTCTGTCTGGTTTTGGAATCAAGCTAATGCTGGCTTCATAGAAAGAGTTTGGAAGTTTTCCTTCCATTTCCTTTGGAACAGCTTCACGAGAATAGGTGTTAACTCTTCCTTAAATGTTTGGTAGAATTCCCCTGGAAAGCCATCTGGCCCTGGACTCTTGTTTTCTGGCATATTTTTGATTACTAATTCAATTTCTTTACTGGTTATGGGTCTGTTCAAATTTTCTATTTCTTCATGTTTCAGTTTTGGTAGTGTATATGTTTCTAGGAATTTGTCCATTTCTTCCAGATTGCCTGTTTTATTGCCATATAATTGTTCAGAATATTCTCTTATTACTGTTTTTTATTTCTGCTGTGTTGGTTGTGATCGCTCCTCTTTCATTCTTGATTTTATTCATTTGGGTCCTTTCCTTTTTCTTTTTGATCAAACTGCCTAGTGGTTTATCAATTTTGTTAATTCTTTCAAAGAACCAGCTTCTGGTTTCTTTGATCTGTGCTACTGTTTTTTGGTTTCGATAACATTAATTCCTGCTCTAATCTTTATTATTTCCTGTCTTCTGCTGTTTTGGGGGTTTATTTGCCATTCTTTTTCCAGCTCTTTAAGGCCTAAGGTTAGGTTATGTATCTGAGACCTTTCTTCCTTTTTTAGGAAGGCCCGGATTGCTATATAGTTTCCTCTTATGACCACCTTTGCTGCATCCCAGAGGTTTTGGGTTGTGGTGTTATCATTTTCTTTGGCTTCCATATACTTTTTAATTTTCTCTTTAACTGCTTGGTTAGCCCATTCATTTTTAGAAGGATGTTCTTCACTCTCCAAGTATTTGTTACCTTTCCAAATTTTTTCTTGTGGTTGATTTTGAGTTTCATAGCATTGTGGTCTGAAAATATGCACGGTATCATCTTGATGTTTTTGTACTTGCTTAGGGCTAATTTGTGTCCCAGTATATGGTCTATTCTAGAGAATGTTCCATGTGCACTGGAGAAGAATGTATATTCTGCTGCTTTAGGATGAAATGCTCTGAATATATCTGTTAAGTCCATCTGGTCCAGTGTGTCATTCAAAGCCATTGTTTCCTTGTTGATTTTTTGATTAGATGAGCTGTTCATTGCTGTGAGTGAGGTGCTGAAGTCTGCTGCTCTTATGGTATTACCATCTATGTTTTTCTTTATGTTTGTGATTAATTGATTTATATATTTGAGTGCTCTCACACTTGGCACATAAATGTTTACAATTTACTTAAACATAACATAAATTTGCATAAACATAAATGTTTACAATTACAATTGTTAGGTCTTCTTGGTGGATAGACCCCTTGATTACAATATAATGTCCTTCTGCATCTCTTGATATAGTCTTTAGTTTAAGGTCTAGATTGTCTTATATAAGTATGGCTACTCAGCTTTCTTTTGTTGACCATTAGCATGATAGATGGTTCTCCATCCCCTTACTTTCAATCTGAAGGTGTCTTTAGGTCTAAAGTGGGTCTCTTGTAAACAGCATATAGATGTTTCTTGTTTTCTTATCCAATCTGTTACCCTATGTCTTTTGATTGGATAATTTAGTCCATTGACATTTAGAGTGAGTAAAGATATAAATTTATTGCCATTATGATGCTTGTAGATTTGAAGTTTCTGGTGGTGTTCTCTGGTCCTTTCTAATCTTTGTTGCTTTGGGTATTTATTTATTTATTTATTTATTTATATTTTCATCTTTTCTCCCCTCAGAGTGTCCCCCTTAAAATTTCTTGCAGGGCTGGTTTAGTGGTCACAAACTCCTTTAATTTTTGTTTGTCTGGGAAACTTTTTATCTCTCCTTCTATTTTGAATGACAGCCTTTCTGGATAAAGAATTCTTGGCTTCATATTTTTCTGATTCAGCACACTGAATATATCCTGCCACTCCTTTCTGGCCTGCCAAGTTTCTGTGGGTAGGTCTGCTACAAACCTGATCTGTCTTCCCTTGTAGATTAGGGACTGCTTTTCCCTTGCTGCTTTCATGATTCTCTCCTTTCCTTAGTGTTTTGTGAATTTGACTATGATATGCTCTGTTGATGGTCGGTTTTTGTTGGGAATCTCTTGGGAGTCCTCTGTGCTTCCTGGAGTTTGATGTCTGTGTCTATCCCCAGGTTAGGAAAGTTTTGTGCAATGATTTCCTCACATAAACCTTCTACCCCTATTTCTCTCTCTTCCTCTTCTGGGACCACTATGATTCTGATGTTCCTTTTTAATGAGTCACTCACTGATTTCTCTAATTCTTAAATCGTGCTCTTTTGCCTTAATCTTCCTCTTTCTTTCTGCTTCATTATTCTCCATAAATTTGTCCTCTATATATCTGATTCTCTGTTCTGCCTCATCCATCCTTGCCACCGTGGCATCCATCCATGATTGAACCTCAGTTATAGCATTTTTTGTTTTACACTGACTAGCTTTTACTTCTTTTATCTCTGTAGAAAGGTATTCTAATCTATTTTTGACTCCACCTAGCATTCTTATTATCATGATTCTAAATTATGGTTCAAACATCTTGCTTGTATCTGTGTTGGTTAAATCCCTGGCTGTCTTTTCTTCATGCTCTTTCTTTTGCGGTGAATTCCTTCATTTTGTCATTTTGAAGGGAGAAAAGAAATTAATGAGATAGAAAAAAAATAAAAATAAAAACAACTAAAATTAAAAAAATATTAAAATTAAACATTTAAAACCACACACACACACAAAATCGAAAAAATGATGCTAGGTCCTAGGTGTGTTTTGGTCTGGGTGGTCTACACTGAAGTAGACTAAAATGAAATAATGAAAGTAAAGTAGAATTTGAAAAAAATTACCCAAAAGTAAAGAGTATAGTAGAAAAAAATAAACAAATATATTTTTAATAAAAATTAAAAATAAAAATACTTTTTCTTTCTGTATTCAAGAAAAAGAAAACAAACAAAAAAGAGTAAAAAGAAAAAAAAGAAAGGAAATCTTTTGAAAGTTTGAAAAAGTGATTAAGTATAAGATAGATTAAGTAGATTAAGATAAAATAGAATTTGAAAAAATTTACAGAAAAATAAAAAATATAGTAAAAAAATTAAAGAAAAATATTTTTAAAATTGAAAATAAAAATGAATTTTTTCTCTTTCTGTTTTCAAGAAAAAGAAGTGAAAAAGAGAAAACAAAATAAAGAAAATTGATAGATGGACCTGCTACAGATTGAATATGACAGAAATTACTTCACTTTCCTTTAGAAGTCAGACTATGAAGTGTTTTCTAGTCCATAAACTAAGCAGGACATGAGACTTGTGTTCTTGAAGAGCGAGGTTGGCCCAGTTGGGTGGGACTTAGTGTAGCGTCTCTGTTCTCCACTAGATGGCAGTGCTAGCCTACTGGGGTGGAGTGTTGTGGTGCTAGTAGGTGCGTATGTGCATGTGTGGGAGCGGTGAAGATGGAGTCATCCAGCTACCCAGTCTCTAGTATCGGAACGCGCTTTTCCCCGGTCAGCAATCACGTACCCATCCTCTGTCTTCAGCTTTTGTCCATTCCCTGCTTTTTCACTCTCCGTGACCAGGCCCCAGGCAGAACCTCTGTCCTGAGTTTTGTCTCAGATGCGGCTGTTTTCCCTGGCCTCTTACTTCTAAAGGACTGCGGCTTTGACCCATTCTACCCCTCTGCCCCTCTGCGGGAGGGTCTCACCAAGCAATGGCCAAGTGCCAGCCGCACCCAGGAACACTTGCTGGACCCTGCTGCTGCCTGTGCCCCAAGACTGTGGACAGGTGCCAACCCGCACCCAAAAAGTTCACAAGATAGTGTAGCAGCAGCTTTTCAGGGATTATGGAAAATCACAACACATATCTGGCACCAGGTTTCACCCTTAATGACCTTGTTCCAGCACCAGCAAATGTGGCCGTTCTCTGGGGTCTGCTGGGACCAGGTGGCCTCAACAGTCTCTACCAAATGTCCTTTCAGTAGTGGAACCGCTTTTCCCCGTGTGGCCCAAGAAACTCCTGGACCCCACTCTGCTCCTGGGGTTTTGCCCTTCCCACCAGAGCACCACCAGGTATCGAGCTGTGGAGTTGCAGACTCTGTGCTCCCCCTGTTTACAGTCATAATGGAATTTAAACCCTCTCCTTTCTCCTTTCTCCCTTTTTAGTTTAGTCCCTGTGGCTGTTTCCAATTTTCCACTTTCTTTCCAACTGCTTTGGGGAGGGGTGCTTCTCCGAATTCTCCACCCCTGCCCTGGTCTCTGTTCTCTCTCCACCCGCAAAAGCGGCTCCCTGCCCTCTGGGGCTTCTCTCTCCCCAAGTGCACCTCTCCGTGCCATGTACCTGCTGAATTCTGTGGTTCAGTTTGTGCAGATTGTTGTGTTAATCCTCCAATCAGTTTTCGAGGTGTTCAGGATGGTTTAGTGTTGGTCTGGGTGTATTTCATGAATGCAAGACACACAAAAAACTTCCATGCTGTTCCGTCATCTTGGCTCCCCCCAGTAGGTTGCATTATTATTTTTTTGATGGTTTCCACTGCTGTGCAGAAGTTTTTTTTTGTTTTTTTTTTTTAAAGTTTGATGTTGTCCCACTTATTTATTATTGCTTTTGTTGTTTGTACTTTGGGTGCCATATTCACAAAATCATTCCCAACACAAATATCAAGGATCTTTTCCTTGTTTTCTTCTAAAAGTTTTATGGATCTGACATTAAACCTAAGTCTGCAATCCATTTTTTTTAGTTGATTTGTGTTTAAGATGTAGAATTCATTCTTTTTCATGTGGCTGTCTAGTCTTTCGTACACGATTTGTTGAAAAGTCTGTCCTCTCTCCATTGTATATTCTTGGTCTCTTTGTTGTAATTGACCATATATGTGGTAGTTTATTTCTGGGTTCTCTATTCTGCTACATTGACCTATATGTCTGTTTTTATGCCAGTAGTATGCTATTTGATTGCAATAGCTTTTTAATATATTTTGAAATCAGAAAGTGTGGTGCCACCAGCTTTGATCTTTCCCAAGTTTGTTTTGGCTATCCAGGATCTTTTGTGGTTCCCTACAAATTTTAGCATTTCTTTTTCTGTGCAAAATGCCATATGAATTTTGACAGAGATTGCTTTGAATCTTTGGAGTGCTCTGGGTGGTATGGACATTTTAACAATATTATCCTTCCAGTCCATGAGCAAATATATAGTTCCATTTATTTGTGTCTTCAGTTTCTTTCATCAATGTTTTATATTTTTACTGTACATATTTTTCACCTCCTGGGTTAAATTTATTTTTAGGTATTTTATTCTTCATGATACAATTATAAATAAGATTGTTTTCTTGATTTCTCTTTCTGAGAACTCACTCCTAGTATAGAAATGCAACTTTTTTGTGTACATTGATTTCTAGAATGGTTGTCCCATTTTAAATTCACCTAGCAATATACAATTGATCCAGTTTCTCTATATCCTACCAGCATTTAGTTTGCACTATTTTTTTTTATCGACTCTAGTTGTTATGTAGTAATATCACATGTTGGTTTCAATTTGCATTTTCCTAATAGGAAATGTGCCTAGTTACCATCTGTATAACTTCTTTTCCATTTATTTATTTATTTATTTATTTATTTATTTATTTATTTATTCATTCATTCATTATTTTCTTATTTACTTATTTTAAATTACAGTATAATTAACATACAGTGTTATATTCATTTCAGGTGTACAGTATAGTGATTCAAGCATTATATGTAGGTCTCAGTGCTCATCACAATAAGTGTACTCTTAATCCTTTCCCCTATTTTACCCATCCCTCTACACACCTGTCCTCTGGTAACCACCAGTTCTTTAACATTAAATTCTTGGTGTTTTTTTGTCTCTTTTTTGTTGTTATTCATTTGTTTTGTTTCTTAAGTTCCATGTATGAGTGAAATCATATGGTATTTGTCTTTCAGTGACTGCTATTTCTCTTAACATTGTAGTCTCTAGATCCACTCATGTTGGTGATATCCAAGATTTTATTTTTTTGTTATAGAAACCGGATATGAGTTGGGGAGGGGCAAGAGAGGGAGAGAGAGAGAATCCCAAGCTGGTTCTGCACTGTCTGCAGGGAACCCAATGTGGGGCTTGAACTCATGAACTGTGAGATCATGACCTGAGCCAAAGTTGGACACTTAACTCACTGAGCCACCCAGGTGCCCCAAGATTTAACTCTTTTTAATGCCTGAGTTATATTCCATTTTATATATACATATATACATATGCCACATCCATCTATCAATGGACACTTACTTGGGTAGCTTCCATATTTTGGCTCTTGTAAATAATGGTGTGTGTATGTTTTCAAATGAGTGTTTTCATATTCTTTGGATAAACATCCAGTAGTGGAATTATTAGATCATATGGTAATTGTACTTTACAAATTTTTTGAGGAATCTCCATATTGCTTTTTACAGTGACTGTATGAGTTTGCATTCCCACCAGCAGTGCACAAGTGTTCCTCTTTCTCCACATCCTGATCAACACTTGTGTCTTGTGTTTTTGATTTTAGCCATTCTGACAGATGTAAGGTGATATCTCATTGGGTTTTGATTTGCATTTCCCTGATGATGAATGGTGTTGAGCATCTTTTTATGTGTCTGTTGGCCATCTGTATGTTTACTGTGGAGAAATATCTGTTCATGTCTTCTGCCCATTTTTAATTGTTTTTTTGGGGGGGGTTTGGTATTAACTTGTATAAGTTCTTTATATGTTTTATATGCTAACCCTTTGTCTGATAGGTCATATGCAAATATCTCCTCCCATTCAGTAGGTTATCTTTCTTTTTGTTTTATTGATTGTTTCATTTGGTGTGCAGAAGCTTTTTATTTTGATGTAGTCCCAATAGTTTATTTTTGTTCTTATTTCCCTTGCTTTTGCTATGGCTGATATCTAGTGTTCTTTTCTAGTATTTTTGTGTTTCAGGTCTCATATTTAGGTCCATAATAATCCATTTTGAGTTTATTTTTGTTAATGGTATTAGAAAGTGGTCTACTTTCATTCTTTTGCATGTAGCTGTCCTGTTTTCCCAACTCCGCTTGTTGAAAAGACTATCTGTTTTTCCATTGCATATTCTTGTCTCCTTTGTCAAATATTAATTGACCATATAATTGTGGGTTGGTTTTGGGTTTTTTTTTTTCTGTTATATTCATCTATGTGTCTGTTTTTGTGCCAGACACATGTACTGTTTTGATTGCTACAGATTTGTAATATAACTTGAGGTCTGGAATTGTGATATCTTCAGTATTGTTTTTCTTTTTCAAGTTTGGTTTCCTATTCAGGGTCTTTTTTGTCTCTGTACAAATTTTAGGATCATTTTTTTCTAGTTCTGTGAAAAATGGTGTTAGTATTTTGATGGGATTGCATTAAATATGCAGATTAGTTTGGGCAGTATGGACATTTTAACAATATTTTTCTTACATTTCATGAGCGTGCGATATTTTTCCATTTGTGTCATTTTCAGTTTCTTTTATCAGTGTTTTATAGTTTTTAGAGTACAAGTCTTTTACTTCCTTGGTAAAGTTTCTTTTAGTATTTTTGAAGCAAATGTACATGGGATTGTTTTCTTAATTATTCTTTCTGCTACTTTGTTAGTATATAGAAATGCAATGTATTTTTCTACATTTTGTATCCTGTGACCTTACTGAATTCATTTTTCAGTTCTAGTAGTTATTTGGTGGAATATTTAGGGTTTTCTTTCTTTCTTTCTCTCTTTCTTTCTTTCTTTTGGGGGAGGGGCAAAGGGAGAGGGAGAAACAGAATCCCAAGGAGCCAAGGAGCATGGAGTCTGACCTGGGGCTGGATTCCATGATCTTGATCATGACCTGGGCTGAAATCCTGTAATCAAGAGTCCAAACGCTTAACCAAATGAGCCACCATGTGCCCCTAGGGTTTTCTATGTATAGTATCATGTTATCTTCAAATAGTGAAAGTTTTACTTCTTTCTTACTCATTGGGATGCCTTTTTTCTTTTGTTTCTTTTTCTTGTCTGATTTCTTTGGCTACGACTTGTGTTACTCTGTTGAATAAAAGCAGTGAATATCCTTGTCTTATCCCTAATCTTAGGGGACACCTCAATTTTTCACCATTGAGTATGATGTTCACTATGGTTTTTTCATGTAAGGCCTTGAATATGTTGAGGTATGTTCCCTCTAAACATACTTTATTGAGGGTTTTTATCATGAATGGATGTTCTTTGTGAAATTCTTTTCCTGCATCTATTGAAATTATCATTTGGTTTTTATCCTTCCTTTGGTTGACATGATATATCACATTTCTTGATTTGTGAATATTAAACACTTGCTTGCATCCCAGAAATATTTCCCACTAGATGTGGTGAATTACTTTTTAAAAATATATTTCTGGATTTAGTTTGCTTATTATTATTATTATTATTATTAATTTTTATTTTTAGAGAGAGAGAACATGCACAAGTGAAGGAGAGGGGGAACGAACCTCAAGCGGGTTCCACATTCAGTACAGAGCATGGCCCAGGGTTTGATCCTACAACTCTGGGATCATGACCGTGAGTCAAAATTAAAAGTCAGATGCTCAAACAGCTGAGCCGCTCAGGTGCCATGGTTTGCTAATATTTTGTTGAGGATTTTCACATCTATGTTTCAGAGCTTTTAGCCTATGGTTCTCTGTTTTAGCAGTGTCTTTATTTGATTTTGGTAACAGAGTATTCTAGCTTCCTTGAATGAATTTGGAAGCTTCCTTTTCTCTTCTATTTTTGGAATAATTTGAGAAGAATAGGTATTAACCCTTCTTTAAATGTTTGATAGATTTCATATGTGAAGCTGTCTGGTCCTGGGATTTTGTTTGTTGGGATTTTTTTTGGATTACTGATTCAATTTCATTGCTGGTAATTAATCTGTTTATATTTCTATTTCATCCTTATTCAGTTTTGGGAAATGGTATGTTTCTAAGAATATGTTTCTTTTCTCTAAATTGTCCAATTTGTTGTCATATCATTTTTCATAACATTCTATTATAACCTTTGTATTGTTGTGGTATTGGTTGTTATTTCTCCTCCTTAATTTCTAATTCTGTTTATTTGAGACCTCTTTCTCTCTCTTCTTTTTCTGAGAATTCTGGGTAAAGTTTCATCAGCTTTGTTGATCTTTCCATGACCCAGCTCTTGATTTCATTGATCTTTCTATTTTTTTTTTTTTGTATTTGTTTTCTATTTTTTTTAAATTCATGCTCTAATCTTTATGTTTCCCTTCCTTCTACTTTTTTGGGGTTTTGTTTGTTCTCTTTTTGTAGCTCCTTTAAGTGTAAGGTTAGATTGTTTGAGATTTTTGTTGCTTCTTGATTTAGGCCTGCATTGCTATAAACTTTCTTTTTAGAAAAGCTTTTACTATATCCCAAATAATTTGGATTGTTGTGTTATCATTTTTGTTTGTCACCGTGTATTTTATGATTTCCTTTTTGATTTCTTGTTTGGTCCATTCATTGTTTAGAGGCACATTTTTTAACCTCCTTGTATTTATGTTATTCCCAGTTTTTTTCTCATGGTTTATTTCTAGTTTCATAGTGTTGTGGTTGGAAAAGATGTATGGTATTACTTCAGTCATTTTGAATTTGTTGAGACTTGATTTGTAGCCTAATATTTGATCTATTATGGAGAAAGTGTACTTGAAAATACTGTGTATTCCCTTGTTTTAGAATGGAATACTCTGAATATACCTGTTAGATTTATCTGATCCAATGAGTTATTCAAAGTCACTTTTCTTATTGATTTCCTATATTGATGTATCAATTGAGATAAGTCTTAAAGTCCCCTACTATTATTATATTACTATCAATTACTTCCTGTATGTTTGTTAATAGGTACTTTATGTATTTGGGTGCCCCCAATTTGGGCCATAAATATTTATCATTGCTATCTCTCCTTGTTGGATTGTTACCTTTATGATTATGTAGTGTCCTTCTTTGTCTCTTGTTACACTTTTTGTTTTAAAGTAGATTTTGTCTGACAGAAGTATTGCTAGCCCGGCTTTCTTTTCACTTCCATTTGCATGATAAATGGTTTTCCATCTCTTCACTTTCAATTTCAGACCTAAAATGAGTTTCTTGTAGGCAACATACAGATGAGTTTTGCTTTTTATTCATTCTATCACCCTATGTCTTTTTTGATTGGAGCGTTTAGTCCATTCATGTTCAAAGTAATTATTGATAGGTATATACTTATAATAATTTTATTTGTTTAATATATATATTTTTGTCATTCTTCTCTGTTCCTTTCCTTTCTTGCTCTTTTCTCTAGGGGTTTGTTTGCTTTAGTGATATTCTTGAATCCCTTTTCCTTATTTTTTGCATATCTATTATTTTTTTTGTTTGTGGTTACCATTAAATTTATATACAATATCTTGTGCATATAACAGTTTATATTAAGTTGTTGTTGCTTATGTTTGAACCCATTCTAAAAGCACTACATTTTCACTCCCACCCCACATTTTAGTTGTATGGTATTATATATTACATTCTTCTATTTTGAGAATCCCTTGTCTGAGTTTTGTAGATACAGTTAATTTTACTGCTATTGTGCTTTCTAGTTTTCCTACTTTTTTTAATAGTCTTTTCTTTCCATGCAAAGAATCCCCTTTATTATTTCTTTGTAAGGCTGGTTTAGTGGTGATGAATTCATATAACTTTTGTTTGTCTGAGAAACTGTCTTTCCATCTCTTTTGAATGGTGGCCTTGGCCTTGCTGGATAGAGTATTGTTGGTTGCAGGGTTTTTGTTTTGTTTTGTTTTTGTTGTTGTTTTGTTTTGTTTGTTTTCTTCCACCACTTTTAATATATCATGCCACTCTCTTCTGCCCTATAAAGTTTCTGCTGAAAAATCAGCTGTTAGCTTTCGGGAGTTTCTCTTATAAGTAATGTTTTCTTTTCTCTTGCTTCTTTTAAAATTCTCTATCACTACTTTTGCCATGCTAATTACCATGTGTTCTATTGTGGACCTCCTTCAATTTTTGTTGGGGGCTCTCTGTGTCTCTTGGATCTGGATGTCTGTTTCCTTCCTCAGATTCAGGAAATTTCAGCTATTATTTCTTCAAATCAATTTTCTGTCCCCTTTTCTCATTTTTCTTCTTTTGGGATCCCTATAATGCAAATGTTGTTATACTTTATGGTGTTGTTGAGTTCTCTTAGTCTGTTTTCACTTTTTATTATTATTTTTTTCTTCCTCCCATTCAGCTTGATTCCTTTCCATTACTCTGTCCTCTAGTGTGCTCGTCTGTTCTTCTGCTTCCTCTAGTCTACTATTTATTCCTTCTAATATATTTTTAATTTAAGTTATTAAGTTATTCTTCTCTGATTGGTTATTTTTTATATTATCTTTCTTTAAAGTTTATTTTTATTTATTTTGAGAGAAATATAGAGAGCTAGCAGGGAAGGGGCAGAGAAAGAGGGAGACAAAAGACCAAGAAGGATACATGTGCTGTCAGCACAGAGTCTGACACGGAGCCCAAACACATGAACCATGAGATTATGACCTTATGACCTCAATCAAAAGTTGGACAGTTAACTGACTGAGTCACCAAAGCAGCCCCTATTTAATCTTTTCTATCTCTTTTTTGCAAGAAAATTTGAATTTTACTGAGATTCTCCATTCTTTTCTCAAGTCCAGTTGCTATCGTTATGACAATTACTTTAATTTGTTATTAGGTTTCTTATCTGCATTGCATTTTGTTCTCTTGCTATAATTTTGTCTTATTATTTCATTTGGGACATATTTCTCTCTCTCCTCATTTTGTCTAACTCTGTGAGTCTGTTTCTATGTGTTAGAAAGTTACTTATATCTCCAAGACTTGGAAGTAGTGGACTTATGAGGAAAAGGTCCTATGTTGCCCTTTAGTGCCATATTCTTTGTTCACCAAAAACTGGCACTTCAGGGGTGTCTCCTATCTGCATTATGTACACCCTACTATTGTGGCTGAGTCACCTTTGCCTTCAGTCCAGTCATCTGCAATGACTTCTTGCCTCTTGTGGGCAGAATTTGGTTCCTATGTTGTTAGTTGGCTAGTCTGAGGCTGCCTTGGGCTTGAGTCTGTTCAGACCTGGTGTTTGCCATAACTACAGTTGCACGGAACTTTCGTGTTCTCTTCCTGGGTTTTCTCCTGGCAGGCTTTCATTGTTGGGCAGTGCCTGCAGTCAGACCAGATGTTTGCCCTCAGCCCTCTTCTAGGGCCACAGTTAAAATGGAATATGTAGTTATCCTCCCCTCTTCCCATGGAAGAAGTCACTTTGGAGTGGTGCTTGGCCTGTGGAGGCTGCTTGTACAATTCCATGTTCATGGAACTACTTTGGATGGAAAACTACTGAGGTTAAGTTGGATGGGGCAGGTACACAGGAGGGCAAAAGGTGGGGTGTGCTATTAGCAATCTAGAAAGAGGGTGGTTGTGCTGATTCCCACACGTGTTGTTTATCTAGGCTAGGGGGCAGCAGAGGGAAATGGTACTTGGTAGCACTGTTGTTCTTGGAAAAGGCTTATAAAGATCTCTGTCCCTCTAGCACATGTTCTGAGATTAGTAAGTAAATCTTCTTGTATACCACAGGCTGTTTTCAAACTTTTTTCCTGTGCTGTATCTTTGTGGGGGAGATTTGTTGTGCTGGCTCATTAAAGGTGGGGACTCAGTTTCCTATTGCCCTCCAGCTCTCCCAGAGCTGAGTGACTGATTTTTAAAATTCCAGATGTCAAGTCCTACCCATTGTAAGAACTTGCAAAGTTAAGCCCTTCTGGTTTTCAAAGCCAAATGGTATGGGATTCATCTTCCCAGTGTGGATCCCTTGTGCCTGGTGCGTGGTCTGCTCATCTCTCTTTTTCTGTGCTTGGTGTCTCTACTTCCCTTGGACAGTCTCACAGGCCACTTTGGTTCCTGACCATGTTTCTGCCCTTTCTAATTTTTTTTCAATATGGCCTCTCCTCAGTGATTAGCTGGAGAGTCTGTTCTGCCAGTATTTGTATCATTTTTTGGCTTATTGACACTGATATGGGTGTTATCTAGATACACCTAGATATGAGTTTATCCTCTTACCAGAACCACATTGTCTTGATTATTGCAGCTATATTTCTCTCATTCCTGAAGTGCCCTGTCTTACTGCCTTTCAGAGTTCTCCTTTGGTTGTCTTGTGTATAGTTTCCTTGGTTTATAGTCGTACTTAGTACTGTACATCATCTTGTCCATGACAGAAATAAGCATACTTTGTTATTTTGGTTGGCATATTAAATTTCTGTCCATCAATTGTTTGGTGTTAGTCAACCTTTCTCGAAAAGAACAATGACTGGAGCAGCAAGAAATTGAAGGATATGCCATTAATAGTCCAGTACATGTATTTTATTTTTGAATATTTCAAGGATAGACTGTTTTCCACAGACAGAAATACCAAATTAGTTACATTTGACTATTATCACATTAGCTCACATCAATCATTTGTTCCCTCTATTTTTAAATTGAGTGATAAACAATTTTAAATGTAAATTGCCCTTGGTTTTTGTTCTACAATCAAAATTGTGCTTAAATTTTATACTGGGATAGTTATGTTTAATTAATTTCTTATTTCCTACTATCTAAACTGTGAGTATATTGATAATACTAAATAGTTTTTCTTTTTGAAGAAAAGTCTAAATTTGAAAGACTGGAATAATTTACCATGATAATGGAGCACAGAAACATATAACTTGAATGAGCAAAGAAAATTTTTTTCTTCCTTGTGATGATAGTGTATTATGAACCTGCTGCTTTTACATGAAGCAATAAAAGTATTTCACAACCTGACAGAGCAAAGGAAAGAGGGCTGTAAAGTGATTTTCATTAAAAACACTTATTTCAAGTCCACAACTGGAGAAATGATGAAATTCTATTAAAGGTGGAGACATTGCAGGTGTGGAAATAACCGTCTTTATTTCAGTAAGTTATTATCTGAAAAAATGGTTATTTAGTATCTAGGGTCTCTTATTTTACAATACCGTGTCCTGCCTTTCTCTGCCTGAATGCAAAGAGGTATGATTTTATAGTTAGTCAAAGTTTCATCAAGAACCGAAGGCAGTGTTTGCAAATCTGTGTCATAGACTTTTTACTAACCTAAGTTATGCTTACCAGAAAGTGCCAAAAATGCATTGGTGCAAAAGTATTCATATTCAAAATAATTAATTGTGTAATTTTAGTTAGTGATATCCAAAATTGGTTTTATTATTATCTATATGAGTTTTATTAATGCAAAATGAATTATTTTTTACACTTTAAATGACTTCCTTCTTAAAATGTTTTCTAAGAAAATGTTATTAACAAAACTGGTTATAATTTCACATTTAACTATCTGTATTTTTCTAGCTAAATGTTTTCTCTTCAGCACAGAATTTTACTAATTTATGAACCACCCCTTGCCACAGTAATACTTGCAAACTAACAACATATATCATTTTCTTACAAATGTTTTGCATACATCAGTGAACACGTAGATTTAGTCCAAATAATCACAAGTGATTTCAGCTTGACTACAATGTTTCTATGATTCAATATGATTTGATAATATTGTCAGTTACTAGTAATAAACAAAAATACTGTTTTATAATGGGTTGTAAAATTAACATGAGAAAATAGAAAATTAAAGAAATTAAAGTTTGATACATAGCAGTGAATTATCAGAGTCTTTAAATCTTTTAAACTCTCATAAAGGTTCAGTGTGAAATTAGAACATTAGAAAGTCTTGGAAGGTCTTAAAATAATCTTACCAAAAGCTCATTCTTAAGTCCCTCTTAACATTTTTAATCGGCATATAAGTAATTCCAGAAGACCAAAGTGAAATGTGTAACTAAAAAGAGACAAATACTACATTCTAGTCAGATGTTGACAAAGAGGTAGCCTATGATCTCAGAGGGGACAATGAGAATAGAAAATCAGAGTTCCTTTGAAGAATCCCTCTTTCCTATATAAACATGTCTTGGGGTGCCTGGGTGGCTCAGTGGGTTAAGCAGCCTACTTCGGTTCAGGTCACGATTTCACTCTTTGTGAATTTGAGCCCCGTATCAGGCCCTGTGCTAACAGATCAGAGCCTGGAGCCTGCTTTGGATTCTGTGTCTCCCTCTCTCTTGGCCCCTCCCCTACTTGCACTCTATCTCTCTCGCTCTCTCTCTCAAAATTAAATGAACATTAAAAATTTTTTTAAATAATAAAAAAATAAACACATCTCAAAATGCAAAAACGTTCTTGGCATTGATAACACAAAACATTCATCATCACCTTAACAAGAAAAATTGCCTTTACATGGCAAACCAATATCTGTGTTTCTTTCTTCGTGTATTAATGAGGATATGTAACAAGATGGTTATGTCAAAACATATCACTTTTTTATTAAGCCATAACACCCATATTATTCAAAAATTATTCTATTTGCCCCAGATTTTCCCCAAATTTTATACATACTATTCAAAGTGTGTTTTCCTGGGGCGCCTGGGTGGCGCAGTCGGTTAAGCGTCCGGCTTCAGCCAGGTCACGATCTCGCGCTCCGTGAGTTCGAGCCCCGCGTCAGGCTCTGGGCTGATGGCTCGGAGCCTGGAGCCTGTTTCCGATTCTGTGTCTCTCTCTCTCTCTGCCCCTCCCCCGTTCATGCTCTGTCTCTCTCTGTCCCAAAAATAATAAACGTTAAAAAAAAAAAATTAAAAAAAAAAAAAACAAAAAAAACAAAACCAAAGTGTGTTTTCCTCCCAACAGTATGTATGGGAATAGAAAGTAGACCTCCTACGCTTGGATTCTAGTTTTGTTACTGGCTGTGTGACCAAGAACAACAGCAAGGCATTTACTTATACACCTGTGCCTCAGTTTTCTAATATACAAAGAGGGATAATAATTACATTTAATTCATAAGGTTGCTATAAAAATTAAAGTCATAAGTTCATTTAAAATACTAATAACAGTGATTGCACAGTAAACGCACAATAAATGTTTTTACCGTCATTATTTGCTGTAATATTTTTAAAGCAGTATGTAATGTATGGAACTCTTGGACACTGTTTTCGAAAGAGTACCTAAGAGAGTTGTTATTTGAAACATTTACATACAAGCTTTTTAGGGAAGAATTTTACAGGTTGCTACTTATTAAGGAAAAAAAAACCTAAAAACTTTAAGAGTAATTGCTCTACAGATTGATTGATTTATTAAAGAAGTTCCTCAATATTTCTACATCATATTTAATTTAAATTATATCAAATTGCACATGTTTATGAGCTCTAGTATTTTTGGCTAGATCTATATGCACTAAAATAGAACCAGAGTGAAGTCTACTGAACTATACAATGACACATGGATCCAATGACAAAGAACGTTCTTAACTCTTTAACTTTTAATTAACAGAAGTCAGTACACTGCCTCATCAGATTTTCTTAATTACTTATATTCTAAATTGTATATTTTACCTCCCCAATTAGAATTGACACTCAAGAATATGCTATTCAAATTTTAACCCCATGCACCCCCATACTACACATGATTAAAATATATACTCATTTTCCCCCTATATCTCATACAATTAATAATGCATGATATCAATTCCATATGATTATGCTAAGATTAGCTACTGCATAAGTGTGATTCATTTACTGATGCTTTGTAACAACAAAAGGAAACTATTACTGTTCAGTGCAACTCCAAGTTTAGAAATGTCCAAAGATCCTCCTTTGCTAAAGAAGTATTAAAAAAATTAAAGTGATGATAACAGCAGGACACCCTTTTCACTATAATGCAATTTGAACAGTATTAAGCACAAAATAGCTCATTTGCATGGGGTTTAAAATCTATATTATGGTTGAGGCAGTCTCAGGGTTTCATATTTTTCTACATTTTTTAAAATCTTTATTTATTCCTGAGACAGAGAGAGACAGAGCATGAGCAGGAGAGGGGAAGAGAGAGAGGGAGACACAGAATCTGAAGCAGGCTCCAGGCTCTGAGCTGTCAGCACAGAGCCCGACACAGGGCTCAAACTTACAAACCGTGAGATCATGACCTGAGCCGAGGTCGGTCGCTCAACCGACTGAGCCACCCAGGCACCACAACATTTTTCTACATTTGTCCATATACCATCTTGAGATACACTAGATATAATTATTAAAAATGACCAACTGAATCCAAACTCTTTTAAATAGCTGTGATTAAGCTTAATTTTTAATACAAATGAAAACCTGACTCAGTTGTCAAGCTGCATACTTGAAAAAGTGGCCAACCCACACGGTGTAATTTTACATTTACACGGAGTAATTGTAATTTTAATGAAATCACTAGGACAGTTTTCAACCTATCAGTGATTAGGACATTTTTCCCCCCAATATCCAATATGTTATGGTTCAAACAGTTTGTAAAATATAATAAAGTGACTTATGAAGAATAAAAATATGAAGGACATATCAAATATAAACCCAAATCTTATCTTAGAATCAACAGACATAAAACATTTAAGTAAATGTACTCAGAATAAACATAACATAGGAAGAAAAAAAAACAATTATAAAAAATGTATAGGTTTTTATTGAAACTATATATATATATATATTCTATATATAATATTCTATTATGTTATGTTATGTTTTATGTTTATTCTATGAACCATGAGATCATGACCTGAGCCAAAGTTGGACGGGCAACTGACTGAGCCACCCAGACACCTCCATAATCACTTTTTAAATGACAAAATTAGAGACCAGCAAGCAAAATAGCGATAGAGGCATAGAGACCTGGTTTGGGAAGCGCATGGGTGTGATTATAACAGAGCAATGAGTTTTCTGTGAGTTGTGTTCTGAATTTGGATACATTGTAGACTAGGACAAGAGCAACAGCAATTTTGCCTAAGTATCTCACTTCCTGGTTATTACATATTTCAGAGAAGTCATTGTTCTTCAAGAAGAGTCCCAAAGAAGAAAAGTTAATAGAATATCATTAATACTGAAAGAGAAATGACTTTCTTTCTTTTAAAAAAAAATTAAAATTTTATTCATTTTTAAGGGACAGAGAGACAGAATGTGAGTAAGGGGAGGAACAGAGAGAAAGGGAGACACAAAATCTGAAGCAGACTCCAGGCTCTGAGCTGTCAGAACAGAGCCCCATGTAGGGCTCAAACCCACCAACCATGAGATCATGACCTGAGTGGAAGTCGGATGCTTAACTGACTGACACTTAAGTGCCCCCTTTTTTTTTTAATGTTTATTTATTTATTTTGAGAGAGAATGAGAGCACTAGTGGGAGAGGGGCAGGGAGAGAGGGAGACAGAGAATCCCAATAAGGCTCTGCATTGGCAGCAAATGTGGGGCTTCCCCTCATGAACAGTGAGATCATGACCAAGAGTCAGACCCTTAACCGACTGAGTCACCAGGCGCCCAGGACTTTATTTCATCCTGGTATCAAACTCAAGGGAAGGCTACATGCCTCCTTTATCTATCTAAATTTATATCTAGCCAATTGTTTATATTTCTGGGTTAGTCTCCTAGGGCTGTTATAGAATACCAGAAACTGGGTGGCTTAAAATAACAGAAATTTATTCTCTCACTGTTGTAGAGTCTATCACTCAAAAATCAAGGTGGTAGCAGGGCCATGCTTACTCTGAAGACACTGGGGAAAATTCCTTTCTTGCCTCTTCCCAGTTTCTGGCAGTTGTTATCAGTCTTTGGCATTCCTTGGTTTACAGCAGTGCTGCTTCAATCTGTCTCTATCTTTACATGGTCTTTTACCTGTGTTCACATCTGTGTGTCTTCACATGGCATTCTCTTCTTTGTATGTCTGTGTCCAAATGTCCCTCTTTTTATAATGGCACCAATCGTAGGGCTAGAATCCACCCTAATCCAATACCTTAACTTCACTAAATCTGCAAAGCCCTTGTTTCAAACAAGGTTACATTGACAATTACGAAGGATTAAGACTTGAATGTACCCCTTTGGGAACCACAATTCAATCCACAAAAGTATATTTATCTGTCTGTCTATCTACCTAGCTATCTATCTTTTGTCCATCTATCCATTCATCCATCCTTCCATCCATCCATTTTACTACCTTTCTTTATCTAATCTACCTATCATTAGAGTTAGATTGAAAAAAAAAAAGATGAGTATGTCAGGGACACATATTAGCATGTTTATTGAAATTGAAAAATGAAGTCAGGTATTTCTTACCATAAATCTAACATAAATGATTAGTTTTACAATGGGAATTGGCTTTTAAATTAAGATGAATGTGGTCATTTACTCTAGGTTTTGATTAGTTTAAATATCTTGATAAAAATATCTTTAAGACATGTTCGAAAATAAAAATGTCCTACTGTGTCTTTCATCGTTGTTAATCCTTCATTTGTTCTGAATAACCTTTATCACCTATATCCCTTAATCTATATTTTAATCTACACTGTCTGGACCCCATATTTCTCATTTTACTTTATGTTCATCCATTTATACTGATCCACAGAAGTCTTTAAAGACAATATTACTAACATAATAGTATGATGTTAGCCGCAGAAAACATCTTTCTTTAATTGTGCTTTCCATTGGGGCCACTATTCTTTTTCCGATCATTGCAAAGTTATTTATGGGATCCATACATATCCTTTTAATATTTGTGTTCTTTTGACTAAAGGTAATCCAGGCCCTTTATTTGTTCATTTTTTATCCAGTGTTGGAGGAGCACTTTGATCACTTCTCTGTCCTCTAATCCTTTTCTGTCTAGTTATATTTGATATCATGTTCTTGATATTGATGTCTTAAAATGTTAAAAATGTTACTGATATCCACCATCTAAATTTCTGTGTCTGAACGTCATTCAGTATGTCGGGGAGGAACAAACTGGAACAGGCTTTTTTCAAGTTGTGGTTGTTCTAGATCAAGTGCAGTTGACATATTTTTGTTCAGGTTAATACATCACGCATTCAATTAGGCAGAGTTCTATGCTCCTCGAAAATTCAACTGATAAAATTCCTTTTTTTGATACAAACTACAAATCTTTATATTACATACACTAAGACTTATTCTCTTCTAGGTCCAGTCATATTTTTACCTAAATACCATGTAAAGAGGTATAAAAAAGAGATTTCTTGGGTAGGTTCAACTCTTGTTGGCTTTTGAGTTACAGGTTTGACATCTGATTTTCCCATCAGGGCTCTGCCACCCTTCCCCACTTAGGGGAGCTAGCGACAAGAATTGAAGTATTTCTGAACAAGGCTGCCCTTAATTTGGTTTAGAGGACAGAGTTTACATACATTAGCTGTACAGAAACACTGATGATGCCATCAATGGGCATGATTTTATATCCTTCCCTGAAAAGAAAGTTCAAAGAATAACAATGTTATCAATAGCTGTCTACAATATGATAACAGTGAAAGGTGTATTCAGATTCTATTGGATTGCTACAACTTAAAGGTACCTATGATATTTTACTTAACCTCATTTCATCAAAGACAGAGTGATGGACAAAATGAAGTAAAATAAAATGAAACAAATAATAAAATAAAAAGTACTTACAATATTGCAGAACTGTTAACATTGAAATGGAAGATCTAGACAAGATGAAACTGCAGACAAGAAGAAATGTAAACCTTCAAAAGACAAAGTGAAGACCAAGTACGTGAGAAGAAAACTATGCAGAGTTGAAGAACCGGCATATTTTACAGGCCAAATTAAAACAACTAATTAAATAATATTCATAACCATAGACAAGTCAGCCTATGTAGTTTTGAAGGAAATAATGTTTTCTAATATTGATATCTATATGAATTATTTTATATGTAACATTTAAAATTTTTTTTAAAAAATCTTTATTTATTTTTGAGAGAGTGAGAGAGAGACAGAGTGAGAGCAGGGGAGGAACAGAGATAGACAGGGAGACACAGAATCCGAAGCAGGCTCCAGGCTCTCAGCTGTCAGCACAGAGCCCGACGCGGGGCTCAAACTTACCAACCGCGAGATCATGACCTGAACTGAAGTCAGATGCTTAACCGACTGAGCCACCCAGGCACCCCTCATATGTAACATTTTTAGAAGGCATACTAGGTGATACAATGCATACTTGCTACAAACCCCTCTTTAAGCAGGTGCAGGAAGAGATTTAATGCGGTAATACTTTATATCCTGTAATAGAACTTTAAAAATAAAGCAGCATTAAAATGAAATTCTGTAAAATATATTCTGGAAAGTATGTAATATTATTGTCTAAAAACCTATGATAATGTAGTATGTAACTCACCTATGGCACCAAATGTTTATGTAAAAATTGGTACAAAACCATTATTTCCGGGGCGCCTGGGTGGCTCAGTCAGTTGAGCGTCCGACTTCGGCTCAGGTCATGATCTCACGGTCCGTGAGTTCGAGCCCCGCGTCGGGGCCTGTTTCGGATTCTGTGTCTCCCTCTCTTTCTGACCCTCCCCCGTTCATGCTTTGTCTCTCTCTGTCTCAAAAATAAATAAACATTAAAAAAATTAAAAAAAAAACACATTATTTCCTGGACACCTGGGTGGCTCAGTCGGTTGAACATCCAACTTCGGCTCAGGTCATGATTTCAGGATTGTGAGTTCCAGCCCTGTGTGGGGCTTGCTGCTATCAGTGTGGAGTCTGCTCAGATTCTCTGTCCCTCCTCCCATTCCCTGCCCCTACCCCTCTTGCCCCTCTTTCTCTCAGTCAAAAATCAATCTTTTAAAAAAACATTTTTTCCTGGCTCACCCCTACTTGCTAGATCAATGTAGCAATCTTCTACATCGGCCCTATTTTCATCACCTGAGATATTGAGAAAATCTTTTTTATATTTTTGCATTCAATGATCATATGTCCAGATTACCTGGGATGGTCCTAATTTAAGCCTGCAATCTCATCATAATTATTAATAGACCCCTTTTTTATCCTCAAAAGTGCCCAAGTTTGGATAACAAATTGTATTTTCACTCTCTATTCATACATTTGTGTTGCAACCTTCTGTGTCTTAAACACGGTAATTACCACCTCTAGTAACTTTTCAGCCTGATCACTGTTGCACCACATACAGGGATATCCTTCCTATCTCCTTGACCACATATTGGCTGCGTCAACTTAAAGCTGCTACGTTTCCTGTCTGTGACTTGGTTAATAGTATCTACTGTAACTGTGCAGAATGAAAAAGTTCACCCATGGAAAACATTGGGAAGCTGAAACTCCATTAGAAAGCTGCCAGTGTGAGCTTTGTCTGTTACTGCCTTGTTTTCTTTGTGTCAACCAGTCTGAATCAGTTTCCACATTCTGGCTTTCTTGAAATGTTTCTTAATTTATAACCCGTGTTTTCACTCTCCTCTCACATCACATCCTGAGCCTGTAGCTGATTTGCCCTTCCACTGCTTAGGCGAGGCTCTCTCAGGGAAACTAAAGCCACTCAAGACTCAAGAAAATTCTAAACTGCACTGTGCCACAAAGGAAGAGAGATTTCACTTTACTTCCCTTTAGTGCTGAGGTTTATGGGAAAGTTGTAGTTTTAGAGAGCATTTGTCTTGCTAAGGAACAGAAAAATGAAGCAAAAAAAAAAAAGGTGATATCCTGAGTTAATATAATGAAAAGAATAATAAACAGGGAGGATCTCACAGGCTAAGAATCTGCAATATGCCTTAAACTTGACCCATAAAATGAGGAGTCTACAGCCAGTGAAACGCATCCCAATCTTCACAAGCAGGTGAGGCTAAAGCAGTCCTTTAACTTTGTGTCTATCGATGCTTATAAGTCAGACAGACAGTTGAAGCCTGAGACAAAGGTGCTAGTTCTTTCAATGTAAAAATATGAGAAAATGCCAGCTGAAAATCAGACTCCTTTGATCTCTAGGGCATCTGGTGCATTCACTAATTGCTTGTTTTTTATTAATGATAATGTCATTAATTTTTAAGGCATATTCAAAAATAAAATGAAAATCACCAGTGGGAAATAATTATAACATACATAATTGTCAAAGGGGTAAGAATTTGGCAGGTGGATGAATTTGACATGGATTTTACAGATAGATTACATATATATTTGGTTGAAAGAAAATTGATAGCCAAAAGATAAACAAACAAAAGGTAATATACATGTATGAATAAAAACAAAATCTTGTGAGGCAGTATAAAGAGGATGAATATTATGTAAATTTTGTTCAAATACATCTCTGAAATCATACTCTGTATGTGCCCTGAGGAGACTGGCTGAAACCCAGACATGGGTCTTTTGTGTCAATCAGCCAAGAGACAAATATTGGCAGAGGTAAATGTCACAAGACGAGTTAAAATGAAGATGTAAGTCAGCTGTATAAAAACAAAGCAAAAGTTGTGTGCCTTTGTGTGTATGTGTGTGTGTGTGTGTGTGTGTGTGTACGCATTACATCCAGAATATTGAGATACTTTCTCCCTCTTGACCAGCTGTGAGAATTCTAAACCTCTTTTCTGCCATGAAGTTTACACATCCAAGAGGGCAGGTGACTCTTGGGGTAACCTTGTTATTGAACAGAGGTGAATAGCCTACAGCAGCTACAGAATCTTGACACTGAAGTTAAAAACCTCTCATTGCAAGCCTCTAAGCACTTAGCCCAATAAACTGCTACATTTGTCAATTAGACAGAAATAGCTCATTCAACCTGGCACTGTATGAAAAATTAAAGAAAAGGAAAAGAATAAGCATAGAATATAGTGATTTACATATTTGTCACTGCTTAGTTATGGTTGTTCAAGCTGGCATATAAAACACAAGTTATGATGTTAAAATCCCCGATGTTCTCAGATGCAGACTATTTGAGAGTAATTATGGCAATAATTTTAGATCCAGGAAATAAGTGATAGCCCTTATTTTAAGTTAGTAAAATTGACTGATCAACCCTATATAGCTGTCATGTTTAATTTTTTTCTCTAAGGTATGATATTAAAATGATCCTAAAACTTGTGTACTATTAACAATGAATACCATTATAGTACTGTTCATAAATGGGTTATGTGTTGAGTGTTTATTACTTGCCAAGCAGTATACTAAGTGCATTCAAGCCGTGCACTAAATATAGTATGTGGCATATCTAATTATATACTAACAAAACTAGTAAGATAGGTAATGTTACCACTCTTTTTGTAGAGTAGAAAACAGGCTTAAAATGTTATCAAAACTATTTGAAGATACAGAGATTGTTAGTAAGTACAGAGACTCTATTTGAACCTAACAACAGAATAAAAAATGAAACCCATCATACCAATATCACGGGCACTGAAATGAAACCAACCAGAACCTGGTTTAAGCCTTTCCTCACACAGTTGGACATATTCTGTACTAGAAAATAAATACATTAAAGAATTATGTTTACTCCCTTATAGCTAACTTAGCGGTAAGAGAAGTGAATCAGTCCCAATATTTTGAAGGTTAAGTTATGAAGGTTAAATTATAATGCGTGTGCATAGTGGAGTCAGACATCGGTTCAACTTTTAATTTACCGAAATTTATCTGCAGGAGAAACGGAGTGAGGGAAAGAGAGATTTATGTGGGGATCCACACAAAGAAAGGAAGAGCATTAAAGAAACATAATAAGTGAGGTAAAATGAAGGCTTTTCTTATTCTTATTTTCTTATTTTTAATGGTTCTAATAGATAATAGTTTGTTCAAAGTAATAATAGCAATAATGTATTTGGTGATTATAGCTTTATAGCCTATGAATAAGAGAAATGAATGGCAGCAATGTTGCATGGATGAGCGGGAAGAATAGGAGAGGTTTGTTCCTATTTGGTACTTGCACTAGCTGTGAAGTGGTACATTATTACTTGAAAGTTAACTTGAATTAGTTGTAAATGTAGATTGCAAACTCTAGGGCAACTGCCAGATAAAATGGAAAAGTAAGGATAATTCATATGCTAAGAAAAGAGAGAAAATGGAATCATACAAAATGCTGTTCAAGACTGAAAAGTAAACAGAAACTGGAAAATGAAGAGAGTGAAGATGCTAGAAATAAAAAGTATCATTACTGAAATGAAGTGTTGCGTTTAAGCAGTAGATTAACAGAAGAAAAGATGTGTGAGCTCGAAAACAAGTCAATGGAAAATTGTGATTTGAATCACAGTGGGAAAATGATACTATTTAGAAAATACTCTAACAGATATATGGGAACCTAACATCTGCATTATTGGAACACCAGAAGCTGAGGAGAGGGTGAATGTCACAGCAAAACACTTGAAGTTACACTAGCCAAGATTTTCTGAAGATGACAAAGGACATAAAGCCAGAGATACAAGTTCTGTGAATCTCAAGCAGGATAAATACAGAAAGAAAGAAACCATCCCTAGTCAGCATAGCAAAATTCCCAAGAACAAAAGAAAAAATCCACATTTAAAAAACCAGTTTAATTTCCTACCTCTTCCCATGCTCTGATTTTATTGAAATAGCATTGGATTTACAAATCAATTTGGAAATACATAACTTTGCATTGCTGGGTCTTCCAATCCATCAGTGTGATAGATCCCACTATTTACGTAGGTCTCCTATTTCTTTTCAGTGCAAAATTCCTTATACTGAATAAGATACACTAAAAATAATAAGATGCATATAAAAGATGCACATTGCAGATAAGGAAACAAATAGTTTGAATGTAAAAGGATGGGGAAAGCTATACTATGCAAACATGAGCCTAAGAAAAATCTGGTGCATATAGATCATAGACTAATTAGACCTTCAGTTACAAAGTCCTGGTAGATGTGAGGCTATATATTCTAAAATGATAAAAGGATCAATTTGCCAGGAAACTATTTTAATTCTCAGTGCATATGCAACTAATGATATGGCTTTAAGGTACAACAGCAGATAATATGACATTAGTGAAATGGCAGAGTAGATAGCTCCAGGGACCGGGTCCTCTGTAGAACAATCTAAAAATTGAGCAAAATCTGTTGCATCAATTTGGTAATAACTCAAGAAAATAGTCAAAAGTTTAAAGCAATACAGCAAATGCTGGACCAAGAAAAAATATAACGTAAAAATAGTAGGCTTGCTCCTGGTCCCATAAATGTTAGAGTAAGCAAGTTCTTCCTTCCCCAAGGTTGGCTGTATCGCTAGAATCAAGGTAACAAACTCAGTCACAGAGAACAAACTCCAGTCTCAGCCTTTACTGTGTTCCTGAAGAGAGAGTCTGATTGGCTTAGCTAGGTTGGCAGGGAAGTAGGACTCCAATTTTGGTCCAATTGGGTACTTTATTTTTATTTTTTTTTTAATTTTTTTTTCAACGTTTATTTTTATTTTTGGGACAGAGAGAGACAGAGCATGAATGGGGGAGGGGCAGAGAGAGAGGGAGACACAGAATCGGAAACAGGCTCCAGGCTCTGAGCCATCAGCCCAGAGCCCGACGCGGGGCTCGAACTCACGGACCGTGAGATCGTGACCTGGCTGAAGTCGGACGCCCAACCGACTGCGCCACCCAGGCGCCCCCCAATTGGGTACTTTAGAAGTGAGCATCTCCATAGAAATAAGGCTATTAGGGGAAGGAGACGTTCCTATGGTGTATGTCCCTGTTCACATTTTAGAGAAGTTTAGCTAGGTGGATTTCCAACTGATTATCTGACTTCACAAGTAAAATAAATGCAAGTTTTTTTAATGTTTATTTATTTTTGAGAGAGAGAGAGGGAGAGAGAGAATGTGAGCAGGGGAGGGGCAGAGAGAAAGGGAGACACAGAATCTGAAGCAGGCTCCAGGTTCTAAGCTGTCAGCACAGAGCCTGATGCAGGGTTCATACTCAAAACTGTGAGATCATGACCTGAGCCAAAGTCAGACGCTTAACTGACTGAGCCACCAAGGCGCCCCAGTAAATTCAAGTTTTATTCCTTTTATTTCAGTAGGACAAATTGGTGGAAAATATGGAGCATCAATATATTTCAGTTACAAGAAATTATATCATGCTAGTCTTTTTCACAGTTTCATAGTTGGTTTTAATAGAAACTATATGAACAATAGTGGAGAGAAATTTTCTGTTAGAAAAATGAAAGTTTTATTCAAATGTTATTCAATCCCCATCCACATATATTTTTAAAAATTTTTTTTTCAACGTTTATTTATTTTTGGGACAGAGAGAGACAGAGCATGAACGGGGGAGGGGCAGAGAGAGAGGGAGACACAGAATCGGAAACAGGCTCCAGGCTCTGAGCCATCAGCCCAGATCCCGACGCGGGGCTCGAACTCACGGAGCGCGAGATCGTGACCTGGCTGAAGTCGGACGCTCAACCGACTGCGCCACCCAGGCGCCCCCCACATATATTTTTAAAAAGTAATCAGTGTGCTACTATAAGTCTAATACTTTTTTTTCTTATTAGAAAATCAAGCTAAATTGTTTTTAAAACATTCTATTAACTGATTCTTCCAGATTTCTTTTCTTTAAAAAAAAGTAACAAACCTAATAAGGTATACAGTGTTTCATGAAAAAGCACTTGTCAAGCCTTCTAACTATAGCAGAATGAATACAGTTCATTACTGGGAACTCTGACATCCCATTTGAAAAAATACAAAGATCTGGACATTAATATTTACTTTGGATACAAGAAACCCATGTGAATGACATTATTTCAGCAAGATTCTCTCCATGTAACAGCATCAAATGTAGAAGTAAGAAAAAAAGTATACTTTCAAGTTTTTCTGAAGGAAAAAAAGAAGAACTTCATCAAAAGAAGAAGAAAGATAGGCATACATTGTTATTGTTTCCATGTATGTGTCTTCCACTCAAATAGTGTAATGTTACTGTTTATACTTAAACTGAAAGGCCCATCCATTCTACCCAGCTCAAAAGCTTAACCCCCCTGTATGCTTCCTGCAGACAATACTGCTGATTTCATTTGGTTCTCCTGGACTATATGCAACCATTCAGAAATCATCAGCCATCCAGGACTTTATAAACACTTTTCATAAAATTATATATAGCAAAAACATCTCCTATGTTGCTTTATTATAGGATCTAATCTAACAGTTAACATAAATGTCTAAATAAAAACTCCCTTTATTTTAAATGTCCACAAAACATGACTGTCTTTACAGATTAGAAAGTTAAAATATTCACATAGAAACATATAAATGGTAACTGAAGTTTGTTTTTTGTTTGTTTGTTTTTTTATAAATACAACTCACATATTTTACCACGTTACTAATATTTCCCAAATCAAAGAAAGCAACTATAAATCAATCATCACCATCTTTAACATTGGGTCAACAAACATTGAGCCATAGCCTAAATTTATGATAGCCTGTTATTCGATTTGAATGTTCGCTTTTCAATTAAATTTAAAGAATAGTGACTTGACTGAATACAATTTATGCAATGTGGATTAACATCCTATTAGCAATATTTGAAATAGAAAGCCACAAAAATTAACTGAATATTATGGAAATACATCCTATAAGAAAATGCACTCCCATGGCTATTAAAGATATTGATGAGATTTTGAACAATTGTAAATATTTCAAAATGTATAAATACTATGTCTTTCAACAACTGACATATTTTTAAATGATGCAAGAGGCCAATGTGCAATACTACCAAATACATCCCTGAACAGACCTGACAATCTTCTAGGTTCGTTAACATTTGAACCAATTACTCCCATTTTTAGTCCGTTAGCTTTTGAGTCCAAGCCTGAGGCCTTAGGTGATATTCATTAATCTAACAGCATAACAGAAATCCTTCTGGATCTCTCCCACTCCCTTCCACACTTCTCTATGTCTTTGCCCAAAGGGAGTATCCTTTCCATTAAAGCTAAGTGGTTCCTAACTTCCTCTGACAGTGGTTATATTTCCCAAATGACTGAAATGATAATCAAAATGATGTGAAGGAAGTAAGATATCACAGTGATCTCCTAGTTATCTCCTTTATAATACTCAGTTTTGACCACTTACCTATTCAAAACAAAATTAACAAATCAATCCACAATGATATAGATGCCTTTCTCTGGCTATGTTCTATTTCATCAGCTTTTACAGAATAGAATACATTGATCTAAAGAAATAGCATGTGATGAAACATTATTCTTTATGATATTTTATTGGGTAATCAGTGATATTCATTAATCTATTTCATAACTATTTATAAGAACTAATATCAGAGGATAAGCACAGAGGAAAACCTAGTGTTAATTAATCTTTTACATGGAAATTGCTGTTCTGGTGAGTGCAATGAATTTTGCTACTTATATTTGGACAAAAAAAGGTAAATAGGTTTTTTTCTAGTCATACTTCAAAAATCATGTGTTTCATGCTTGTGTAGATTTAGGCAAGAAAAAGTTTTTCAACATTTAAAAACAGTATGTTATTTCGCTACTAAATAATTTTTAAAATGAAGATATTTTACCAACAGTGAACTAAATGTATCTCTTGATAGTTTAGTGTATTAATTTAACTAACTGTTTTTCTTATAGTGCTGACCATATAAGGTCATTTAAGTGCGATCATTATATGAAACCAATTGATTAAATAGTTTGGTTACTTACTAGCTAATTTCAGTGCTCATCATTAGAGATACAAAGATAAGTGTAACCTAACACTGTCATGTGAGGAACTTGAGATTCAAAGCTCAGCATCACCTGGGTCCCACACAAAGCTGCTCCACAGTCTAGGTCATGCTTTGTCATATGCTCACATAAATCATCTTGTCTTCAGAGCAGTTCTCTCAGCTGATAACTACAAATGTATTAATAAGATTACTAGTTAGTAGTCATTAGATTAGTAATAGTAATCATTACTATCAGTTTTGATCCATACTTTCCATTAGCACAAGACCTCATTTTTATTCCCCACTCTTCTCCAAAATGCACAAAATAACTGATATTTTAAAATACTGATTGATTAATTAATTAATATAGAGTACATGCAGAAACTCTGAGAATACATATATGGGCACAAATGTCCAATCAAATCTATCTCTAGTTAGTAAGTGATGTAAGTGTTACAATCAGCTAGGGAGTTACAAAAGTTCAATATAGATCTATTTCTTTATTATTATTATTTAAACCTCAAAAGTAAGATAAAATAGACTTTAAAAATTTGATATACAGGGGTTAGTAGCATTAAAGTCATTAGAAAATCTGTTTTCAAACCCTGTTCTTTTTGTTTTTTAATGATGATTTTGTTCTACGTTTTCCAAAAAATGAAATAAAAGAAAATAATTTTCTTTAAATTTTTATAAACTGCTTATTCCACTTAATGTAAACATGCAATGAGATATACCATATGAATTTACTTTCCTGATAACTGAATTCACTTCATTACCATTTGCCTATCATCATATCAGGGGCCTAGAAAAGAACACATTTGAATGAGTTTGAGAGTTAACCTGCCTTCCACTTCAAGATTAAATCAGATCTTTTCTCATGACAGTGGAGTTGGTAACAAGGTCACAGTCAACAACATATGAAAGCAAGGTAATATTTTAAGAGAAAAATTGAAAAAAACATCCCAGGAGTTGACTGATATGTGAAAAGTAAAGTCATGAAAATGTTGAAAACAGTGAGACTATGGCACACATTTAGACACTACTCCGTGCATAGTGCAAATATTTTACAAAGAGTTTGAAATCATATTCAGTATAGTTTTCTTCTATACTTATATATACTACTGTCATACATAATTTTTTCCAGAGAATCAATATCACTTATTTTCTCTGAAAGATTATTGCTTCCAATTGGGCCGCTTTGTTTGCCAGGAAAATTTTCATGTATCGATGTAACAGCTCAATAAATGATGGCTGTCTCTGACCTTTTTCCCAACAAAGCCCCTCTGTCCACCTCTCCACTAGTACACTCACAGACATTCCACACCTGGTCATACACAAATTCATTTCATATTGCTGTGGTTTTGAGCAATTGTCTTTTTCATGTGTAGGTCTGTATCGTATTATCATTCTACTTATAATCAGTAATTTACGACATATCTTCTTTTTTTTTTAATTTTTTTTTCAACGTTTTTTTATTTATTTTTGGGACAGAGAGAGACAGAGCATGAACGGGGGAGGGGCAGAGAGAGAGGGAGACACAGGATCGGAAACAGGCTCCAGGCTCCGAGCCATCAGCCCAGAGCCTGACGCGGGGCTCGAACTCACGGACCGCGAGATCGTGACCTGGCTGAAGTCGGACGCTTAACCGACTGTGCCACCCAGGCGCCCCCCTTTTTATTTATTTATTTATTTATTTATTTATTTATTTATTTATTTTTACTTACTTCTTAACTTTATTGTTTAATCACTTTCTACTAATGAAAGTTATATGTGGGCATAGATCTTGTTTATTTTACTGACCATAGTAAGAATTCATTAAATAATTGTTGAAAATAGTATAAAAGTATAAACATACCACTTACAAAAACTTTCAGTATTCCAGTTCATCAGGACTTGACAGGTGTAGCAAGATGAAAACTTGAAACAAAAAAACAAAATAAAACTGAGAAATGAAAAAGCGTAAAACAAAATGGACAAATTTGTCAGCCTTCTAGGAAATCAGCAACCAGAAATTCAAGCTGACAGATTTGTTCTTCAGAAGGTACAAGTCCTCCTTGAGGACTGACTACCAATTCTGAAAATTAAAATGTATGTGCCGATAATAAGAGAGATGGAAGTCATGGCCAATTAAACCTTGAAAAGAAAAGTCATGTATTTTGAAACTTTGCAAAAAGTTTTATGTGTAAGTGATACAGGGGTGAAATCAAGGTGTTGGGTATAAAATTATTCTTTCATTGTCTTTTCATGAACGAGATGGTGGGAGGAAAGGATAGACAGACTAGATTAGGTGCTGAAGTTTTTCATGCAGATAAAAGGAAATTTGTATTTAAAAAGTTTTAATCCATAAAAGTCTAAATTATTAATTAGAATGTTGTATTTCATTTACAAGAGGTATCTTCAAAAACAATGTCAAGGAATATTAAAATAAGAAGGACAATACAATGGCATATCTCTCTACTTCTCTTTATATGTATATATATTTGACTTTTCATTCATGTGCAAGTTACTTCCTATAGTTACAATGATCAATTACAGTTAAATATATGTGACTGTAAATATTAATATATTTTTTTTTCTTTTTTATATTTCATATTCTGCGCATACATTATACCTGAAATCATAGAATGTGTGATTTATTGAACTAAATACATGGGAGTCAAATTGCTGTGCCACTTTGCAACTCTGTATTTAACTTTTTGAGGAACTAGCAAAATATTTTCCATGTGCCTATGCCATTTTGCATTCCCAAGTAAATGTAGCAGGATTCCAAGCTCCTCACATGTTATTGTCTTGTTACTGTCTGTCTTTTTGCTGATAGCCATCCCAGTAGGTGTGAAGTGGTATCCTACTGTCATTTTGATTTATATGTTCAAAATGGCTACAAATGTTGAGTGTCTTTTCATGGGATTGCTTGCCATTTTTATATCTTCTTTGGAGAAATGTACACTCTCATCCTCTGATCATTTTTATTTAGGTATTTGTTTTATATTACTATTGAGTTGCAAGAGTTCTTTACATATTCAGGCTATAAGTCTCTTATTAGATATGTGATTTACAAATATTTCCTCCAGTTCTGTGAGTTAGCATTCCAATCGCTTGATATTTATTCTTTGAAGCACAAGTTTGTTTTTTTTAAACTTTGATGAAATACAATTTGTTGTTATTTTTCTTTTATTGGTTGGAGTTTGGTTTCACGTCTAAGAAAATATTACCTGACCCAAGGCTATGAAATTTACTCCTAGGTTTTCTTTTAGGAGTTTTACATTTTAATTTAGGTCAGTGATCAATTTTGACTTAATATTTATGAGTGGGTGTGAAGAAGGTATCTAACGGTATTATTTTGCATGTGCATATCCACTTGTCCAGTTATCGTTTAGAAAATATTTTCTCTCCACTGAACTGTCTTAGCATTCTTGTTGAACATCAAATGACAATAAATGTAAGGATTAGAGTAGAATAGAATCGATCAACTGAATCATCTAAAAAGAGTTTTGAAACTTTTGTTTTCTGAGCTTTGGCATGCAGAACATTAAGATCCTTAAAAATTATTGGAACCTGGTACAAGAATATGTCTACCAAGATACAAATTTGAAGATTTGGTATTTATGCACTTTAAAATCTCTTGCTCAAGTCAAGCTGGAGATTAGCCAACCTATTGGTATACAATACTAGCCCCTTCTGAAAGCCATTGAAAACAGTAACTTATCGGTCATCTCTAGTTACTAATGTATTTCTTGGAATTTCCAAAGTGGATATTCATATCTGTAGAGAAAATATGCCTTGAAAGTATTTAAATCAATAGGCTCTCTCATGTCTTCTCTCTGACAAATTTTGTCATGCTGGGGAGAATTGGAAGCATTAACTTATCAATTAAATTAAGAGTTTAGATATAGGGGGACCTGGGTGGCTCAGTTGGTTAAATGTTCAACTGTTAATTTCATCTCAGGTCATGATCTCATGGTTTGGTTTGTGGTACTGAATCCCAAAGTGGGCTCCATGTTAACAGCCCTGAGTCTGCTGGGGTTCTCTCTCTCACTTTCCCTCTGTTCCTCCCCCACTTGTTCTCACTCTCTCTCAAAATAAATAAACATTATTTTTTTAATAAAAAAAGAGTTGGGGTGCCTGGGTGGCTCAGTTGGCTAAGCATCTGACTTCAGCTCAGGTCATGATCTCATGGTTCATGAGTTCAAGCCCCACCTCGGGCTCTGTGCTGACAGCTCAGAGCCTGGAGACTGCTTCGGATTCTGTGTCTCCCTCTCTCTGCCTCTCCCCTGCTCACTCTTTGTCTCTCTCTGTCTCTGAAAAGGTAAATGAACATTTAAAAAATAAAATAAAAAAAGAGTTTAGACATAGTGAAGGGATACAATGCTATAATGTATACTTCTATCTGTGGCTTCTTTTTAAGATATCTAATAGTTTTAATATGGTTATTAGTACAGGGACTTACTACCAGTAGCAAAATAAAATTTGTTAGGCAAAATGATTTTCACTCATGATGATCATGGAGTAGAAAATTATTCTTATGTTTACAAATTATCATGGTAGGAAAGTAACAAAAAAAAGATTTTTTTTCTTAAAGATGTTTACATTAATCTCTCTTCATTTTACATTAATTTTTACATTAATTAATGTAATGTATTACATTAATTAATTAATTAATGTAATACATTAATTAATTAATTAATTAATGTAATACATTACATTACATTAATGTTTACATTAATTAATGTTTACATTAATCTCTCTTCATTTGTATGGCTCAAATATTTCTAAGCATATTTCCCCTATAATATAAAAATGAAGCAACATCATGTGATTCATGACTGAATAAACCCAACTAACCCACTTAGGGATGATTAAAGCAAGTGAGAAGTAGTGTTCTGCATTGGTACACTTGTATAACCAATTTCATCTGAGTAGAATTGTCCAATTACTTTCAAATTTGTATTAGTGAAACATTATAAACATTACAGTGTGCTGGTTTAAACAGAACAATAAAATATGTGTCCATTTATGTAAATCACCAAGCTATTTTTTTTCTTATTGTTTTATATGTGGCATTTTTAGTAGCAAAGGCAGCTAAAGGTCAAATTAAGACCATATAATTTATAGAAGCAAAGAAAAAAAAAGCTGGATCTAATTATCCTAGAGAAACCCATAAGATAAAAATTTACTTTGGAGAAGTTTATTTTGTTTCTGAAAGCTGGGGATTTGCAAATTAAGACAGAATCTATTTTCTAAAGGCTGTTTTCTTAATTATAATTTGGTATAAATAATTATACTTTATTTTCCTTTTTAGCAAATGAATTCACTCTGCCTACCATTTCAGCAGCCAACCTTTCAAGGAGCTGTTTAAGGATTGCCCACATTTCTCAGCCCACCAGCTTCACTATCATTAACCCTGTCTGATTTCATGCCAAGCTGCCACTTTTCTACAGCTTGCGCAAGTGCAGTTTGAACTAGTGGCATCGGTTCCCTCGTTGAAAATACCTATGTAGCAAGTGGGAGGATCAAAGCCGTCAAGTTCTGTCAAGTTGTTTAAGGGCATGTTTAGGAGGAGACTTATGAGAGTTTATTCATGATCACTAGTAAAATGGCTCAGTTCAGATGAAGGCAATTTACTGCTCTCAAACACTCTTCATTTCTCTTTCCCACCTTCTGCTCTGCTTCCTGCATCCTTCTTCCTTCTCCCCTCCCTCTGTCCTTTCTTTCGTTTCTTCCCTCCCTTGCTTCTTTCGTTCACTCCGTCTTTCTTTTTTCTTCTTTCTTTCTTCCTTCCCTCTCCTGCTCACTCTCTTCCCTTTTATCTCTCTTCCAGCCATAAAGGAATGATAGAATAGAATAAAGGAGAATATGTCCTAATAATATATTCATTGTCATGTTGACCATGTCAGGATGGAAGTTTTGCCAACCAAATACAAAGCATGTAAGAATTTTTTTATTAGTTCCACCTTCTTTCAACGTTAAATTGAAGAAATTTAAGCTTTGAAAAGTCCTTAGATTAGGAACAAGATTACTTTTTTAGAACTTTTTTGAGTATCAATTTTTCATTAAAAAAAAGAAAAGAAGGGGGACAGGGAAGAAGAGGAGGATAAGAAGATTATAATGGCCTACGGCAGATGTGTGCTAAGTAGGGTCATAATGACCTGAGTTTTGGGTGTTTTTGTTGATTTTTATAGTGTATAAACAAAGAAGTATTGATTACAAGAAGTGAGCTTTATTTTATTTTTTTTTAATTTTAAAAATTTACTTATTTTTGAAAGAGACAGAGCTGGAGTGGGAGGAGGGGCAGAGAGGGAGACACAGAATCCAAAGCAGGCTCCAGACTTTGAGCTGTCAGTACAGAGCCTGACATGAGTGGGGCTCGAACATACAAACCTCGAGATCATGACCTAAGCCAAAGTAATATGTCTTAAATGATATGAATAAATGAAAAGCCACTACTCAGCATTTCAAATATATTAATATCTCTCAATATTATGAAAACCAAAAACCATACGGATGCTACCTTCACTTTATAGCTAGCAGTTCTAAGGAATTTGACTGATACATTCATAGAACATTTTAGTATGTCCAATGTTATTGAAATTATAAACCAATTGCATTTTAGAAGGCTGAATACACAATTTTACATTAATTATTGGAAAATTTTAGAAAATCAAACCTGGTAGTTAAATAACATTAAATTAAGTAAATCTAAATAGCCACAGTTGGCTGGCATTAATCTTACTAAAAGTGTAGTTCTAGAATGTCAAATAACATGGGAGGATAAAAAATGAAAATCTCTTTCCATAGTCTAGAGCCTTTTCCAGTGTGTTCATGGGAGGTCCTTGGAAGACGTCAGTTCGTAGTTTCATTTGTGCTTTCTTAGCAACAAAACCAACCTTGAAAATACATACATTTGAGTTCATGTAAGATTCCTAGGTACTCATCAAGATGATAAGCAAGTGTCATATTCATATCATAATTGTGGGAATAATAGAAATTATTTGAGAAATTAAATGTCAAATCAATGTCTCAAAAGAAGTAAAGATAGGCTTGACATACAAAGGGAAATGTAAATAACATACTAGCCCCAGTGTCCTGAAAGATCTCACAGAAACAACCATCACAAGTGATAATCAGATGCATAAAAACATAACTACACTGCAGTGAAAACACTGTATTACATTGGTAAAAAATTATAAATACTTGCACACAAAATGGTTGAGTGTAAAAACTCTTAGATGTAAATGAGGTAGTTTTTTTTTTAAATAAAAATTTATACATATCCATCTGCTTCAATGCCGGTTAATTAATGTGAGTCTCCATTTATTCAATTTATACATTGAACACTGATTTTTTAAATAAATATTTAGAGTTGGCCTACTGCTTGCCGGTGCCTATGCTAAATGAAAGACACTATGATTACCACAGTGCATCTCAGAGTTTATAGAGATTCTTACAAATATGTTAATATTATAATAAAGGAATTAGGTATTGCCATAGAAATATGCAAAGGTTATTCTGAGAAACAAAAGAAAGACATCTGTCATACACTGAAATGTTAAAGAAAACAAACAAAACAAAACAAAAACAAAGATTCACCAATATATAGCCTCTTGAGGACAGAAACTATTTTTATTCATTGTCATATCCCTAGGGCATTGCAATTATCTATATTAAACTCTCCCATTACTGTCTTATAATATACTTATCTCTGTGTGGACACTGGAAAGAACAGCAAAGATTATCCAAGTGAAATAAAGTTGGGAGAAACATTTCAGGAAGTGAGAAGGATTGTGCAAGGCACAGACATATGGATTTCCATGAATTTTGATATGATAGAGAATTTGATTTAAGACTGGACAAAAGGGAAAGAAAGTGAAGGAGATGAAGTTGGGCAGACAAGGTTGAAATCATGAGGGGCCCTCTGCTAGAGTTTGGATTTTATTATGAATGCTGTCTGTAACCACTGAAGGACTTGAAATTGCTGACTAATTTTCTTAAGACTCAGATTTATTTCCCAGTGGCCTTGAGTACATAATGATTTGCATGGCTGCTGTAATGATATTCTGGGGCACTGTATAAATTCAAGTTCATAGATGTCAATGAGTAATATCCCTCTTAATGATGACACTATCAGAAGCATGTGTATCTGATTTACAACGACATTCAAAAGACTTATTGTTGAATAATGAAACACTATTCAATGTAGAATAGAAGTGGAGAGAAAAGTTAATATAAGTCAGTGGAGGATTTAGAGATCAAAGAGGAGGCATATGAAGGCATATGAAGGCATATGAAGTCTCTTCACACTAACTAGTGTCCAACTCTTTGATGATAGGTATTAGGACTTCGTAATGTATGAACATGAGGTTAATTTTTCTTCTAAAAAGTATATACAACATAATAAAATATCATAAGGAAATCCGAATTACACAAGAGTAGTACATATATGTAAGACCATAACATTCTCACAATATTCTCATACTGATTAAGAAATAAAAATTTATATATATTCATTTATATTGAGGGATATATATATATATAAATATATATGCACACACACATATATATCCCTCTCTCTCTCTATATATATGTACAGGGATATATATACAGGGATATATATGTATATATATACAGGGATATATATAAACTTATATACATACTTATATATACTTATATATATACTTATATACTTATATACTTATATATACTTATACATACTTATACTTACATACTTATATATACTTATATACTTATATATACTTATATATACTTATATATATACTTATACTTATGTATACTTATACTTATATATACTTATATATACTTATACTTATATATACTTATACTTATATATACTTACACTTATATACTTATATATACTTATACTTATATATACTTATATATACTTATACTTACATATATACTTATATATATATACTTATACTTATATACTTATATGTTATGTATACTTATATATATATAAACATATATATAAACTTTATATATATATATATATATATATATATATATATAAGTTTCAGGACAAGCCACCACCATGAAATCTGGAGACAAGTTCATCTAGAGAGAGAGCAACTGAGATTGACTTAGAGACCCTGCTGGAGCCATAAACTGATATGACCACTTAAGTGGTAATTTTAACAATTACCAGGGTTGAGTTTGGTCTATTGTGAAAGGGAAAAGCTCCTGGAGGGCCACAATCCTAAAACATTATAGGTGTGGCTTTTTCCTGTAGAAAAAAGCATATGCTGAGGTATCTCAGTACAGAAACATTGTAAGAAACTCTTTTTGTTTTTGTTTTGTTTTGGTCATGTCAATCTAAGAAATTTTCTAGATATGATATAGTGTTCACTTATAAAAAAAGTAAACTGAGACTTCTGGATAGCTATATTTTTCTCTCATAAACCTCTAAGGCACTAGATTAATGCTAGCCTTGGAGTAGGTAAAGAATAAATATTAGACTAACTAAATAAAAATTGTTTTATGTATGAATGACAAACAGTTTAGGCCACTTACAAAGTAGAAATGTTTTGTATTCTGGAGCATGCCTTATAACTGTCAAACATTTGTGCAATACTCAGTACTTTGGGCCAGTGAGTATCCTTCCTTCCGAAAACATTCAAAATCAAAGAAAAAAAAAGTACATTAAAATGGACTATTTTTATTGTTCTTAAGCCTATTACATTAGCCTATAAATTAACAATAGGTACATAAAACCACGCTTTTGTCTACGTTTTGTTATCAACAAAGAGATTGTAAACTATAAATGTTCTAAAAATCAACATAACCAAACTAAATTTAAGTTAATGAGTTTATTCAATTACATTTTAATGGAACATATTATCACTACCAAATACTGAAATTCAATATAATTGCATATCAGACACATGAAACAAGACCTAAAATAGCATTATGTATTTCTGAGGCAATATATGCCATCAGTTATTTTGACTCAGATGTCTGTGAAATTCATAGCAATCTTTTATTCCAAAGACATGTTCACATTCACGTGCGGTCTAGGGACTTTTATAACTGCTGTTATGCTGCACTTCACATTTTTAACTCAAATATGAACAATAAACTAAAAAGTGGTTACTATATTAATAAGCTAGCAAAATATTAATTACTACTAATTCTTTCCAGTTTAGTGCTTTTGTCCTTATAAGCATGATGAAATACAAAGTTGAATAATGTTCAGGGATTTTATGGAATAGCTTTAAAAAAGAAGCATCGGGGCGCCTGGGTAGCTCAGTCGGTTAAGTGGCCGACTTCGGCTCAGGCCATGATCTCGCGGTCCGTGAGTTCTAGCCCCGCGTCGGGCTCTGTGCTGACAGCTCAGAGCCTGGAGCCTGCTTCAGATTCTGTGTCTCCCTCTCTCTGACCCTCCCCTGTTCATGCTCTGTCTCTCCATGTCTCAAAAATAAATAAACGTTAAAAAAATTTTTTTAAAAATAAAAAAGAAGCATCATGTATAATTTATTTTTTAAAAAAATATAACTCATAAGACATAAATATGTCAATGAAGTAATTAAGATATGTCTACCCAATTTGGGTACTAAAATTAAAATTTAAAAACCAGTAACTTACAGGTGAAACAAGGATTTTTCTTGACAATTTCATCATTATTTTTCTGATTTTAAAATGATAACCTATGTATAAATAGATCAATACTGCAATTAATGCATTTATATTTTTGTAAACAGCCCATTGGATCATCAGTTTCATCATCAAAGAACAATTTGGTCACTGTAGAGGTGGGTGTCTCGTAAGCATTGTTTCTCTGCATTGCATCGGCAATTAAGTCCATTTCCTCACTGGAAACTGCTCTGCTTTATTTATTTGACATTAAAATTATTAGCTCTGTTAAGACTTGTGAAAGGTTTTAATCAATATAAATGTTGTTTTGATGTTTCAAATTCTCAAAATATTATCCTGGAAAAATTTTAAAGATATGAAAATGAATATTCATTTGTTTTTCAGAGATTAAAAATATGAATGAAATAATCATCTTTATATGGGAATTTTATATCCGTACTTTTATTTAGTAATCTAATCTGTAACTCAATATATTTAGAAAAAAATGTTTGCTTATTAAAATATATATCTTGTGCCTCACCAAATACAGTGAAACTTAGGCTCTTTTATTATATAATTTTGAAATAGTCATGTTTACATTTCTGACCATGTTTATTGCCTATTGATATATATTTATTATAGAATGTTTTTAACATTGACTCAGTAGAATATTTTTTAAAACAGCTTTATTTTTTATGCCTTATTTTTTTACTAAAATACTATTAAAATTGGTTTTATTAAGATACCATTAAGACATAACATGTAATTATGTACATGATAATTGTTTAAATTAAATATAAGGTATTGTGGAAATCAGCATGTATGTTAGTTAAGGAACTATAAATCAATAATTGCTATATATGTGTTAAAAGATTTTTCACGAAAAATTTCATAAAATTCACCAACAGTTTTTATAGGCATTGGGATGGGATGAAGAAACTACGACAGGGAGATGAATTCAGTGTAATTTTGTTCCTTCTGAACTAAACTGTGTCATTTGGAGCAGCTCTTCTTGGGTATGTTTACTGCATTATTATTGGGGCAATTTTTTTTTAGAAAAAACATTAAATATATAAAAATTGAAGACCTAATACATTCTCCCCATTTAATAAAAGAAAATGGGCCAAAATATTTCCATTTTTTTCCCCAAAAGACTTAGTGTGGAAACTGGCTATCCAGATTAATACACACACAAACACACACACACGCGCGCGCGCACACACACACACAGATACATATTTGTTTACATTCATCTAAATTGTCTTTTACCTAATTGTTACATTCTCTCTACCAATTTTTTCCATGAAGTTTGAAGAAAGGTAAAGAAGTACAAATTAAAGGAGTATAAATTAAGAAAGGAATCATTAACAAAATTAACCTATCATATTTATTTTGGGTTATGGAAAGTTGAAAATAACTCAGTTTGCCTAGGAAATTGATATGACTGGTCATACTTTCAATTTATCATAACGAATCAGTGATATTGATTTATTTAAAATATCATTAAACTATAATGTTATTTATTTTTTAAATTATGGGTCAGTGGGGTGCCTGGGTGTCAGTAAAACATCTGACTCTTGGTTTTGTCACAGGTCATGATCTCATAGTTTGTGAGTTCAAGCCCCATATCGGGCTCTGCGCTAACAGCATGGAGTCTGCTTGGGATTCTCTCTCTCTCCCTCTTTATCTCCCTCTCTCTCTGACCCTCCCCGGATCTTATACTGTCTGTCTGTCTGTCTGTCTCTCTCTCTCTCTCTCAAAATAAATAAATAAATAAACTATAAAATAAATAAATAATGGGTGTGTAAAATTAAGGGATTTTTTCTTAAAAAGATTTTGTTTTTTACCATCTCAATGGCAGTCAAATTAAATATTTTAGGGGGAACTGCCTAATTTTATAAACAAAAATTATAATCCATGGCACTGAAATGTAATTAACTTGATTCCATTTGGATGGAGTAGGATGAAGTGCTCAAAATTAGAGTAAATATAGCTCTCAGTTCATTCCATCAAAGGCAAACTCAATGGGTTTGGATGAATGTTGTTGATGTTATCAATTTGTTACTTCCGCTAAGCAATGGCAATGAAAATTATCTGCCATAATTTATTCTAAGTCTTTATATTCTCACCTCCTCAAATTTCACCACCTAAACACTTTAAAATAGGATATCCAATACTCCCCGTCTTTATTTTTCTTCAAAGTGTCATTACCTGCTCTCTGACAAGAACTTTTGTCCATATGAGGGCAAGGACTTTTGTCTGTTTTATTTAATATTTTATTCCCATATCCAAGAACAGTATGTGGTCTGAGTAAGCATGTGAGAATTTGATATGTATTTGTAAGTGAATGAATAACGAAAACATAATAAATTCATAAAATTATTTTGGTAAATGTGGAGATATATATTCAATAATATCCATTATCTTCAATGTTTTTGCAGAAACTAGTTAGATATGCAGCTTTAAAAAAAATTACCAACATATATTAAAACAGTGTTTGTTGTTTAGAAGAGTCTAAACAAAATGTAAACCAAAAAAAAATTATATTCTGTGTTGTTTTTGGATTCATGGTTACTATATCTGAATAACCAAGTCCTTATTGTATTTTCAAGCTATTAGTTGTGTCTGAAAAAAGGAAAAGTTTTAAATGCAATATAATCCGTAAGTCTTCACGATCTTTTATTTATCAGTAATTCACACAGAATATATAAATGAAATGTTTTCTTTAAACCTAAAAGATAGGTGATTAATAATGTACTTTCAAATTTATAAAATGAAAAGTCAGCTTAAATTTCATTCTCTTCTCAAAGTAGGCAAACAGTTAATATCCAAAGTCCTGAAAGAATGATGTACTGAAATTTAAAACTTTGTTTTCTTTTGCTATGCTAAATTTATGAGCTCATGTGTTATTCCATTTCCCAATATATACATTATTTTCATGTTGTATCATAGGTACTTCTGAATCAATATCAGCATTCTAAGATCAGTGAGGCCCGTTACTTAATCTAATTATCTGCTTGAAAACAGAACCTTCTTTCCTTACTTTTGGCGAATACCAGAGTCCACAGAAAAAGAAAAAAATAGGTCCAGTGAAATAGCTGATCAAATTATTATCTTTTTTTCTGGTATTTTACTCCATTTTTTTATTAAAATAACATATCTGAAGATTTTTGAATTTGATCACAGTAAATCCAACAGGAAAATAATTTCCTATGAGATGTCTTAAGGAAGGAGTACCTGCCTTAACTGTTTCTAACTACATTGTATTTGGCTAACAGGGCCCACATATTAGGAACTGAAATAATACAGTTGTTAATATCTTTTAAGAATTGTAGTTTTAATTAGACTTGCCTTTTTATACTTACCTTTCTCCTTCCTTGTTCCTTTGTTTCCTCCTTTTCTTTGGAAAAGCAGTAAGCCTGGTAAAAAGAAACACTGTAAATTCTTAGGATAAAAGCACATAAATATGGCAGACATTCTAATTTGGGTCTTTTGTATTGGCCATCACTTTGGACCTTTGACCAATCTATGTTCACATGAAGCTTTACTGTTGGAGGATATAATGTGGGAGAGTATGATGGCACAACCGCTTTCTGAATATCCACTAAATTTCTACTTTCTAGTTTTACTGTATAGAAATAGAAACAATTTTCTGCAGTATGATTATTGCAAAATTACCTTGAAATGCCAATCTCATCTTCAGCTCAAATATGAAAAGGGATTGGATATACTGTAATTTTTTTTGTTATATCTTGTTTAACTTTTATACTATTTAAATCAATGAGTCAAACATAAGAAAGGTTAAGGAGATATAAGAGATGTTTAAGGTGTCAGTATCAAACTGATATAAAATGGGTGGTAATAACTGTGTATAACCAGTTTAAAACATATGGGTTCAAATACCATATCTATAATACCTGTTCAAATATCACATTAAATGTCCATCAACTGATGAATGGATAAAGGAATTTTGGTTTATATACACAATGGAATACTACTTGGCAATGAGAAAGAATGAAATATGGCCTTTTGTAGCAATGTGGATGGAACTGGAGAGTGTGATGCCAAGTGAAATAAGTCATACAGAGAAAGACAGATACCATATGTTTTCACTCTTATGTGGATCCTGAGAAACTTAACAGAAGACCATGGGGGAGGGGAAGGAAAAAAGATATAGATATAGAAATAGATACACAGATATAGAAATTTATAATTGCTGTCTAAAGTTTTACTTAAATCATATAGATACCAAACCTATTCACTAAATACAATGGGAACTTTAAAAATTAAGAATATCTGGGAATTCAAGCTTGTGCAGCCACTCTAGAAAACAGTACGGAGGTTCCTCAAAAAACTAAAAATAGAACTACCCTACAACCTAGCAATTGCACTACTAGGTATTTATCCAAGGGATACAGGTATGCTGTTTCGAAGGGACACATGCACCCAAATGTTTATAGCAGCACTATCAACAATAGCCAAAGTATGGAAAGAGCCCAAATGTCCATCGATGGATGAATGGATAAAGAAGTGGTGTATATATATACAATGGAGTATTACTCAGCCATCAAACAGAATGAAATCTTGCCATTTGCAACTACGTGGATGGAACTGGAGGGTATTATGTTAAGTGAAATTAGAGAAAGACAAAAATCATGACTTCACTCATATGAGGACTTTAAGAGACAAAACAGATGAACATAACGGAAGGAAAACAAAAATAATATAAAAACAGGGAGGGGTACAAAACATAAGAGACTCATAAATATGGAGAACAAACTGAGGGTTACTGGAAGGGTTGTGGGAGGGGGGATGGGCTAAATGGGTAAGGGACACTAAGGAATCTATTCCTGAAATCATTGTTGTACTATATGCTAATTTGGATGTAAATTTTAAAAAATAAAAAATAAAATTAAAAAAAGTTCACAAATCATAGATGTACAACTCAAAAAATTAAGAAAATCTAAATAGCTATATAACTTATATTATTATAATACATACTATATACAACTTTATATATTTTCCATGTATAATTATATATATGTATATATGTATGTGTGTGTGTATATATATATATATATTTTTTTAAGTTTATATTTGTATCACCTCTGTGTGTTGTCAGAACAGACCTCAGTTCCAGTTCACAGATAAGATAATCATGGTTAAATGCCTTATTCAAGCTTTTATCTCTGCTAATTTCTGGAGCTATAGTCAATACCTGTTCTTCTAATTCCTCGTCCACTATTTTTCCCCATTTAAAAAACTGTAACTACACTGATGAAGAAATCTTTATAGGTTATAATGACTACATTCTCATGGGTCAATAAGCACTATTAAAGAATCCCTGAATACAAAATTACAACCTCCCATAATGGTTCTAACAGAACTTTTGGTTATAGAGTCAATACACTCCCTCTGAATAAACTGCCATTATACATAGGATGTAATTTTGTGGGAAAAATTGAGTGTAATAGCACTTCCTCTGGTCTTCACTTCCAGCCAAGTTATTCTATAACATAAATTTAATGAAATATCCAAATATTGCAAATTTATATAGCCATTAATTTTAAATGCCTATAGTACACACAGGGCTGTGGCTTTTGAAGCCATCCTTTTTGTTCATTTGTTTAATTTCATTTTGGAAATATTAACTTGAGATCTTAATTTTCCCTAGCACACTACTGCATACCAAAATTAAACTTGCTTGTGAACAATTTTTTTTTTTACCAGGATTAACTTTACTTCCATGTCCACCCCTAGAAATGAAGCTACCTTTTGAGAAATGATGTCCTAAATTCTTGGATTCTAGTACTCAATGAATATACTTCAAATAAAAAAAAAATTGAGAGATGGCAACGATTTATCCTATACTTGCAAATAGAACTCTAATTTACCTCAGTTTCATCATTTGTAAAATAAGCAGATTGGATATTTAGTGGTCAAGCTTCAATTCTAACAGTTTGTCAAGCTTATGGTGCCTCTTTGTAAGAAATAACTGGTGTTTTCTCATGACAGGTGGCATAGCCCTTGATGAAAATCCTTTTACTCATTTTGGAAAAAGTTCAGAAGCTAGTCAACCTATTTTTAACAGAAGTCACTTAATAGTGGAAATGGGTTATACAGTTGGTAAGAGAGCCAAACAAGGTCTTTGTGATCAGCAACAATAAGATCTCTACCAACCCTAGGCCAAGGAGAACAACGGAAGGGGCCCTGTGACTGGAGCCCAGGACCTGACCATCTGTGATGGATGGGAACCAGGCCAGGTCTGCTCTAATGAAACTAAGGTTGAAGTGAGTGCAGGAGTGAAGCCAAGATGGCAAAGCTATTAACAGAGCTCTTCTCAAGAGTGAGCAAGCTTCTGTAAAGTATTAACTTTCTTTTTTTTTTTTTGTCTTAATCTGGTCCTCAAATACCTCATAATTCATAGGTATTCAGTAATCTGCATTAAATACACTTTTATTAAATGCTGAGGTACCTTTTCTCCCTTGCTTGCTATGAAGAATACATACAATATTTGCATGGAACATATAGAAAATGCAGATATAAATAATGTTTTATAAATTGACCCACACTTTACATTGAAAGTACATGATTTCACAGATGTGTTTGTGTCCATTTCTCAATTGACAAAGACTGCTAAAATTTCAGTGTAAAGCTTTCTGTTTTAGTCTGTCAAGTATTTAATAGTTCGTAAACAAGCGGTTATATTAATTATGGATAATTTCACACAAATGTAATTGCAAATATTTTAAGGTGTTTACATTTATCAAGTGGTGACTATATACTAAATCTAAGTAATCGCTTTCTCATAAATATTTCATATACTTCCTGAGTTTTTCAAAACATATGATGTGACCATATCCTAAATCTAAGTGTAATTTAAAAATACATGGGAGAAGCAATTATTTTTTTCATAAATCTCATTGACAGCCATTCCACAATTGCTTTTATAATGCAAAATTGATTATGGAAACACTCTGTAGACTATGTGATTATGGTCTCTGGAGTTCAGAAAGTTCCTAACACAAACTCGCTTTGCTTGATAAACTTGTGTATAAAGAGTGGGTCAATGGCATTTTATGTGCACATGCCATTTAGTATATAGTGATGAGCCACAAATTTTTTGGAGAAAACATAATTTGTGGTACAGTTGTGGAAGTTTACTAGCAAACATTACCTTAAAGCTTTTGTGTCCCCGCGTTCTTGGAAATTTTGTCTTGGAATGGAAAAACATGACAAAGCAACCTTTAGGGAGATTATGTGATCGGGATATGCAAACTGAATATTACCTTATTTGGGAATTTCAAAAGTGCCTTATTATATTTCACATAATGCTCTCCTTTATACCTGGAATGAATAATGAACTGTCAGTGCTACTCTCCTATTTATGTGTGTGCTGCTCTCACTGATTTGTTACCTGAGGTTTCTTCCACTCAGCATACACATGTGGTCTGTACTCAGCCACTGTAGCTACTACTGCAAGGCCACGGTCAACTGCTGCTTTAGAAGCAGCGTCTTTGCCTCACATGCTGAATGATTCATGGGCTCCAAAGGAACCATCCCATTTGCGATGACCCTCTGACAGCATGATATGCCTGCTGCTGCCAATTCCCACAGTTGCTGCCTATGGGTATAAATCTATGCTTTGTTTCAGTGTTTATCTGCAGTACACTTTTCTGCCTGGCCTGATTGTAGGCTGTCCCCATTCTCCACACAGGATTTGCCATCATCTATTCTCTCCCAGCCTCCAACTCAATAAAGCCGAGTGGCCAGGAATTTATCTTTAGCAGGAATACATTGAATGGCGCAGATTCCTTCCAAAAGCAACCTCCGAAATTTTCTATGCCTATTATTTATTCCAGTATAATTTTATAGTTCTTAAAATTACATTAATCTTTAGCGAATACCCCCATGATATCATACAAGTAAAACCTGCCCTATGGCAAAATCTCACTAATCTGGATTCCTGAATTTGTAATTTAAGACAGCTACAATAGATTAGCTGAAATTTATACCTTATATATACATGTTTTTTGTATATATAGTATATATACTATATATACTATATATACAAAATATATATAGTATATATATACTATATATACTATATATACAAAA
>NW_024412395.1:73293322-73324349 GCF_014898765.1 Herpailurus yagouaroundi | reverse complement strand
CAAAATATATATAGTATATATATACTATATATACTATATATACAAAACTATATGTATATAGTTTTGAAAAACTACCAGGATATAGGGAATGTTTGCTCTATGTAGGAATACAGGCATTTTGAAAGCTACCAAAATTGCACATGTAGAAGCTGATATATTTAATAGAAGTAGATTGGTTACCAGAATATATATTCAAAGATTCTATTTCATAATACTGCATTAGTATCATATATGGGACCAAATTTTTTTTTAATTTTTTAACGTTTATTTATTTTTGAGACAGAGACAGAGCATGAACGGGGGGAGGGTCAGAGAGAGAGGGAGACACAGAATCTGAAACAGGCTACAGGCTCTGAGCTGTCAGCACAGCTGACATGGGTCTTGAACCCATGAACAGTGAGATCATGACCTGAGCCAAAGTCGGACGCTTAACCGACTGAGACACCCAGGTGCCCCCGGGACCAAAGTATTTTTAACTAAAATACTCTCAAAATTTTAGAAATGTTAATTTCACAAAATTCATCTTTACTATTACTCTAAATTTATTGTCTAACATATTAACTTATTTCTAAGTGATATGTAAATAAGATTAAATGATTAAATAATATTAAGTAGGGTAAGTGATAAAAGAAATAAAAAAATAGGGGCGCCTGGGTGGCGCAGTCGGTTAAGCGTCTGACTTCAGCCAGGTCACGATCTCGCAGTCCGTGAGTTCCAGCCCCGCGTCAGGCTCTGGGCTGATGGCTCAGAGCCTGGAGCCTGTTTCCGATTCTGTGTCTCCCTCTCTCTCTGCCCCTCCCCCGTTCATGCTCTGTCTCTCTCTGTCCCAAAAATAAATAAACGTTGAAAAAAAAATTAAAAAAAAAAATAAAAAAATAGCACAAAACTGAGGGGAAAACCTTCACTGAAGAAAAAAGGTGGAATTATATAGATAAAAGAATCATTCCTTTCAAAGGTTTAACAAATGAGTACCTTCCAAATATCAGGTAGTGGGTGCACAAAAATAAATAAGCATGCCCTAAGGAATCCATAGCCTAGTGGATTCTAAAAATGTCATTGTATAAGGTGAGAATAGTAACAGACATATGCACAAGTACAAATATACTTATGTTTTTGAGGATTAAAGAGGGGAAGGAAGGAATCTTACAATAAAACAATGATGACTGGATCAGGTTTCATTTTGTACCTGTGGCACAGTACAACGATCAAATACAAAAAGACGCAGTTGAAAGGAATAAAAGCTTGGAGGAACAAACCGGGATTGTGTACAGGGAACTTTTAGAATTTTGTATTCTGAGTCTGAAGGATGAGGTATAAAGGAGCTGGACTGAGAGAAGGTGGGGTGGTCATGCAACATCATAAATCAGTTTAAGAAAATATGCTGTAGCAAAGGGAAGCCATTAAACACCAAAGCAGTTAATGACATTCTCATCATTGTTTTAAAGTAAGAAAACTAAAATGTCAACTTTTAGGTAAATTAGCATTTGGGAAATTTTTATAGTCCAATTTTTTTGCAATTTGTATGGTCACAAAAGACTGCTAAGCCCAAAGTAGTTAACCTCTACTTGATAATCCTTCAAAAGAATCAATAATTGTGTTTCAGTTGAAATAATTTCCATTATAAATGCTGCTGTGCTTAAAAATTTCTCTTTACAAATCATCAATTTATCTGATGTGAATTTGTCTTTGTTTTTGTTTTTTTCTTTTGTAAAATGCACTCCCTGGTACATAAAATTCACTTGTACCATTGTTTTCAGTATAATGGATTTTTCTGCACTATAGACTTCATTAAAGTTGATTGGAACACCAAGAGATAAACTTAAATGTGCTACTACATGACAACATGGAGGAGAATTGAGCAAATGGGATGCCTCCTCAATTTATACAGCTAAAATCTTTCCAATTAGTTGAAGAATCCAAAATCACCATCGAATCTAAAAAAAATCAAAAAATAAGAATATGTTAGGTAAGACAATACCTAAGGTCTAAATAACTGTATGGAACTTAAAAATTATAATGTAACATGACTCTTCAAAGATAATAACTATAAATATTTAGATATTTAGGAGACTAATGATTTCAGGACTTGAAATTAAAAAAATCTTTTCCATTGTGTTTACCTTTATAAATAATATCACTGCATGCATATTGGTATTTGTATTATTTCAATCTGTGTTCTTAGCAAAATATCTTATTTTGTGCATTTCACCCAGTTCTATTTGGAATTTGCACTAGTAAAAATGATAATAGACAAGGCAAAATTAATTGATACTCCCATTACATTGCTAGTTTCATATATATTGAGAATCACATATTGAGAGTCAAATATTTATATGCTACAGTGTCTGTTCTCTTATCTCAGCATTGATGGCTTGTTAGATATTGTTTCTGGAAGCTTCCTAACCCATTGAATGATTAAATTGCAGCTTACTTTGTGTTGTAATATATTTAAATCCTTAGGGTACAGCTTCTTAGAGCTTCTGATCGGAAAACATTTCCTGGACGCACTTTATATCCATTATGTATAGATTACAATGGATTTCCAATAAAGGAAGATGAGCCAACCATTAAACTCATGTATGACAAATATAAAACAACTTTGCTTATTCTAGCTGCAAACCATCACCATTTGTCAAATGTGTGTGATGGGCCAGTGCAAATTCCTGTGTGGTGCACACTAGTTACATTAACTGTGTGCTCAAGATTTTTGAGAATAAACTTATTTAAATCCTTTATGCATTACAAAAACATCTGTTCATATTACATCGTCTTTTGTTTTCTGTTGGCATATTTGTCACTAAGATACATTTTCTTATAAGCCATTATTTACTTCACTTTGTGGATGTTACTGGTTATTAAAATAGCAAAATAATGTACAAATTGGTAATACAATGTTGATAATAAGCCATATATATATAATATACATACATATAATATATAATCCTCCCAGCAAATTTAATATTTGCCCTAAAATTTTGATTTCTGTATGTTATTTAAATCAGAAGATTGTCTTTGAGAATTAGTGCTAGACAACACAGTGGTATCATATGCAGTACTTTTAATCCGCATAATACTGTTGCAATTCTATCCCATTGTTGTATAGATGCATAGTCTGAGGGCTAAAAGATTAAGCAGCCTACTCAAAACTCATAAAATTAGCGAATGTCAGCGTCAGGTTTCAGATCAAGGTCTGTTGATTTCTAATTTTTTTTTTATCTTCCCTAGGAATCTGCCTCTCAGAACTGAAAATGTGGCCTGAAATTCATTCATATTAGGATCAAAGCATCTTCAAGTAAGGTAAGATTACCAACAAATTGCCAACACCAGTGCTCTGGGTATATTTAAAAGAATTGTTCCTACGGCATTCTAGTTTATCACTGGATTTTTCTTCTGTAAACATAAAGATCTATTCTCCTTGTCTGTGAGGATTTTTATTACAATATGGTCAGTAAAGACATCTTGATGTACCATCTGGAATTAAAGAGAATTGAAGGGAAAAAATGAAGAAAGTTTGAAAAACAACCAAATCGATGTCGTGTAGAAAAAAAATGCTTCAGGTGGGATGTAATTGAATAAAGACATACATAGTATAGATAATGTCAATGCAAGTTATTGCTTTTTGCACAATGTGTGTGAGACTTGAGAAGCCACATACATAGAGTAAAATATAAGTTCAAATGAGTCAAATTCTACACAAAGGTGGCTTTTAGTCATTTTGGGTTAATCTGTTTTTTAGACTAGCTTCCCAAGTGCTGCACAGCAATTAGGATTTTAATTTGCCTAACAGTTAAAATAAACTTTTTAAATAAAGTCTAATCTTTTGCAAAACTGATGCCACAAAATCAAATAACTATAATCATTTCATAGAATTTTTTGATGTTAGTCTAGTAGTTGTTAAATGTCAAATTCTAGCAACTTATTTAATATAAAATTAAAAGCCCCTCATTTCCACACTGAAAATATATCAAAATGAATTTAAAAATATAACAATATTTCTTTCCTTTTTTCTTCCTTTCTTCCTTCCATTACTCAAGGGAGTATCCAGGAACTCTTATGCATGATCTAACTTTGCTGCTTTTACCCTCATAATGACTTGAAAAAATGGTGTTATTATATCCATTTTAAGATGACAAAACAGTCTCAGGAATCTTAATAATCAATGCAAAGTTACATAAATATATGACCTTAATTATTATTTCAAGCTCACATAAATATGTTAATGGTAGATTTGAATTCAAGTTTACTTAACTTCAAAGCTAACCTTTGGGGGCACCTGGGTGGCTCAATCAGTTAAGCATATGACTCTTGATTTCAGCTCAGGGCATGATCTTGGGTTGGTGAGATCAAACCCTGCCTTGGGCTCTGCACTGAGTGTGGAGCTTGCTTGGGATTCTCACCCTCTCTCTCTGCCCCTCCTCTGCTTGCTTATGTGCACTCTCTCTCACTTCCAAAAAAAAAAAAAAGAAAAAAGAAAAAAAAAAAAAGCCAACATTTGTTCTTTACTTTGCACTCTTATTTTAGTTATATAATAATTCCTGTAAAAGTATGCAAATAGTGTGCAAATTCTGAATGTACACCACCATATATGCTATGTTAAATGAGTAATATATGTGCAGTACTCTGAAATACATGCGTATATTCTGGAAGTATACCATATTATTCTCATCTTTGATGGTCTCAAATCCAGATTGGAAAACATGGCATTTAAACAAATAATCAATCTAAAACAAAGAGCATGTAAAAATTCCATATAGCTGGGGCTGACAATAAATGCCTAAATATGTGGGGGTACCACGAAAACTTCAATGGAGAGAGGCCTTACAGAATGGCTATAATTACATAGTCATAAAGGAGGAAGTAGTGCTTTCAAAGGAACCTGGTGAAGAGAGTTATTAGTATGGATAAAAGGGGAACATGGCTGAGAATTGATAGAAGTGAGAGTATGGAGGACTTAAATGCTACCTGGTAATCTGAAATTCATTTTGTTGTGGTGAATATTCATTAGCATGTTATTTTACAGAAAGTTGGTAATAATTAAAGAATTTTGTAAGCAGTATTCAAGAGAAAGTGGCTTAAGAGAATATCAATACTCTAGTTAGAAAGCATAAAATAATGTGGACTTAGCATAAAGTGGTAGATAGAAATGGATAGACAGAACTAGACGACTTACCCTGGAGCTCTTTGTCCATGCCCTAGTTCCCTCTTCCAGGTTTTGGGCTGCCTTAAATCTAAACCAGGGATAGCAGAGAAAAAGTAAACAATAAACTCATAACTAATTTGGTAGTCAAAATAAAGCTAGAAATGGATATATGTAGTGTAGTGAATATTTATTTAGTATCCTATTTTTGACTTTCATAATGGTTATGGTGAACCATTATGAAGGGCATATTGAGAGGGCCATTATAAAGGGCAAAGCTAGGAGACTATATGTGTATTTCAGGGAGAATCAGTAATGGAGTAGACATTTACAGGGATGTGGAACCAGATAAAGATAATATAAGGTTTTGAAGCTATCTGGGAGAAGTATTACAAAACATAAAATTTTATACTCTATTTCTTTTTTTAATTTTAAAATGTTTATTTATTTATTTTTTGAGAGAGAGAGAGAGAGAGAGAGAGAGAGAGAGAGAGAGAGAGAGAGAATGAGCAGGGGAGGAGCAGAGAGAGAAGGAGACACAGAATCCAAACAAGCTTCAGACTCTGAGATGTAAGCACAGAACATGATGCAGGGCTCAAACCCACCAACTGCAAGATGATGACCTGAGCTGAAGTCAGACGCTTAACTGACTGAGCCACCCAGGCACCTCTCTATTCTCTATTTTTATGAGTTTGACCATTTTAAATACCTCATACAGAAACAATAAATTGTAGACATATGCTGGAAAATATTGTGCCTACACTTAACAATACTGTAGTGTGTTCTTAAACATTTGTTAAAAGGGTAAGTCTCAAACTAAGTATTCTTACACAATTAGAAAAAAAAAGGCTATCCTCCTAGGTTAGAAATTGAAAATTCTTAGATTCTTCATGAATTTTAGATAACATTGGCTTTCATTTGAAAATATTATGGATAAATGTTGAGAGTTGGCCTTTATTTTTATAGCAACCAATTTACAAGCAATAATTCTAGGCTAAAATATTCATTAATGACTTAGACTAATTTTACTTTATTATATTTTATGGAAAAGGTCAGAGAGGCAACCCTTTTTGTACTTGATGTTCTCAATTGTGTTTTATATGTTTAAAGGTACCTTTTTAAAGTATGTTTGTACAGCTCTTTTTTTAACATATGCTCTTACTTATTAAATGACTGACACCATGTTAGAATTTGGGGATGTGATACATGACATCCCTTGCCACTCGTGAAGCTCATAGTGCGTTGGTGGGGAGATACATAAAATTAGGCATTTACAGAGTAATAGAATGGATGCTATCATAGGTATGAGCATGGAGCTATGGAACTTCATGGAAAGGATAGTTCTCTGGGTAAAAGTGGAAACATGGTGACAGGTTTTCTTTAAAATATAGTTTACAAGTAAAGTGTACAAAGTAGTATTATACACACATATGTATATATCTACAGTTTGTAAGATCTACATTTAAACAACTGCTATAGTGCAGAAAACATGCAGAAAATAATACTTAAAATGATGATGAAGACAAAAACTTTACCTACCTTATCAGTTTTTCTTGGGCCAGTCCTGCTCTCATGCTTTCAAAACACTAGCACAAATGTAGTCTCTGGGACTATGTATTTAATTTATCTCTACTCCTTGTTATTCTCATCGGTCTCACAGAATGAATAAATTGTTGAGCAGAGGCAGAAAAATTATAATATTTTATGGAACCCAGTGAAAAGATTTCATAAGCTATGACCTCGTTACTTAACCATGAGAGAATGATGCTTGAACCCATTCTCTGTGCCTGAAAGAGTCATATTTTATTCATTATTCTAGCAAGAATAAAGAGTTAATTTTTAAGAGTCACAGCTTATCACCTAAGGGGATGATGCTCATAAATTTTTCACTCCATATAAGGACTACTCATCATGCTCTCATGCATTATTTTATTGGAGACACTAATGAGTCAAAAAAGCTTCTGATCTCTTCATTTGTATAGGTGTGTGTGTGTGTGTGTGTGTGTGTGTGTGTGTGTGTGTGTGTAATGGGTTTGGGGGGAAAATCTTGGACTCAGTGGTTCATAGGAAAAAATATGTTGTTAAAATATTATGTGTAAAGATTAGTTACCTTCAGATGTCATTTACTATCCTCTTGATTGCAATTTTAGCCACTATTTTCATTCACTTCTCAGTTACTCAAATTATCACATCTGTGAATTAGTTCATTTTGCCTTCTATGTATGCCTCCATTTACTCTTTTTACTGCTTATTTGTACCTACACCAAAAAGTGGTAAGAAACGGAGGATGAACATTACATTTGACAATTTTCCACTTAATATCTTCCACAGTAAATTATGTAAAATGATTGGTTAAGTCACTATTTCTAGGTTATCTTTGGATTTAGTGTTTTTTTTGTTTTTATGGTTCTCACTGTGGCTGGAGCTACACTAGTGGGAGAACACAAAGCTCATACCTATGGAACACTATCATAAAAATTACTTTTTTAACTTATACAGTGCTATTTGTCAATTATATATCAATAAAATGGGAAAAGTATCACGTTTTAAAGACTGCCTTGTGAAAGATGGAATGAGTTAGAAAGAAGAGGGTGTAGGAAGAAAGAAAGAAAATAAAAAGTATATGTAGTTTACACAACAGTAGAAATGTGAATTACATTTTCATGCTAAGTAGTCATGAATCTGCTATATTTGAGTCATAGTGACCATCTTGATGAAAACTTAGGAGAAATAAATCAGGAATAACAGTATCAAATGAGAGATCAGCAATGTAATGTGGGGCAGAGTGGAAGGTAGCTTAGCATATATTCATAGTAGACTTTGTTTGCTGCAATAAAAAACTTGAGTTTATTTAATTGGCATTGTTTGGTGCATTTTGGAACCTTTATCTGTAAAATTTATTTACACTGAAATTTTGAGAGAAAAAAAATTCATATCTGAAGTCTAATTAAAATAATGCTCATTTACTGCATATAATTACGACAGTCTCTAACATTGAATAAATGTTCAATAAATGTTCGCCGTAATTATTAGCAGAAAAAGTAAGGACCACTAGTAAGATACAAGAATGAAAAGGAAAGAAAGGAGTCAGAATAAGGTACATTTTGTAAATGGAACCCGAGCATTATCAATTGGTTAGATTTGAGGAAGATAAATAAAGAAAAAAAAAGTATGTTTTGAGCATATTCCAATATTTTGTGTCCAGGTTTTGGAAAGTAATTATTACAGATAGGAATCTCAAGAAGAAGAATTAAATTAGAAGAAAAATGTTTGTATTCGTTAGAATAGGCTAAATTTCAGTGGCTTAGCACAGTAAAGATTTAATTAACACGTGGGTTCCAGCAAGTCCTCAAGGCAGCAGTTTTCTATGCACAGCAAGGGAGTCTGCTTCAAGCTCGCACCTCCATCATACCAACACAAGACCCCTCACAATTATGTAACACAGCATGGAGGACTTTATCATTTTAAGCCAATATATGTGCTCTCCTTCCCTCCTGTGTACTAGATTACTTGGCCCTACTAATACTGAACTTGGCCTATGTGACTTGTGTTAGCCAAAAGAATATTGGCAAAAGTCAATAAAGGATGGGCCTGCCGGGTACTTTGGCAGTTTGGCAGGGCCCTTTGCTCTCCTGCCATCTTTATTAAAAAGCATGCCCCAGGAGCTGTCTGTCGTCCTTTCATTATGTGCTTCCAGACTGAAAGCAAAGAACATGCAAGCCTAGCTGATCTCGCACTGGCTCATAGTTTCAGCAAACGAAAAGCAAATATCTTTATATGAAAACTTCGACATTGGGTTATTGCATAGTATTATTGCTAATCAGTTCACTGATCAATACATAATTAAGAACACATAGGTGGATTTTGCACTGGCATCAAATGCTTTAGCCCAGAAGTGACACAGGTCACTTTAATGCACAGTTAATTGGTAATAGTTTTTTTTCTTATTTGACATTGAGATATAATTCACAAACCAATAAATTTTTCTAATTAAATTATACAATTCAATAGTTTTAGTATATTCACAGAGTTGGACAATCATAAAAAAACATTCAATTTTAAAATATTTATGTCTTTCTCCATAAGGAACCCCATATGCATAATCAGTCACTCCCATTTTCCCTCAAATTGTTTCAGCTGTAGGCAACTACTAATCTATTTTTGTTCTCTTATAATTTGCTTATTTGAAACTCAAATAAATGGACTAAATAAATGTGGTAATTTGTGACTGGCTACTTTTATTTAGCGTTCATTATTTTTTCTAGGTTCATTCATGTCATAGCACGTATTAGTATCTCTCTCTTTCTTATTGCTGAGTAATATTCCATGCATGGACATACCACATTTTGTTTACCCATTGAACAAGTAATGGACATTTGGACCATTTCCGCCATTTGGCTACTATGACTATTGTAGCTATGAACATATTTTACAAGCTTTTGTGTGAACATATGTTCCCATTTCTCTTCAATATATACATAGGAATAGAATTGCTGGGACATATGGTAACTCTGTTTAATCTTTTGAAAACAGCTAGATTGTTTTTCAAAACAGCTACACCACTTTACGTTCCCATCGTCAGTATATGAGGATTCCATTTACGCCACATCCTTGTGAGTACTTATTATTATTTGACTTTTTGATTGTAGTCATCCTAGTGGGAGTGAAATGGTACTTCACTTTGTTTTAGATTTACATTTCCCTGATAGTTAATGATATTCAGCATCTGTTCATGTGCTTATTGGCCATTTGAATATACTCTTAGGACAAATGTCTGTTCATGCCCTTACCATTTTTCATTGCATTATTTGTTTTTATGTATTTTGAGTTGTATTATTTAGGTATTATTGATACAGTCCTCTTATTAGATGTATGATTGCAAACATTTTTATTTCCAATGATATGATTTGTCTTTGTACTTTCTTAATGATGTCTTTTGCAGGAAAAATAAATTTATTTTGATGAATTCCAGTTTACCTGTTTTTTTTTTTTTTTGCATGTAGTTTTGGTGTCATAGTCAAGGAGGATATTCTTAATTCAAAATCACAAAGACTTAATCTTATATTCTCTTCTAAATGTTTTATAGTTTTAGTTTTTATATTTACGCCCAGATTCACTTTGAGTTAATACTAGTAAGTGGAGTAAGGAAGGGGTGCAACTTCATTCTTTCATGTGCAGATATATAATTTTCAAAGCATCGTTTACTGAAAAGATTTTTTTCTATTGAATAGCCACAGAATCCGTGTCAAAAATTTATTTTCTGTAAATGTGATAGTTTATTTCCAGATGTTCAATTCTATCCATTAAACTGTTTGTCTATCTTGATGCCAGTACCATACCTTTGTAGTCAGTTTTGAAATTAAGAACTATGGGTCTTTCAACTTTGTGCTTCCTTTTGCAAATTATTTTGGCTATTTAGGGTATCTTGCAATTCCATATATATTTTAGAATGAAGTTAGCTTGTCCAGTCTGTGAAGAAGCCAGCTGAGATTTTGATGGGGATCACATTGAATCTCTAGATCTATTTATGGGATTTTGTTTTCTTAACAATATTAAATCTTTCAGAATGGGGGCGCCTGGGTGGCGCAGTCGGTTAAGCGTCCGACTTCAGCCAGGTCACGATCTCGCGGTCCGTGAGTTCGAGCCCCGCGTCAGGCTCTGGGCTGATGGCTCAGAGCCTGGAGCCTGTTTCCGATTCTGTGTCTCCCTCTCTCTCTGCCCCTCCCCTGTTCATGCTCTGTCTCTCTCTGTCCCAAAAATAAATAAACGTTGAAAAAAAAATTTAAATCTTTCAGAATGAAAGAACAAGGGTGTCCTACCATTTAGTTAGGTCTTCTTTAATTTTTTTTCAACATTGTGTTGTGATTGTCACAGCATGAATTTTCACTTATTTTGTTAAATTTAATTTAATAATTCTTAAATTTTTTAAAACTTACTTTTGATGTTATTGAGAATGGGAATGCTGGCTTAATTTCATTTTTGGATTGTCCATTGCTGGTGTATAGATACAATTAATTTATTATCTTGATCTTATATTCTGTAACCTCACTGGATTTGCTTATTTTTAAATGGTATTTTAGTAGTTTCCTTATAATTTTCTATATATAAGATCATTTCATCTGCAAATAGAGATAGTTTTATGTTTTCTATCCACTATGGCTGCCTTTTATTTCATTTTCTGCCTAACTTATCTGGCTGAAACCTCCAGTACAATGTTAATGGAAATGCATCCTTGTTTTGTTATGATATTAGGAAAAAGCCTTCAGTCTTATGTCATTTAGAATAATTTTAGTTGTGGAAATGTCATAGGTCCCTTTATCAGGTCAAATAAGTTCCTTTGAATTCCTAGTTTATTGGATGTTTTAAATTATAAAGGGGTATAGAATTTGGCAAATCCTTCTTCTTCATCTATTAAGATAGTCATGAGCAGGCGCCTGGGTGGCTCAGTTGGTTAAGTGTCCGACTTCACCTCAGGTCATGATCCCCCAGTTCATGAGTTTCAGCCCGGCAGCGGGCTCTGTGCTGGTAGCTTAGAGCCTGGAGCCTGCTTCAGTTTCTGTGTCTCCCTCTGACTCTGCCCCTCCCTGGCTTACACACACTCTCTCTCTACTCTCTCTCTCAAAAATAAATAGACATTTAAAAAGTTAAAAAAAAAAGATAATCATGGAGGTGTTGGCCTATATTCTAATGATATGTTGTAGCACATTGATTTTTCAAATGGTAAAATAACCTTGCATTCTTGGAACAAATAAGTTATGTTGCATATTTCTTGTTTTAATTTGTTGCTGGGTTAGTTTGATAGTTCGTTGAGAATTTTTGTGTCTTTATTCATGATATTGATCTGCATTTTCTTATTTTGTGTATAACGATTTTTTTCCAGTTTGGTATCAGTATAATAGTGATCACATAGAATGAGTTGGGAAATGTTGCTCCATCCTTATGTTTGGCAAAGTTCACAAATGAAGCCTTTTGAGCCTAAGTTTTTCTTTGTGGGAAGATTTGAAATTTATGATCCATTATCTTTTCCTGTCATAGGTCTATTTATTTTCTCCTGAGTCAGTGGTGGTAGTCTGTCTTTCTAGTAATTTGTCCATTTCATCCAAAACAAAACCAACAATATAAATTAGTAAGTTATATAGAAATCAAATTGGTTGGCATGAAGTTTTTCACTGTATTCTCTTATAATTGTTTTATTCCTGTAGATTGAGCATGATTTTCCTCCTGGATTCCTGATTTTAACAATTTATCTTTTTTTTTCTTGATCAATATAGATAGTTGTGTCATTTTGTTGACTTTTACAAAATGTTGACTTTTACGAAGAATTAACTTTTGACTTTGTTGATTTTCAGGACTGTTTCTCATTACATCAATTTCATTAACATCTGCTATATTCTTTTAGTATGTATTTCTGCCTGCCATACTGTCCTCGTCCAGATTTACATGTTAGTATGGTAGGCAGAATAATGGGCCCCCAAAGGTATCTGCATCCTAAATCCTAGAACCTGTGAATTTGATAGATAACACAGAAAGGGGGAATTACTGTTACAGATGGAAACAAGACTATGAATCAGCTCTAAGATATCTGGTTCCCATCCGAAAAACCTGTGTGTAGTTTTTCAGAGTCAATCATAGGTGATTACAAAGTTGACTCACAGCCAGTGCATTGCAGTTTCCAAAAAGAAATGCAATCAAGAACTCAGACCCCTCTGGATGACCATGTTGATTTTGGTTTTTTTGTCTTGTTTTTTTTTTTTTTTTTTTTCATTCTTATCCCAGATGCCTGAATTCAAGGCTTCTCTTGAGGAAAGACTCCCTCAGTTACTTCTGACAAGGAGGAGGAGGAAACTGTGGACGGACACTTTTTACAACTCTGACCCAATACTTTTTCACTCCTAGCCCTCCCTCCTTTCTCTTCTCTGGGCCTCGATGGCATAAAATTGCCGGAACCTTTTTGTTTGGGGGATTCCTTGGCCGCAGGACAACCCCCATATCTGTGGTAACCCACCTTAGTTTCCACAGGTATGCCATTCCATGGCGGGATATGGGAGGGAGAGAAGTCTGCAGTTTCTCCAGGTTTAGACCCTTGCTTCCACCATGATTAAAGGACATACTCTTTTATTTTAGCTCATTGGTTTTAATTGACAACTCTGACACCTGGCAGGTCAGCTCTTCCTCCAGCTCAGCTGAGCTCTTGACAAGTTGACTTTAAGGTATGGAGATTAGGCTGGATTACCCAGGTGGACTCAATGTAACCACAAAAGGGTCTTAAAAATGGAAGAAGGGTGTAGAGATCATAGAGAATATGGAGGAAGAGGGACCAGGAGCTAATGCGGGCAGCTTCTGGGGACTGCTGGACAATAGATCAGATTCTTTCCTAGGGCTTTCGGAAAGTAATGGAGCTGTGCTGACTCCTTAATCTTAACCCCATGAGAGCTGTATCGGACTTCTGACCTACAAAAACGTAAGTTTAAACACTTTGTGTTGTTAAGCAACTAAGTTTTGATAGGTTTTTTTTTTTTACAGCAATAGAAAACTAATACATGAGATCTCTAAGCCATATATTTGATTCACTTCACTTGTATGCAAGAGAGTCATCTCTTCATGACTTTTCTGTTTTATACTCAGTTCATTTCATATTTTACGTGATGTTTTTCAAGGAGCCATGTGCCTTAAATTCATATAGCCCAGGGTTTTCTACTTCTCCCACAAAAAATTCTAGGCAACAGATTGGTGGTGGGTTGTGGGGATGTGCAAAATGAGTGAGGGGGATCAAGAGACACAAACTTCTGGATACAACATGATTTCTGGGATTGTAACATAGAATGTGGTGACTCTGGTTAATAATACCTTATTGAATATTTGGAAGTTAAGAAAATAGATCTTAAAAGTTCTCATCACAAGAAAAATTGTGTTACTATGTGATTAATGTTAACTAGAATTATTGTGGTGATCATTTTGTAATATATACGTACGTCAAATATGTTGCATACCTGAAAGCAATACAGTGTTATATGTCACTTTTATCTCATTTGAAAAAAAGAAATTCTAGGCAACAAGTGCATCCTATTGAGAAATCCCATCTGAACTTTCCTCTGCTTCTCAAATCTGTCATTAGTGCGTTTAAAAGGAAAGGAGACTGGATCAGCTGTCTTCATTCTTTCATTCAGGCTCTCTCTTTTCCATAACTAGGGACAATGTATTACAGCGTATTCTGCTTAATCTTTTCCTTCTGGACCCCTGTTTTTTACTTTGTAGGCTATGTCTGTAGATGTTTTTCTCTAAAGGATTTGAAAATTGAACTTTATAGTAACCCTCTAGCAAAGTATTGTACAAATTCTGCCTACCTGATTATAATCTTGACACAAGCAGCCCGGAGAGTGTTGGAATTCCCAGTATAGGTAGAATGGCTTAGAAAGAAAAAACAAACAAACAAACAAGGTTCAGATAAAACAACTCTAGGATCTCTATTTAAGTTGACTACATCTGGTGATCAAATGGGCAAAGTATTTCCAATATACTTCAGGAAGTACAAAGTGATTTTGGCAAGCCTTGGACAGAGATAATACTCTGATGAAATACAGACATCTTTGTGGGAATATGAGTGGGATTACAATGTGTCACTTGAGAGATGTTATCTCAAAAAAGAAGGCGGTAAAGCAAAGTAAGGCTGACAGATTTCAGGACTTGTATTAATTTTGATGGCATATCTCAATTTTCATTCACTCCTAACAATAGGCAAGGGAACATAGGCATTATAATTTATAAAATATAGAAGTTTCCAAAGCTTTCCCCTCCCTTCTATCATCTATCTTAATGGTCACAGGCGTGGAAACACAAAGATGTATTAGGTCGAACAAAGATTTTAAAAAATCACTTAATGAATATTATGCTTTCCTTTGTGTAATGATAATTTAAAAAATAAATCACTGCCAAAAGAGGAAATACTATGTGCCAAAACAATAAATGGCCATGAAGAAAACAAATTTTGTAGGGGTTAGGCGTGGCTTATAAGAAAGCATAATGGGTAAATGTACCTCAAAATGTTTTATAGGTTTGCAACACCATGGGGACATTTTATTTATCGAAGTTTGAACTGAGGAAACCAATCAGTAGTCCTTCAGAGTACACATACCAATGATAATATATACCATGTTTTAATTATTACTATTTACATCAAATTTGAATGCGACATTAATATGCAAGGCACACTTTTGTCTATATATCATGAGTATCATTGGTTAGCCTTTTTTACTGAATTCAGACATTTTGGGACTTGCAAAATACTCTGAAACATATGTTTGAAATGCACAAAATGCTTTAGTCCTTAAATTTAAAACATATGTCCTTTTTTGCTGCCTTCTTCTGTAATTCTAAAGACCAGTGGAGCTTAAGAAAGTTTTTAATGTGATTGCTGAATTTTCAAATCACAACTCTGTGTTTAGTAAACTTGTTTCCATTCTTGAAGCACTAGCTTCTGAAATAGTCAGTATTTATCTACAACACAAAAACTAGACATAAAAATACTCCTTCTCTAGAATTAGACAGGCGTGAGTTTGTGATGTACTGTATACATGGGCTCGATCACCCACCCACACCTTCTTGTGGAGAGACTACGTTCCTGCTCTCATCAGCAAGACTCTGAAATGTGGGAATTTGGCTGAAACTGATTTCCTGTTTCTTGCCAGCGCGTCTTAGAGAAAGCACTGTCGGGAATGTGATGCTAACGAACAGACAGCTGTCCCCAGTCTTGAAGATTCATCTGGCATATTAGTTTAGAAACCATTTTAACATCAACTTAACCTTTAAAGAGCATATTCAAAAATACATTTCTTATAAGTTGTCTATTAAAAAAATGTGATTATTTTCCCAGTAGAGAAAAAAAAAGAACTGTGTTTCAAAATTCACCCTATATAGAGTCCATGTCCTAAGAGAGAACTAGTTGTTTCAGTAGTTAGGTTATCTGCACCACTGGGCTTCAACTAATTAATTTTATTTTCTAATAATATACCTTAAGGAGGTCACATTATTAAACTTGATTGAATGAAGTAGCAAGGCCCAAAAGCTTTGACAAGCAATAAAAATTACCTACTATTCATAGAATCTCAGAAAGTCAAATACATCATTGGAAACGGGAGGCAGATGTGCTGTGCCCAAAGCACGCTGAGCTTAAAGGTAGGGAAAAATATGTATGCCAATTGCTACCGTTTCAATTTAAGCAAGTTAGGTGATTTCCTTGTACCACACTCCTCTGTAAAATGGAGGTAATAAGAAAACTTAGTTGTTAAAATATTTTTGAGAATTCAAAGAGATAATAAGTGTGACAAAAATAGAATGCACTCTCATCATTATGTGTATTTTAAATAAACGGCTAAAATATTTCCTTTAATATTCTGTGACTTTGGGCATTACCTGGAAGGCTGTATCCCAACAAGGGAGAAATCTCATAATGAAATATAATTGTTGTGCCGAGAGGGTTCAGTAATGCTTGACAGGACACCCTATGAAGAGTTTTCCCTTTCTGTCATTATTTATTTTGCTCATAGACTCACTTGCTTTTCAAACATATTTATCCTTTCATACTCCCCTGCTTGAATGTAGAAACATTGCCCTAACACTCCCACTGAGCAGGAAGACTTCTGAATTCTAGAGTCTCTAGAATGTTTCTAACCCAATATAAGGGAGGGAGTATATCAAAAGTACCATCACTATGAGGATCTGCTACCCAACTGGGAATATTCCTTGACAATAACTGACCTCACTAAAGATCTGCTATTCTTGTCCTTATCTGTGGTGTATCTTAACCAAATCAAGAGATGCGCCACATCTCACATACTGTCTTTCTGCTACTGTTCTCTCATTTTGTCTGCAGATATTGGCCAAACCACAGCCAAAAGCAATTCTTGTCTTAAATACTTGGTGCAAATGATGTTGGTTAACTGATAGTCTTAAAAGTTGCTCTGAAGTACAGCTTGGAAATGACAGAAATTAAATTAATAATTCCTTCCTTTTGGTGTCTTCATACTAAAAGTATTGATAGGAATGTTCTGAAATTAACTGAGATCCTGATACAAATTTAGTGTGCTAACTTTCCAGATATAGATAGTGGGGATTTAGCTGGACTGGCATGACTGACTAACAAGGAAGAAAAATGGGATTTCCTTTTATGTAGCAATGGGCTCCCAAGTAGGAGCAGAAGAGTAGCACATAGAAAGATCTAGAAAAGGCTAGGCCTTAAGCACTGCCATACCTCTGTGTCACTTTCAGTACCTCCCTCTATGTATGTGTGTGTTTAAAGGAGATAGGATATTCTTAAGAGCTAACATGTACAAAAATAGTCTAAAGAATATTGAAACTATAATTTATCCATTATAGAAATTGGTACTGTAGATTAGAATCAGAAATGGAGCTTTAATCTCCAGACACATAGTCTCTCCTGCAGACATCCTGAACCAGAGCTCCCAAAGATGAAGCCAATAAATATCTATCTTTAAAACATTCTACTGGTGTTCCTAATGTGAACCCGTAGTTAAGGATCAATCTGGAGCATTTGGTATCCGTTTTCCAGGTACCATGACCTTAAGAGAACTTTTTGGTCATCAGTAGGGAATGCCATTGTGCTGAGCCAAGAGGAAGGGGTGAAGGGTATAGGGTTAGAAATTGGTCAACATCCTTAGGCCACAGTACTTTGTGAGATACAGACTTTGCATAGTCTGCAGAGTCAGTAAAATCCCAGGGAATCACTGAGAAAGTGGACTGCTGGGATTTTGTTTCATAATCAAAACATATGATAAAAAAATAAAACAATGGAAGTATTCTTTTTCCTACTCTCCAACCCATACCCTCACACTATAGTCAACTAGGAAGTTAACAGTTTCTATAAAAAAAAAAAAAAAGCTTAGAAAGGAAGGAAGAAAAGAGATTCAGTGCATATGTCCCCTTTCATTTAAAAAGGAAAGACTTATTGATCTTTTTCTTTATAAAGTAATGTATTTTTGATCTCATAAAATTAGCAAAATATAGACATCATTTAATACAATGATATGGTGTGGTTATATCATTATGTGTCTTGGTGTATTAAAACATTCTGACATTGGTTGATTTTGATGTGATGCCCTACTTAAGAACTTGTGAGCTGGGAGTTAAATTTCTCTTAACTGTACTATGATAGAAGTCAGCTTGTTTCCGAGATTTTGTTATTACACAACATACTGCAATAATTTATCTTTACACTTGTTCTAGTGCATCTTAAAATATATTCCTGGAAGAGAGGTTTCATGGTCAAAGAGTATTTCTGTTTATTTCCACTTTTTAAATATTATCCATCCTTGGTCCAAAAATTATACCAGTTGAAACTCCCATCAAGAGAATGATAGTGCTTGTTTTCTCACACACTTATCAACAGTTTTTTTTAAAATCATCTCTTTAACTATTTTCACAAGGATTTAGATTTTCTCTATTTCATCATCACTATTACCAGTTCTGTATTGAGCAGCACAGTGTTACCCCCAAATCCCATTTAATCACTCATTCACCCATTTGCTTACACAACAGGGATATCCTATGGGATCCATACAGCCATTAAAAGACATCAATTCCATTAAATTTGCTTCCTCCCCTATGAGTCATGCATGTATAATGGAAAATGCATATATTCTGGCTATTTGCCAATAGGAAAAAAATAACATCTTATCCAGTCTAATTGAAAATATGTTCATTTCGAAACTCATAAAATCTGCAGCTTGGATGAGAAGATTTTTGATTCATTGGGGATTTCAAATTTACAATTTAATTAAACTTAGGATATACTTCTGAGAGACTGAATTTTGGAGTGTAAAATAGGAAATATGAACATGTAATTTCTTTATTATGTGAATAGCCTTCTATATAGATATTTCAGTAGCTGCCTTTGTAATCTATGTCTTTGTCTACATATGAAATAGGAGATTAAAAAATTGGTGGAGAATGTAAGAACCTCAAAGCTTAAAATAGATTATTTTAGTTCTTCTCCCACCAATGGCTGCTTTTCTTTATAATGTCCCTGACTATGGTTATTGAATGGTAAAAACTTGATGCAAAATATACCTTGAGGACAGGGGCGCCTGGGTGGCGCAGTCGGTTAAGCCTCCGACTTCAGCCAGGTCACGATCTCGCGGTCCGGGAGTTCGAGCCCCGCATCAGGCTCTGGGCTGATGGCTCGGAGCCTGGAGCCTGTTTCCGATTCTGTGTCTCCCTCTCTCTCTCTGCCCCTCCCCCGTTCATGCTCTGTCTCTCTCTGTCCCAAAAATAAATAAACGTTGAAAAAAAAATTAAAAAAAAAATATACCTTGAGGACAAACTCTGATAGTTAGCAGTTTGAACTTGGGGCACAGTTAACTATCTCATCAATGACCTCGTTTAACAGTTAAGGCGGTGGTAATAATAAACATCTTTTCTGATAATTGATGAGTTAATGATAACATCATTTTCGTATATTGTTGACAATGTGTTTTAATTGCTGCAGTTTAAATTGATAACGTGACACTTGATTCAATCATTTGCATATTCTGAGCAAAGGGAGAAGTTGGCCATTTTCTCATGGAATCATTTCAGATTAGAGCACTGTTCAGTTTAGAGGGTCACTCAGTTACTAGTAGTTGAGATACCTGTCTGAGACTATTTTAAAATAGTAGCATAAAAGCAGCTTTATCCACTCTGTTTTTTTCTAAGTACAGAATTCTGAAAAAATTGACTTCACAAACAGGAAACGTACACATTATTTGATCTTTAATTATCTATGATATGTGGATGCGTAGGTGGTAACTAGATATATGAATGGAGGTCTGAAATGATTGATGTCAAATTTTTACAAAACTTCCAACTGAGAAGTGGAAATAAAGTAGAAGAAATAAATTAGGACGTCAGTATCTAAGATAAAGTTATTTGTGTGATTGTCACAGCACATGCATTTCATAAACTTAGTCTTCTTGTTTTCCTATCTTTCAAGTAAGATGATCACAAATAGAATATTAAGGAACAATTCTGTACCATTCCATAGCCTAACCTCCTAACCCATTGTTAGAATTTGGGTAACTGTGTGAGGACTACATTGATTCTCTTGATTCTGTTCTCCCAAGGCAAGACATTTAAACAACAACAAGAACAAATTTTCTTCCCCGGGAATTCACATAAATTAAATATAGATATATAATATGTCTGATTGATATAAGAAAGACTGTGAACAAATGGATACAATTTAAAAAATTATGGATGAATTTGTATAGTCCATCAGACCACAAGCCTAACTCAGAGGGGTATGGGCAGATAAATCTTTTAGGGTTTGATCATTTTACATAAGAAATATCTTAATTTCCCATCATAGTGAAGCTTTATTCTTGCTGTGTGGTTAAAAAAATTAAGCTTTAGGGGCGCCTGGGTGGCTCAGTCGGTTGAGCGTCTGACTTCAGCTCAGGTCACAATCTCACAGACCGTGAGTTCGAGCCCCGGTTCGTGCTCTGGGCTGATGGCTCAGAGACTGGAGCCTGCTTCCAGTTCTGTGTCTCCCTCTCTCTCTGCCCCTCCCCCGTTCATGCTCTGTCTCTCTCTCTCTCTCAAAAATAAATAAACGTTAAAAAAAATTAAGCTTTAGAATATGTTTTAAGCATCATTATTTTAAAAATCAGATTTAGATATATATTTTCATATATAGTTTATACAGATGTGTACATATATAGAGATAAATGGTACACAGATAAATTTAAATTTAAATTAACTTTTGACACCCTAAAGCATTAAATGAAATCATAAAGTCAAAATCATATGGAAAGACTTTTTTGTGTGTGTTAATTCATGACAGATAAAATGAGGACATATGTTGCATTTCTGGTTTTAATAGTATAGCTACTTTTAATTAATATTGTATCTTCAGGATTTTTTCCTGTCAGGTCAGTTCTTGCAGAGTTAGAATGGATGGGAACAATTTTCATTGTCTACATGCATTCTGTTTTGTTGTTCCATGCAGATAGAGTTATACTAAAATTCCATAGGAAATGTGTTCTGAAAATATTTCAATCAATTAAACAAAAAACAGGAAATTAACCTAACAATATCCTGTATTGATTTGGTACATTTAAACTAAATCCTTGAAAGCCTATCCATCTCTGAAGAACATTATCCTGTATACCAAGATTGTATCATCTAATATAAAAATGAGCTAGGCTAACACAAATTTATATTTAATTTTACATTCAGAATTACCACTGCAGGGTGTTAAACTGTTATTACTGTAACAAAAGTGTTCCAATAATGAATTAAACAGTTTAATGTTTTCTGCAGTGCATTACAACAATTCACTGTAGAATTTAATGTTTAGAAATACTAAAAAATACTGAAAATGTGCAACCATCTCACAACTATGAACTAACCCACTGTAAACATGCTATTTGGAATTAACAGCATGTTTATACATGAGTTGAAGAGTTGAATGGCAACAGCAGGATGATTTTAACTTTAAGATGAGAAATCAGAGAAAGGTTTACTTTACTGATAAGTATTTCCATACAGCTATATTCCCAACTGTGCAAATAGTAAAGCTAAAAAATAAGCAACTGTGTCAAAGATATATTGAGTTGTTCACATATTTGATATAAAATTACATCTTTAGGCCCCTAGGAATATCTAAACAAATAAGAGATGAGACAAGTACCAAAGAAAAGAAAAAAGAAAAGCAGAATAAAGAGTGAATTATGTAAACATACAGATGTGAGTGGGGGACATCTGGGAATACTATTAGGTATAACATACGTTGCAAAATCACAGGTTGGATTTGGGAATGTGGAGAGAGAAGAAGCAAGAAAATATAGATCAAGGGGCGCTTGGGTGTCTCAGTTGGTTAAGCATCCGACTTCAGCTCAGGTCATCATCTCATGGTTCATGAGTTCAAGCCCTGTATCAGGCTCTGTGCCAACAGCTGGGAACCTGGAGCCTGCTTCAGATTCTGTGTCTCCCTCTCTCTCTGCCCCTCCCCTGCTCACACACACTCTCTCTCTCTAAAAAAATAAATAAACATTAAAAAATTTAAAAAATACAGATCAAGGCTAGTCAATGAATGATATCATAATTAAATATTTTTATTTATTATTTTCAAATTGGAAGTGTTAAACTAAGCGATGGTAAATCCACAGGCTAGAGGAGTGCAAGAGGCAATATGATCATAAAACTCCAGGGAAGAAAATGTAATGAGATCTTAATGAGAGAGGATGGCCATGGACATAAAGAACAGTTAGCCTTGGGGTGCCTGGGTGGCGCAGTCGGTTAAACGTCCGACTTCAGCCAGGTCACGATCTCACGGTCCGTGAGTTCGAGCCCCGCGTCAGGCTCTGGGCTGATGGCTCGGAGCCTAGAGCCTGTTTCCGGTTCTGTGTCTCCCTCTCTCTCTGCCCCTCCCCCGTTCATGCTCTGTCTCTCTCTGTCCTAAAAATAAATAAACGTTGAAAAAAAATTTAAAAAAAAAAAAAAAAGAACAGTTAGCCTTTTACAACATTTGGGGAGATAGAATTTTAAAAAGAAAAGATAGTTAAATGTGAGGATTAATGGAGATACAAATATGTCCAATAACTGTCAAGAGCCTAACTAGGAATATGGGATTTGGCATTTGCTTTTGAAGTGTTTCAAAAGCATAGGGTAAATGCGCACTTTAAATAACAGTTACCAAAAGAAATCACCTATGAAAAATGAGTGAATGAGACATATCACTTAATACAACCTGATACTTGGTTTGCTCCCCACTATTAAGGAACCAATCAAAGGGTGTAGTCTGCAGTGTGGCTCTGTACCAGTTCTTCGGTCTGAAGCCTTTTCATGTGCACAGAGTCTAGCATGAATGGACGGCCTTGAAAACAACCAATAAGATGTTTCTACTAGATACTAGTTTTATTGCTTTCAATTATCAGAGAAACACACCAAATTACTTTTATTTTCGTAAACTTGAGAGAGATGTTTGTATCCATATAAATTAAAAGTTTGTTCCACTTAAACTTTTAATTCATAAAGACTATTTCTGTCCTTAGCTAAAATTAGGTAATTAATCTTATGCCCATGTTTCTAGCATACATGTTATGATATTGCCATATTGTCAGTATTATTTAGAAATTGAACTATGGAGTAATAGTTTCTTTTGACTGCAACTGTTTGGTTTAGTTATACTCGAACTGCTACTTCTATACCTATCACCTCCAGAAATTTCACAAAAGCACGTGACTGTTTAGGGCAAGGGAACACTGAGAAAAAGAAAAGTGACCGACCTAAAGGAAGGGTCCTTGATTCACAGAGGAATGATGTCTTGGGGTTTATGAATTTACTAAGTTTTTTTTTTTTTTTAGAACCAGAATACTTAGAGCTTTGGACCCTTAATGAGCTCTGATCCTGACAAAATTTAACTTTTCTAATGATGATACTGAACTTTAGTTGTCTTATTTAACGAGGCTAATGCTAATGCAGTCAATTGTAAGACAAAATCAAACAAAAACATTTTATATTGCCTGAACTTTGATGCACCTATAACTGGTATTGGAGGTGGAGACAGTGGAGAGATGATGACTTGCCAACCTCTAGTTAATTTTTTTGTGGACTTGGTTTGTTTTGAGTTTTTGAAAGATGTAACTGTACTAGCACAAAGTATGGTGCCTCTAAAGGACTCAGGTGTATCACTTCCAAATCGCTATTTTGCATACACATTTAAGCAAGAACAGATAGTCCAGTAAGTATTGCTGATATCAGGATGAACGGGAAATCCTATTTTGGAAAAATGGAGAATGTAAAGAAAGTTGAACGGTTCTCATGAATTGGTGCTTTTCTGTAGCAACAACAAAATTGTTTTCTGGTGAATATATGATCGTTTTAATCCAGATGGTTTTATCCTCACTTGTAATTTTTAGAGCTTTTAGAAAATTTCCCTTGGGTTCTGTTACGTACTTCTACAATACTTGGTAACATGTGTCACCACATCACTTTTATTTATGACTGTGAATTTTCCCCATTACAACTAGTTCCTATTAGTGAAAAAAGAAAAATGAGTAAAGGTGATGGTGATAAAACCATGAAGACGTTTATTTTGTGTAACTCCAATGTGGGGAAGGGTTGCACATAAATACATCTTGTCAGGAGCAGAAATATATTTTTGTTCAATTTTGAAGCAATAGATTTTTTTGATCAAAGTGGCAGGCATGTCTAAATATGTTCTAGGGAGCTGTCAGTAGTGATATAGTTTGAGAGAAAGAACTGTAAATAAAGTGATAATTGCTTTCAAAGATTTGTAGACATTTACGTTCTTTTGGTAGTAGTTTACTGATGAAACACTTTAAAATGTAGAGGATATTGATATTCTGCATTCATTGAAAATAATTCTAAATAACAATAACGACAACAATAACAACAAATGGACAGTGGTCAACATAGCCTGGGAGGGAGTCAAGATTTGAAAAACATTTAAAAAAAATCTGAAACCACGACAACTTGGATTCATAGAGCTTACTTATGAACTGACTATATAAAGTTTTAAGATACTGAGGAACTTCTAGAGCAGTGGATATAAATTGGCTTTCACTTTCATTTCAATAAATATTTGCAGTACTTTTGAACATCATTAGTTAGAGCATTGGCTACATATGTTAACCTGATGCATTTAACAAAATTAATCTGTCCTCTGAAATGCCAGAAATGCTTGGGGAATATTTAAATCCGTGTGTGTGTGTGTGTGTGTGTGTGTGTGTGTGTGTGTGAGAGAGAGAGAGAGAGAGAGAGAGAAACAATCAGTGTAATAAAAAATATTGGAAACAAGAGGTAGATAGAAACACTACAAAGGGATTTATAAACATTGAATTTTACCCAAAGACTGCAGTGGCATCAGGACAGCAGATGGCAAAGTGCTAACAGCGCAGGAAGACATCCAAAACCACTGGAAAGTATAATTCAAGAAGCTATATGAGGTACCAAGGGACCATATAGACGGTAGCAAGTGTGAGGCAATCATCTGCGCAGCCGTAAAATAATCTTCACCTTTCCTGGCAGAGAAGGAAACTGCAGTAAACAAGCTCAAACTGGGAAAGGCGCACGGTGCAGTGTTACAGATGAACTCGTAAACGAGGTGGCGACTGTGCACTTAGTGTCCTTCATAAAACCTGTCAGTAGGCAAATGGGAAACCAGGGGCTGACCCAGCACCAGTACAAATCAATCTACATAGCACTTTCCCCTGAAAGAGAGAAGAGCGACTGAACATCATCATTCCCTCATGGATACGTCAGGCTGCCACATGTTGGCAACTACCTACGATGAAAGGCAACCTGAGGGTCAGAGAAGAATAAATTGAGAGAGAGGGACAGAGAGAATATTTGTTTTATCTGATGAGATGACCCAATCAGATTTCTGCTTGGATTTCATGCTATTGAAAGGGTTTATAATGATTTATAAAGACAACTTGATTGTCATAGTGTGGGTAATCATATTTCCAGATACTGAATACACTGAATATAGATCTAACAGTGATCTAATATATATGTAGGATAAATACCTTATAGTATTATGAAACTGATTAATATCTGAAGCCCCAGCCTTTAAAAAAAGAAAAAAAAATAGAATTGTTTGAAGGACTTTTGAAAAGATCCAGACTTCTCATTTTTGGTTTTGTTGGTTAAAAATGAAATTCTACTATGACCTTTTCCCCATGCCCCAGAACTCCATATTTTTACTTTCACTTACTGTGTGTGTGCGTGTGTATCTTAGCAGGGATAGGAAGTTAGAACTTGGGGACTTAGGGCTATTAAAGTTTTGCCAGTTTCTTCTAATAAAAGACCACTACTGACACAAATTGAACAAGTTGTATTTCAATAATTGCAGCAAAGGAGAATGCGTCTTGAGGATCTGTGAGACAACTCATTAAGAAGGTATTAGAGGGGCGCCTGGGTGGCGCAGTCGGTTAAGCGTCCGACTTCAGCCAGGTCACGATCTCGCGGTCCGTGAGTTCGAGCCCCGTGTCGGGCTCTGGGCTGATGGCTCAGAGCCTGGACCCTGTTTCCGATTCTGTGTCTCCCTCTCTCTCTGCCCCTCCCCCGTTCATGCTCTGTCTCTCTCTGTCCCAAAAAAAATAAATAAACGTTAAAAAAAAAAAAAGGTATTAGATCCATCCAGGTTGTTGGAAATGGCATGATTTCATTCTTTAGTATTCCATTGTGTGTATATATATATATATATATATATATATATATATATATATATATATATATTAACATAGGTGAAGGGAAGGAAAAATAAGATAAAAACAGACAGGGAAGCAAACGATAAGAGACTCAAATACAGAGAACAAACTGAGGGTTATTGGAGGGGAGGTGGATGGGGGAATGGGTTAAATGCGTGATGGGCATTAAGGTGGGCACTTTTAGGGATGAGCACTGAGTGTCATATATAAGAGATGAATCATTGGGTTTTACTCCTGAAGCCAAGACTACACTGCATGTTAACTAACTTGAATGTAAATAAATTAAAAAAAAAGTATTAGAAAAGACTTGTAGGATTGGGGCTTTAGTTAGTGACTTCAGGGAAGGTTTAAGGAAGCTAGACTTTGTTCTGGAAGAAGGGATGATTCTTAGATTGGATATCTTAATAGAGCTTATCTGAAGTGAAGTTTATCCCTAGGCTGAAGCTGTAATTGAGAAAAAAGTAGCGGTCATGTTAGCAGAAGAAGGGGTGTTTTGGTCATTTCTGTGGCTTAGACAATGATCGTATCTCTGGTTTATGTTCAGACAGGATTATGTAGTGGTCTTGTCTATTTTTTTCATTCAGTGTTTTTTGTTTGTTTAGTTTATTTATTTATTTTGAGAGAGAGAGAGCGCACACATGCAAGAGAGCTTGGGGGAGGGACAGAGAGGAAAGGGAGAATTCCAAGCAGGCTCCACACTGTCAACACAGAGCCTGTCTTGATGCAGGGCTCCATCTCCTGAGCCACGAGATCATGACCCGAACCAAAATTTCTGAGGATCAGACACCTAACTGACTGAGTCACCCCAGTGTCCCGGTGGCCTTGGTTTAATCTTAATCCATCATGGTCACAAATTAACCTTGTCTGATGTGAAATTATGTTCATGGGGAGAATACCACGGCCTACCTTGGAATGGCCAGCAGCAATATTTAGCTAACATTGCCAGGCCAGCCCCTGGTGACCAGAGGTGCACTTCTCTTTCTCCGTGTTTTATGGTAAATGCAACTAAGTGCAAATGAGTGGTTGTATTTTCCAAACATCACCTAATATAATGATACTGTATTCTGTATCATTGACCACAGTCCAATCCACTGCATTCCAGATCTGACTTTCTTCTGCTTACTTGCAATGCCAGTGAACATGTTGCATATTCAATAAGTGTAATGTGTACTTAAAAATGTACTCCCTCTACTCACTGAAATACAGAGGGAATTATATTGCTTCTCAGAAACCTCCTCATTCAGTGTTTATTTTGTTATATTTCTGAGCTAAATACATAGGAGATATAGTCTACTTCTTGCCACCTTTTTCTTACATATTCACATTGTTACCAAATCTTGCAGATTCTAGAAAGAAAAAAGGTTTTGCAAAGAAAAACCCCTTGAATGTATGCTAAACTCTCCACTTGAACTCTTGCCCAGGTCAGCTTTGAACTACTTCTAGTATTTCCCTATCCCTAACCCCTTCATTTCATATAGGCAACTCTCCTCTTATTTGACTCCTTTTCTTTTTTTTTTTTTTTTTAATTTTTTTTCAACGTTTTTTATTTATTTTGGGGACAGAGAGAGACACAGCATGAACGGGGGAGGGGCAGAGAGAGAGGGAGACACAGAATCGGAAACAGGCTCCAGGCTCTGAGCCATCAGCCCAGAGCCTGACGCGGGGCTCGAACTCACGGACCGCGAGATTGTGACCTGGCTAAGTCGGACGCTTAACCGACTGCGCCACCCAGGTGCCCCATTATTTGACTCCTTTTCAAAAGCATTTGCACTCCTCCTTACCCATTACTGCCTAAAAGTTACGTTCCACTTGTTGCCAAAGATTTTCTTTTGCTATTCCTTTTACCTTAGTAGTTAGTGTTCTTGTTCTTTTAACCCTCGGTCAGTTTTTATTTATTTTTTTTAAGTTCTTTTTTTTTTAAGTTTTACTTATTTTTGAGAGAGACAGAGACAGCTCTAGCAGGGATGGGCAGAGGGAAAGGAAGAGAGAGAATCCCAAGCAGGCTCTACGCTGTCAGCACAGACCTAGAGGCCAGGCTTGAACTCACAAACCAGGAGATCATGACGTGAGTCAAAATCAAGAGGCAGATGTTTAACCAACTGAGTCACCGAGCTGCTCCTCATTTTTTTACATATTAGAGTTCCATGGGTTCTATCCTCAGCCTGCTGGTTGTCAGGTTGCTTCCCACTCCACCTGCTCACTGTCCTCTCTCCTTCCCTTTCCCACTGGGTTGAACTGGTTCTGTAGTCAGCATCTTCCAGGCTCCCTGACAGTAGCACCCTCCCTCTACTCTCTGCAGGTCCAGTCAGGCACCTCTATTTCCATGGCCCTAATACCACCTGCTCACCTGTAACCCTCAGCCTTTTAGAACTAGCAATGGGAAGAGCCTCCAACTCGAGATTCTTCTAGTGGCTCAACATTTCCTATTGATATTACATCCCTACCTATTATCATAACATAAAACAGTCTTCAAAATCCCAGTTCGTGGGATTTAGATAATATGAGGCTGTTAACACTCTGAGCAATGCAGAAATATTGGTTCTTTTCCCTCCTACTTGTTAGATTTGCATCTCATTATATATATGTATCTTTAACGTTCTTGGTTCAAACTTCAATAAATATATAGATAAAAATCAACATTTCTAACTACAGTAAAACCTTGGATTGCAAGTAACTTGTTCTACAAGTGTTGCACAAGATGAGTAACACTGCTAATAAATTTTAACTTGATAAACGAGCGATGTCTTGCAATACAAGTAGTACCTGACACTGAATGTCCCATCATAACAACTGAGCCAATGGTTCTTGAAATTTGCTTTGACATACAAGTGCTTTGGATTACAAGCATATTTCTGGAATGGAATATGGTCGCAAACCAAGGTTTTACCGTACTCCCTCTATATCTTCACCTTCCTGTGCCAGCGACCCTTCAAATGCACTGTTTTAAATGCATATTTCTTCTTCAGACTCTCTCTTCCCACCTTTGCTATTTCTCTAACACCACCGCCAGATTGAACTGGAACCTATGGGTCCTTCAAAGTCCTCTCTTTCCCTCCCACTGCAATCAGATTCCATTGGCATCCCTAAAAACTTGCTAACTTTTGTTAAATTGTTTCTATTAAATAAAGTTACAAAGGAATGTTTTATATATATATGAAAAATGATCAACACCACTGTACTGAATCTGAAAAAAAACCTTGTATATTGAGTCTCCCTCCCTAATTCCATTCTATTTCCCCTCAGAAATAGCCACTCTCCTGATATTTGTATTTATCTATTGCAGAAGTCTAATGTTTTTTTTTTCAATTTATTATATTTTGTATTTGTACCTGTTTCTTTTTTAAATAGCTTAGTCATTTTTATAGTCCTTTAATTTTTTTCTTACATTATCAATTAGTTTAAATTTTATTGGATATATTTATATTTCATTAGTGATAATTCCAGTATTTTAAACATTTGCAAGTTCTGTTCTTTATTGCATATGGGATCATTTTATGTGTCGTTTTATGTGCCTATATTTTCTGTATTTCTTACTGGTAAGAATGCTTTGAGACCTGCTTTAAAGTTTGCTTTTTCTGGAAAGGATCTGTATTTACCTCTATCACATGCCTGTGTGTGCACTTCTAGGAAGGAATCATTTTAACTATACATTTGGCTTGAGGTTTTTTATATCATGAAGTGCCATGATTTCAGACAGCAAACCTGTGTAAGGCTAGCTCTGGGTACTAGGAAGACTTTTTTCTATTTTTGTAATCCTCCCTGTAGAGGTGGTTAGGGATGGATTTATATATAATTTATCTTTGTTTGTTATGCTCAAGTTCATATATTTGGTGGTTCTAAAACTAAGCATGTCTCCTATTAGATTTCCACCCTTGGGTGGTTTTTGTACCTTTCCTGAACTTTTTCCTTTGTTCTCCTTGATTTTCAAAAAGAACAAGATCATAAAGTGCTTAAATACAATCTTCTTGTCAAATGCTTTGAAATCAATGATCTGCTTATCTCTTCAGGTTCCCTCTTTTACATACTTTTTGCACTCTTAGATTCCACTTAAACACAGACACCCAGATTATATATATATATATGTGTGTGTGTGTGTGTGTGTGTGTGTGTGTGTATACATATATGTATATACATATACACATATATATGTATATATAATAGTATAATAATAATATAATAATATATAATATATATTCATAATATAATCATAATATAATTATATATATAATTTCATTCTAAATGTTTTTTAATGTTTATTTATTTATTTTGAGAGAGAAAGAGAGCATGCTCATGTGAGTGGGGTAGGGGCAAGGAGAGAGAAAAAGAAGAGAGAGAGAATCCCAAGCAGACTCTACACTCAACACTGAGCCAGACAAGAGGCTCAATCCCACTACTTCAAGATCACTACCTTAGCCAATATCAAGAGCTGGGTGTTCAACTGAGCCACCCAGGTGCCCTTAAATCTTTTCACTAAAAATTTCTTTTTAATATGAGCATCAATCAATTTAAAAATAGTTTCATGTCCCTAATATATTTTACTTTTTTAGTGTTTATTCTTGAGAGAGAGTGAGAGAGAGAGAGTGAGAGAGAGAGAGAGAGTGAGTGAGAGAGAGAGTGAGAGAGAGTGAGAGAGAGAGAGTGAGAGAGAGAGTGAGAGAGAGAG
>NW_024412395.1:73241505-73292922 GCF_014898765.1 Herpailurus yagouaroundi | reverse complement strand
GAGTGAGTGAGAGTGAGTGAGAGTGAGAGAGAGTGAGAGAGAAAGTGTGTGAGAGAGAGAGTGTGTGTGTGTGTGAGAGAGAGAGAGAGAGAGAGAGACAGAGACAGAGAGAGAGAGAGAGAGAGAGAGAGAGAGAGAGAATCTGAAGCAGTCTTCAGGCTCTGAGCTGTCAGCACAGAGCCGGAGGTGGGGATTGAACTCATGAACCGCGAGATCATGTCCTGAGCTAAAGCTGGACGCTTAACCAACTGAGCCTCCCAGGTGCCCCTCCCTAATACATTTTAAATATCTTCTGTTTAATTCTGGACCTAATTATTCATCTGGAGTATTGAGATATAAATACTTTTTTCATGGTGATGACACAGTGATCTTTTTGTATTCTGGTTATTTTTCCAGTGTTTGCAATCTTAGTCATAATTATGTTTTGTAATCTAGCATAGTGTCTGTTACATAAACACCAAATGATACTGAATAAGTTTAGTTAAGGTTTGACTGAGTCACCAAATTTAAGTCACTCTGTGGTTTCTTTTTCCTTTGTAAAGAGATATCAAATCCCTTATCCTTATACACAAAGCCCTTCCTAATTTAGCCTGCACCTGCCTACCTAGTCTCAGCAAGCAGCAGTCCTGTCCTCACTCTACTCTTCCTTTAGTTTCCTCATCTGTAATTGAGACCTGTAAAAACACAACAGTTTGTAACAGAGTTTGGGTGGGAAGGAATATAAAAACTTTTGCACAAGTGTGATTGTCTTGATATTTTAAAATGGTTCTTGCCATGGTAGTATTTTAACATTAAATGAGTTGATCATTTTACATCTCTAAACAGAAAAAAATAATAATGATTTCCCATTAGAATAGAATGAAGCTGAAAATTTTTTCAATGGCTTTTAAGGACTTCAGTTCTCTAGAAGCAACCCACCCCCCCAACCTCTTTTTATGCAATTTTCCTTGGAAGTCTGCATTTCCATCATAGAACTTCTTTCATTTCTTGCTTTTTCATGCTTCCTATTGCCTTAGTGTTTCCACAGATTTTGTCTGAAAGGTTTTACAATGTCTCTTCCTCTTATTAAATAATTATTAACTACCTGTCTCAGTCTGCCATAATTAAATACCACAAACTGGATGGCTTTGATACTAAACTGATTTCTCACAGTCCTGGAGAATGGGAAGTCCAAGTTCAAGTTGCAGGCAAATTTGATGTCAGGTGAGAGCCCTCTTCCCGGTTTGCAGATCTTCTCATTATGTCCTCGTATGGTGGAGTAAGAGATCATTTCTCTCATGTCTTATAAAGCCACTAATCCCATTCATGAGGGTTTCCATCATTACAACCTAATTATATCCTAAAAGTCTTACCTCCAAGGACTTCGCTTTGGGGATTGGTACTTCAACACATGAATTTGGGAGGACACGGTCAGTCCCTAGTACCCCATTTGCCTGGATCTTCACAAAACTATTAGTAGTTTATAGGTTTTAATGCACTAGATGGATTTAACAGACACTGAAGCTTCTTTTAATATTTAGTTGAGAGTACTTATCTATAAAATTATGTGTGTGATTATTTGATTAATGTATTTCTCACTGATTATAAATTTCACTAGGAAAGTTTGTATGTTTGTTCACCAGTGCCCAGTAGAGTCCCTGGTATATAATATCAGTTAATTAATACCATCTAGAAGAATGTCCATATTTGCATTGCTCTGTAGAGTGGGTCTAGAATATTAATCAGATTCATAAAGGAATATATTAGCAAAAAAATTAAGGACTATGGGACTAGGTGTTCTCTAAGTTTTGCTCAAAATTTAAAATCTTATGATTTTCTTATACTTCATGCTTAATGAGGATATTTGCTACTGAGTCATGCTTGTGATGGTGCTATGCATTTATGTTGGAGGAGAAGAAGAGCCATGTGAAGAGAACTGAATCTATGCAATTTTCTTTATTTTCTCATTTTATTTTTTTTTTAAATGTTTATTTATTCTTGAGAGACTGAGACAGAGCACGAGTGGGGAAGGGGCAGAGAGAGAGCGAAATATACATAGGATCCTAAGCAGGCTCCAAGCTCTGAGCTGTCGCACAGAATGCCACACAGGGCTCGATCCCACAGCCGTGAGATCATGACCTGAGCCAAAGTTGGACACTCAGTCGACTAAGCCACTCAGGAGCCCCTGCAATTTTCTTAAAATAAAAGCTTTAAATATGGCATATACAAAAAAGTATATTATGGTCATATAGGGATAAATTGTCATTTAGATCTTTGTTGTACAGTTTTTTTTTTTTTTTTTTTTGGTTTGTTGAAAACTTGATGCGTTCAACCCTAAATGGAAACGTTTAATATAAGCCTACCTATACATATATAGTCATATGTGGATATAAACTGAGAGACTACTAGAGACTTTCCTAAAAGAAAAAGAAATGTTGAAAATATAATTATTTTAAATATCTGCCAATCACTTCCATTTTAGAAATAAAGGCACAATTTTGTGTAATGATTTTAAATATTAAAAATAGGCTAATCGTATCCATTACAGCCATCAGTAATTTGGTTAATATGCCCATATTACTTAGTAAAAAAAGACACCTGGTAACTAGAAGAAAGCTTTCATGAATAGGTCTCATATATTTAAGGTTTGCTGTATAATCGTGTTTTTTGTTTTTGTTTTGTTTTGTTTTGTTTTGTTTTGCTATTCACTGTTTGACTTGAAGGTGAAAGAAAGAATACCTCAAGAAACAACCAGAATCTTATACAAAGTCAAGAAACTAAAAATAATTTCTTTCTTTTTAACAACATAAGTAATATGTCCATGAAAGACCTATTTTTGGCAAACTAGTGTGAAAAATCTCTATTAGATTCTCATTTTTTTCCCTTGTTTCATATTTTTAGCTAGGACATTCTTTTGGCCTCAGATGGCTATAAGGCAAAAATAATTTCAGACAATGTTGATAGAAATGATGCTCTCAAGACTAGGTGAACTCAGAGAAAAAAATAGGATAGTAACAAAAATGTTTCAAAAGTGGTGAATTTGAAGTCTAGTCTAATTCCTTCAGATATTCAGGCTTCCAGGTACTGGTGTTAGTCCTGATTTTTGTTATTGGTTGTGACCAGTTGGCCAGAAAATGGGGAAATGTAACAGTTATTAGCCACAGACCCTAACAAGGGCCAACATAGCAGTTATTAGGACTTTTTGTGGTTGACATTACCAACAACTTTTATAATTATCTAGGAAGAAAAGTATATAATATTATATGCCTCCTATAAAGGTGAAAAACAACCCAATGTTATCTAAAACATTTGAATGAACTTTGATTACTATCACACTAATAATGAGTAGATTAATTGTATCTATAATCTTATGATTGATGGAATAACTAGTTTATAGTATTTAAATTTACTTTTTAATACTTTTAATAATGTTATTTACTTTAATAGAAAGCAACAAAACTAAATATTAAAATTATTATTTCTTCTTTGGTTGAGTTAAACATGACCCTGGAATGTCTAGTTATTCAAATCATGAGACTTTTACTAAATACCTATTACTTGTAGGTATCATACCCTAACTGAAGATTTAAAAAGAAAATGAGAAAATAAATGAAGCTCTGAGCATTGGCATTATGAGCCCAACTTGATAAATGATAGCAAATCTCTGTTTATTCTTAATCCTCATTGAAAGAATTTCAGTGAAACTGTGAGGGAAGAAATATTAAAAGTTCCCTTCTAATAAAATGGAATACACTTCCTGGTTTTTATTTTTTTATTTTTATTTTATTTTATTTTTTTAATTTTTTTTTTCAACATTTATTTATTTTTGGGACAGAGAGAGACAGAGCATGAACGGGCGAGGGGCAGAGAGAGAGGGAGACACAGAATCGGAAACAGGCTCCAGGCTCTGAGCCATCAGCCCAGAGCCCGACGAGGGGCTCGAACTCCCGGACCCCGAGATCGTGACCTGGCTGAAGTTGGACGCTTAACCGACTGCGCCACCCAGGCGCCCCACTTCCTGGTTTTTAAATAAAATACTGTTTTGTCTTAGAAAATCATAGCCTTGAGTAAAAAGAGACATTTATTCATTCTCAATGTATGACATCAAATTTGTATTTTTTTTCTCTCAGATTAGGAAACACTATAAACTAGAGTTTTAGTGACTATTATACTATTTTGCTACTGTAACCCAAGTGCATTTGAAATGTAGCAATGTAATAATTTTATTCCCCATCTACAGTTTCCACTCAAAAACACAAACATAAAAAATAGAATTAAATTGAGGAGCATAGTAGTAAAAATACTAATTTTTACTTTCAGAGAATTTTAGTTTAAAAAGCCTTCTCATCAACACTAATTTTCTTGGTCAAGCCAAAAACATGAAACTTTTTGACACAATATGAACAAGACTGTGCTAAAACCCCTTTTTTGTTTCACATTTGATGCCTATTTTGAGTCCCTTTCCTCATTTACATTTCCAGTTCTATCTTCTATTATACCTTTTATATTTTGGAAAGTTTTTTTTTTTTTTTTTTTTTTTTTTTTTTTTTTTTTTTTTGCTGTTTCTGATATCTAAGTGTTTAACAACAGATACCAGTTAGTGAACTATATCTTCCTTCAATTAGATAGCAATAGTCTGCATACGTACATGCGTGATCACTTTCCCCTCCTTTCTACTTGGTTCTTGTGGTCATATATAAGCATTCAAAGGACAGCATCCAAAGGACCCTCTTATCAAGAGATAAGAGTGAAGGAAAAAAATAGATTCACATTCTTTTCCTATAAATACAGAATTTAAATATATTCTCAAATTTCAACATGATTTCTTAAGTGGGTATGTTACTTTTTTTTCTCAATTTAAGTATTATTCTCATGTAATGAAGAAGCATAACCTTACTCTGATAGGTTTTCATTTTTGTTGGAAAAAAAAAAAATCAATTCTGTCTTCTTCCCTACCTCCCCTGCCTAGATAGTCATGTGAACATGAATTACTTTTAGGTATATTTTGTATTACACGAAGGTAATATCTATAATATAAATCATGTATGTAATGATAAACTTTAAAAGGAGATCGCTTAAGTAGTTCCTCCTTGATTTCGTTTTTAAAATGCTTATTTGTTTTCAAAGCTAGAGAGAGAGCGGGGGGTGGGGAACACATTCCCCTTGTGAGCATGTGGAGGAGCAGAGACAGAAGAGAGAGAGAATCCCAAACGGGCTCCTCTGGCTGTCAGCGTGGGCCTGATAGGTAGCCTGATCTCACCAACTATGAGATCATGACCAGAGCTGAAATCAATAGTTGATGCCCGATCAACTGAGCCACGTGGGCACCCCTTCTGCCTTCATTTCTGATGTTCCAAGTTCCTTGCACTTTCTCCTTGAATAACTTATTTTGGCATTAAGAAACAATTCACATTCCCTTGATAGTCCTTCATTCTTTTCTGAAAGATATTTTTGTTGAACAAAGAATTCTGAGTTGACAGTTCTTTCCTTTTGGTTTGCCACTTTCTTCTGACCTCTTATGATTTCTGGTGAGAATGTCACATGGATTTATATAATTAATTGTCCTCTCTATATTACAGGTCTGAAGGAAGTTTTATTTGATTTATATGTTTGGGCTTCATTAAGCTTCTGGGATCTTCATATTCATACCTCATTAAATTTGGAACGTTGTCAGCCATTATCTTCTCAAATATTTTTCCTGCATCGATCACTTTTTCCTGGCTGGTACTCCAAAGACATGAAAATTGACCGTTTGATATTGTCCCTGAGATCACTGAGGTTCTTTTCTTTTTATATTGTTTTTTCTGTTGTTCAGGATGGAAATTTCTTATTGATCAATCTTGATATTCATGGACTTTTTCCTCTGTCATCTGTATTTTTATATTGAAACTTTCCTTCATTCAAGTTAATTTTTATTTCTGTTATTTTGTTTTTCAGTTCTAGAATTTCCATTTGGCTCTATATGACTTCTGTTTCTATGCTGAGAACATCTATCATTTCATTCTTTTCCAAACTGTGCCCTTAACTCTTAGACTATAGTAATTATAGCTGTTTTATAAACTTTGTCTTATAATTCAAACATTTGGGTTATGGTAGTATTGGTATCTGTTGATTTACTTTTTCCATAAGAGCAGTTTAGATTTATTTTGTTCGGTATATGTCAGGTAATCTTGGATTATATCATGGGCATTTTTAAAATATTTATTTTTGAGAGAGAGAGAGGCCGAAACAGAGAGAGAGAGAGTGCACATAATGTGGAAGGGCAGAGAGAGAGATAGAAAGAGAGAGAGAGAGAGGGAGAGAGAGAGAGAGAGAGAGAGAGAGAATGAGAATCTGAAGCAGGCTCCAGGCTCTGAGCTGTCAGCACAGAACCCAACGCCGGGCATGAACTCATGAGCCATGAGATCATGACCTGAGCCAAAGTCAGACCTCAACTGACTGAACCACCCAGGTGCCCCTATATCATGGGCATTTTGATTACTATGTTATGAAACTAGGGCACCTATAGAATCTTGTAGAAAATTTTGATATAATTTTGTCTTTTTCACAAGGCAGTCCACCTGGTAGGGTTTAAATTTGAAGTTCCAGCCTGAGTTCTGTGGACACAAAAGCTACTTGGGGCTATAGTATACACTATAGTTCAGTTTTCAAAATCTTTGATGTACTGATTCCAGCCATTTTCATGAACATGGAGCTTGGAAATGTAACACAATATAATACAGTGATTTATTTGTTGCTTTTCTCCATCTCTATCCCCTCCGATGAACAACACCCAGATTTCCAAGGGTGTCTTTTCTTGTATTCTGGCTAAACATTCAGGGCCTTACCCACTCCTATCATGTACTCCTGATATTTGTGATACTTCTGCAAAGCAGCACAAAAAAAGAACATACATGGCTAGCACAACCTCTATACAACACAAAGCAAAGAGAATAAAAAAAAAAAAAAAGAGCTCCTCTGTGGAGTCTGCCTTTGAAAGAATAATACTATGATATAACATGGTCTAATCAATAAATGGTGCTGCTATTAGGATATCTATTAAAAAAAAGATTGTCTCCTATTTTCTATGACACACCATTCAAAAAGACGGAATAATAGAACTAATTGTGAAAAATAAAACCAAGAAAGCTTCCAAAAAGAATAATATCCTCATGAAGCTAGGATATAGAAGTGTTTCTTTAAAAATATATAAAAACTGGAACCATAAAAGAAAAATGAAGAAAATAGAACTTATTAAAAATAAGACCTGTTTATCAAAAAATACATACAGTTAAAGACAGGGCATGTGGGAAGAATCTGTAATGCATATGTGTATGATAAAGGACAAGTATCCAACACGTACAACAAATTCCTGAATATGAAACAAGTAAGATAAGCCAAATATTAAAAAATAATTAAAGGAATTTTCAAGTGCTTCACAAAGGAGTAAATCCAAATGACCAAATGAAAAGGTGCCTAATACCTTTTGTCCTCATGGAAATACAGATTCACGCCATAATGAAATGCAACTACAGTCATACCAGAACAACTAAAATGAAATCTCATAATACAAGGGTTAGTGAGAATGTGGAACACTTGGAAACTTCATTGCTGTTGGTGAGAGGCTAAATTTATTATAATTACTTGGAAATATTTTAGGCAGTTTCTATTAAAACTAGATGTATGTTTATCCAGTGACCCAGCAGTTCCACTCTTGTGTGTATATGTAACCAAAATGAGTGTTTATGCCTACCAAAAACATACATAAGGGTGTTTGTAGCTGCTTTACTCATAATGGGGGAAAAATGGGAAACCGTACAAATGGTCACCTACTGAAGAATGATATAGTAGATTGTTGTAGTAGCAGGAATGGCTCTAATTTGTTCATGACATTGTGTATTCCTGGAACACACAGATTCTAGGCTTGGCCATAAAAATTGCTTTGGCAGATTTGAGAATGTGAGTATAGCCAACATGGCTTAAGCAGCAGCTTAAAAAAAGTGCTTGAACACTGGGGCTTACCTTCTCTTTCTCTGCAATCCTTGTTTCCTTATGTGGTAAAGCTTGAGACTTTGTGTTGGATGATTAGTATGCATGGCATGTGCCAGTTTTCAATTTCTTTTTGAACGCTTACTTCATACACACCTCTTTTTGCCTTGATTTGTAATTCTGGATTCTATCAATATTTGTTCAGCTGGCACAACCTTAGGCCTTGTCAGTAGAGGCACTGTATGGACACTGCGAGAGGAAAACAGGTCTTTCTAATCCTGGACTTTTTACTGTCTTTGTAATTGTTCTCTACTGTACCTGGGTCACAAACAGGTAACTCCTGTGTCAGTGCTGCAGTAGTGTTGGGGACACTCGATGATTCAAATCTTATAGTGAGTGTCATTATCATTTTAACAGGTAATATCCTAGCAAGTCCTACCCCACGCCTACCCACCCCCACTCCACACCTCAGTGAGTGGTATCTTTTGTTGCCAGCCCCAAACTGCTATACTTCCGCAAATGTTTCCTGCCCTCCGGTGGGCCATAGTCATACCAGCTCCAATGTGATCTTATTTTGAGGAAATTACTCCATGATGATGGAATACCATTAGGGTGAAAGTGACTAAAAGAAGGAAAGAGAAAATCTGATGCTCTGCTGGATATATCTTATATCTTAATAGGAATCGTAAATAAGAACATGTAAGATGCCCATTAAGCTCTGCATTTAAGATTATGTACTCTATTGTATGTAAATCATGTCTCAGTGAAAGAATATATGTGTAGATGGATGGATAGACAAGCAGGCAGACAGACAGTCATCTGCACATACTGCCAATCTCTACAGTTCATACAGTGATACTAAATGCAAAAATACATTCAGTGTCTTTTAATCTGTTTCAGTGTCTCAGCTTTTCTTTGTCTTTCTTGACCTTGACATTTTAGAAATATGGAGGGCAGTTATTTTGTAGTGTGTTTCTCAATTTAAGTTTGCTTGTTGCTTTCCCATCAATAAACTCAATGTATGCACTTCTGGTAGGAATACCACTTAGCAAAATATATTTTGGTGAGTTAAAAAAGCAAATTTCAGGGGAGATATCACCAGCAAAGACTGAAGCACTGTTAATAAAATATAAAGCTACAGTTCACTCTAGAAGTAGTTTTACAAATTATAGTTTCCTTATACGTACTTGGAGTGATAAATTGTTTTAAGATGAACACTTCACCTTTTGTTGTGACTTTTTGGCAAGAACAGTCTCAATATATCAAATATATACTGTCACAGAGTCGCTTTTTGAACAATGGTGCAAACTCTTAAAGGATTATAATAATTCCTTGTACTTAGAATCATGGTGATTTATAAGTTGTCATTATAAAAGGCAAACATATAAATGAAGGAAATTAATCTTGGAGAAAGCCAAGTATGTAGGGTCAGAAACTTCAACCTCAATAGTCAGTCAATGTGAAAAATAAAGTCTCAGATTAATATGAGACTAAGTAATGCTCAGGTAAGTTGTACACTAAGATTATAGATCTACTCTCTCATTATTGTTGTGTACACATAATATTTAAATCTCAATTTTTAATATTTTTGACTGGTTAAATTAACAAGAGGCATATCTAACAAAGCCATTGGGTGCATCAAGGATGTTCACTGCGAACAAGGTGAAGTATGGCTCTTCATCGCTGTATTTCAAAGTACCTCAAAACTAAGTTGCTTAAAACAGCTATTTTGCTCACAATTTTGAGTCTAATTTTTGAATAGTGCTTGATTGTGGGGTTCAACTTTCATCCATGGGGTTGAGGTTGGGATGACAAGGGTCCACTTTTAAGATGGCATCCTCTTACACATGTCTGGTTCCTAAGTTCTCATTGGCCTCTTTCTTCCTCCACATGATACCTTGTCTTCCAGGGAGTCACCATGTGGCTTCGCTTTCTCAAGGCATGCTGGTTTTAGTTTAGTCACACTTCTTACATAGGAACTGGCTTCTTGAAACAATGTAGAAGTTGCTAAGCCAGTTAAATCTAAGCAGTGAAAAGATGTCATCAGCCTGAAGTCCTGAGAGTAGGAAGAGAGGCAAGGTCACATTGGGAAAGATTGTATACAATGGGAATTATTGTTATGGCCATCTTTGGAACATTGTTTCATACAAGGTATATTCAGAAAAGAAACCACTTTGGACTTTGTGAACTAAGAGATTCATTACAGGAATTAGACCTTACACAATTTTGTGAGGAGCTAGTATAGTTAAGATCCAAATATATTTTAGCAATTAAATGAGGAGCATTAACCTCCCCTGGAGGAGGTGAGTTGGAACTTGCAAGAAAATATAGAGGTTAAGCATATTCGAATGCAGAAAAAGGACTGCAAATAAATAAATGCATATGTGTGTGTGTATATGTGTGTGTGCGCGCACACGTGTGTGTGTGTGTGTGTGTATGTGTGTGTGTGTGTGTGTGTGTGTGTGTGTATATATATATATATATATATATATATATATATATACAAAAGCTGGTATAGAAGTCTCTGGAAGGTTCCAGAGATTGTACCATCTCTGTGAGTTTACAGGGAAGCATCTGATGAGGAACACAGGGTCCCTGTTGGTCAGCAAAACTTGTAGTTAGGAAAGAGAAGTGGACAACAAAACTGCCAAGAGTGGAAACAAACTAGAATCTGATGACCCAGTGTCTTCTGTGTCTTACCCACTTTAATCAAATATAATTTCCAGAGTATAATGGGGTCAACTTCACTTACAACTCCAAAAAATCACACAAACTTTCATTTTTTGACCAATATTCACCCAGAAACACACAATGAAGGTGATAATAAGCTAATGAGGGCATGGGGGGAGTGTTGCAATCCCCAACATCACACCTCCCTTCTTGCATACACGGTGTGTGTGTGTGTGTGTGAGTGTGTGTGTGTGTGTTTGTGTACATACACACAGTCTGTTAAGCCACAACATGCATTTGCAGTATGGATTAGATAATAAAATTTTTTATACTTAGGAAAATTATAACAGTATAACGTAAACGTGATTTTGGTTTATTGCATTTTTTCCTACACAAGAGAAAATGGAATAGTAGAAAGAGAATTACATATTTTTAGCAGGAAAATACGTGTACCAAAACTACTACTCTGAAACAGGAGCCCTTTTACATATTACCTTTTTTTTTTAAAAAGGTAAATATAAGCACTTGCTTTCGGGAGCTACCTACCCAGAGCTGGGTGCACCCCCAGCTTTGTACAGCTGTCAGGATTTGCCACATTACCTCACCTCTTCTTTCTGCCTCAACACCTTCATTTACTTAGAGCTCCAAACTTAGATGTCCAAACATCGCCTCACTACCAACCAACCCTGCTTTATTTCAAGTGCTTCTGAAACACTCTATTGGTTTTGCTGCTTTGAAGTTTTGCATTTTTAGTATCTGCTGTGGGAGCATTCAGCCACTATGAATTGGCTGCCTAGATGATTCAAGATGTTTCCTCAGCTACCAGCTATTGTTAATGTACTTTTGCAACACTGTGGGGCATGTTTTGGTGTCTGCTTCAATCTTATTTTTCATATAAATTTCAATGCAGTTTTAAAGAATGGGATTTTTTTTCTAGGAGGGCATGAATCATGTTAGAGTTGAAATACATGCATATGCATACACGTATGAGCTGTGCATATGTGTCATTGTGTCATTGCCATCTGGCTTTCCTCTTTCTTCCTGGGGTAATGATAGTTTAGAAAGAGTCTTCAGAGAGTTTATACGGAGCACAATAGCTTACAAAAAAATCTTCACCTTACTTGATCTTTAAGCTGTCCTCTGAATAAAGGTTTTCATTGTCATTCAATTTTTCAAAAGAAATCAAGGTTTGAGAAATTAAAGTAGGAGTCAAAACTCAAATATTTCAATCTCATGCGGAGAAGGTCAATGAGAAGAAAGATTTGAATGGGAATTGTGAACAGAAGACCTTAGAACTTTTCTCACTGTGGCAGCTGTTACTCAGTTACTGACTGTTGCTTAGAGGTATTTAACAGAAATCCATAAAAATTGTAAAATGGGAAATATGTCAAATTTTAAGGATGTCAGTATTTTTAATATTATCAGTCTAACAAAAGACATCTCTGTTGAGGTCTGTCTTCTGGAAAGTGAGTTTGTACCTTTGGTACATATATTGATCAAAGATCTACTGCCAGAAACTTCTGTCCGTTTCATGGGTAGAAACTGCATATCAAACCCTCTGTTTTCACTCTCCACATCACTCAAACTAGGCTGGTTGTTGCCTTTGTTATTGCTTTTATATTAAAATTAAACAAAAACACTGATAAAATGATCTGCAAATACTCTATTTTATGTAGCATGGCCAGATCATTGAGACCTCTGTCTAACATAAATAGTATTAAATAAGCTAGATGCATAACATTATATTTAAATGGTAATACAGAATAAAATGTATCCTTGGTAGTGTTATACATTAAGATTGTAAAATCAAAATATTTTATTTAAATGACATGTTAGTGTGTGTTGTTTCTCATCCTTGTGATTATCACCTATTGTATCAAAGATTCATCTTGGACTTTCATGGGAGGATTTTCCGGTTAATAATGACAGTTATGTAATTTTATTAGATGTGAGAATATCAAGGGATATAATTAGATTTCATCATTAAAGAAAATAATTTAAGTTGATAGAAGTAGTTGTAGCATTTTCTGTAATTATATAAGAATTTGCATTGAATTTCAAGCCCAGAAATGTGTCATTTCTGATAATCATGTGAAAATGTGTAAACATTTAATGCTTTGCTATGTTTGCCCGATTTGGTGCTTCCACTGACACCAACTTATTAAAAGCATTTGAAGAAGCAGTGTGTTTATTTTCATTCATTTTATTGCTATAACAATAAGCGTAATGAGATTAACATCAATTTTTATAAAAAATTAAATATTCATTAAGATACTGAAAAGTAATTATAAGGTAGAGTTATTTTTTAAACACCCTTCAGTCTGCATATTTATTCAATTATTGATAGGTTGTAAATAATAAGCTGTTTATAATTAATATTTCTACTGGTTACTGTACTATTTTAAAATTCAGTAGAATTCTCTCACTCATAAAATTCAAATTACACGTAAGTTCAAACTTCTGGAATATTTGTCCTCTGTAAAGAGGTAATGACCTCTCCAATACCAAACAGATTCATTAGATTGCAATAAAATTAATCGGTCATGGTGGTAATCAAAAGCAATATATAATTCTAATTGTGTACCTAAACCGAGACGAGTTATCATAACAGAGAACATCGTAAAACCTGCCTCAGTGAGAAGGTGGGAATATCATCATCTAGAGTACAAAAGTTTAGCTGAAGATGTGAGGTTATCCCTTTTTAAATAATGTTTTAACTCAAATAGATTATGATAATGATGAAATCATTAAGAAAAGGAAGGTCAGGGGCACCTGGGTGGCGCAACGGTTAAGCGTCCGACTTCAGCCAGGTCACGATCTCACGGTCCATGAGTTCGTGCCCCGCTTCAGGCTCTGGGCTGATGGCTCAGAGACTGGAGCCTGTTTCCGATTCTGTGTCTCCCTCTCTCTCTGCCCCTCCCCCGTTCATGCTCTGTCTCTCTCTGTCCCAAAAATAAATAAAAACGTTGAAAAAAAATTAAAAAAAAAAAAAGGAAGGTCAATACATGTCCACCAAATGGTTTTGAAAAGAAGATATGTAACAGATTTTGAGTACTCTTCGATGAAACATAGCTGAAATAGTACTATTTCATAGTGTAAGATTTAGCCTTTGAATATTGAGCATATTCAGTTACCTAGAATATTCCATTTCATTTGAGATCAGAGCAAATGAGATACTAAAGTGTTAATAATTAAGAAGTCAAGCCTTGTGGATTTTAAAAATAAGAACAGAGGACATAATAATTAAAGGAAGAAATTTATTTGGAGTCACATAAATTTTATCACCTAAATAAAATGGACAAAATCTTTGAAAGACACAATCTAGGAAAACTCACACAATAAATACATAATAGGACTATGCCCGTATCTATTAGAGATATTAAATCATCGCTTCTTGGCCTTTTGACTAAGATCAAGTGAAGATATTAAATCAATAATTAGTAACCTTCCAAAACAGAAAGAACCAGGCCCACATAGGTTCATTGGTGAATTCTAGAAAACATTTATGGGAGAAATTATATCAATTTTTATATTCTCTTCCAGTAAATAGAGCAGAGGAAATTACACTCTAACTTTCCGTGAGACAAGCATTATCTTAATACCCAAACCATCCGAAACATTATCTGACAGTCGACCTGGAAACCAATATCTCATGATCATAGGTACAAAATCCTTAACAAAATATCAGTAAATAAACAACAGCAATGTATTAAAAGTGTTTATTTACCACATTGAGGTAAGATATATTCCAGAAATGTAAGGCTGACTCAACATTGGAAAACTAGTTAAGGTAATCCATCATATGTATAGGCCAAAAGTTTTAATTCTTTTCTTTTAAGTTTTTTTTAACTCTGTGTTTTAAGTTTTTATTTAAATTCTATTTACTTAACGTATATTGTAGTATTGGTGTCAGGGGTAGAGTTCAGTGATTGATCACTTACATATAGAACCCAGTGTTCATAAAAAGTGCCCTCTTTTGTACCTGTCACCCATTTAGCTCATCCTCCCTCCACCTCTCACCCATTAACCCTCAGTTTATTCGCTATAGTTAAAAGTCTCTTATGGTTTGTTTCTGTCTCTTTTTTCCCGTCTCCTTTGTTCATCTATTTTGTTTCTTAAATTCCACATATGAGTCAAATAGTATGGTATTTGTCTTTGTCTGAATCACTTATGTCACTTAGCATAATACACTCTAGCTCCATCCACGTCATTGCAAATGGAAAGACTTCATTCTTTTTGATGGCTGAGTAATAATATTCCGTTGTCTGTATACACCACAACTTCTTCATCTCCTCATCAGTCAATGGAAATTTGGACTCTTTCAATAATTGGGCTTTTGTTGATAATGCTGCTATAAACATCAGAGTACGTGTGTCCCACTGAATCAGTATTTTTGTACCCTTTGGGTAAAAACCTACTAGGGCAATTGCTGGGTCATAGAGTAGTTTTCTTTTTAACTTTTTAAGACACTCCATACTGGTTTCCAAAGTGGCTATACCAGTTTGCAGTTCCACCAATAGTGTAAGAGGTTCCCCTTTGTCCACATCCTCGCCAACATCTCGTGCTTCCTGTGTTGTTAATGTTAGCCATTCTGGCGGGTGTGAGGTGGTATCTCACGGTGGTCTCTGAATTTCCCTGATGACGAGTGATGTTGAGCACCTTTTCATTGGGCTGTTAGTCGTCTGTATGTCTTTTTGGAAAATTTCTATTCCTGTCTTCTGCGGATTTCTTAACTGGATTGTTTTTCGGGCGCTGAGTTTTTAAGTCCTTTATAGACTTTGGATACAAACCCTTTATCAGACATGTCATTTGCAGATATCTTCTCCCATTCCACAGGCTGCCTTTTAGTTTTGTGATTGTTTCATCTGCCATGCAGAAACTTTTTAGCTTGAAGTGCCAGTAGTTCATCTTGTTTTTGTTTCTCTTGATGAATAAGCCAAATTTTTAAGAACTGTATGATCATATCAGTAAATGTAGGAGAACAAATTGACAAAAGTCAACCCTCATGACCAAAATTCTCAACAAACTAGGAATAAGGGGGAACTTTTCAACATCAAAAGGAACATCTACAAAAATACCTACAGCTAACCTTATACTTAAGGGCAATTAATTAGATGCTTTCCAGCTAAGATAAAAATCAAGGACATCTGCTTTCACCAGCAGTACTTTTCAACATTTTACTAAAGTACTAGTTAATGTAATAAGATGAGAAGTGGAAATAAAGTATACAGATAGGGAATGAAGAAATAAAATGTCTTTGTTTGCAGATGACATGATTGTCTACATAGAATATTACAAAAGTTTAACAAGAAAATATACTCCCAGAACTAACAAGTGATTATAGCAAGGTAGCAGGATAAAGGTTAACATACAAAAATGAGTTGCTTTCTTCTATGCCATCAATGAACACTTAGAGTTTCAAATTAAAAACCTTTTAATTAGTACCAACCCCCCCCCCCCCCCGTTTAGGTGTAAATATCTATGAGGAAAACTACAAAACTCTGATGAAGGAAATAAAACAAGATCCAATAAATGGAGAGTCCTATTCCATTTATGTGAATAGGAAGACTCAGTATTGTCAAGACATCAATTATTTCCAACTCAATCTACATAATCACTGTAGTCTCAATGAAAATACCATAAAATTATATTGTGGATATAGACAAATTGATTCTAATGTTTATACGGAAAAGCAAAAGGCCTAGAATAATCAGCACAGTAATCGAGAGAAATAAAGATAGAGGACCAACACTACCCCGCGTCAAAATTTATTATAAAGCGCCAGTAGACAAGACAGTGTGATATTGCAAGATGACAGGTAAACACATCAATGGAACAAAATAGAGAATGCAGAAATAAACCTACACAAATATAGTTAACTGATCTTTAACAATTAAAGGGGGAAAGGATAACCTTTCAGCTCATGGTTCTGGAATTACTAGGAATCTACATGCAGAAAATGAATGTAGACACTGACTTTACACTGTTCACAAAACTCAAGTCAGAATCATAGACCTAAAAGTATAATCCAAAACTATAAAACTCTTAGAAGATAACATAAGATAAAATATGGGTGACTTTGTATTTGATGATGACTTTTTAGATACAACACCTAAAGCATGATTCATAAAATAAAAACAAAATATATTAAATTGCACCTTATTGGAATTACAAACTTCTGCTCTGTAAAAGACAATGTCAGAAGAATGAAAAGTCACAGGGTAGGAAAAATGTTTCAAAACATAGATCTCATAGAGGACTAGTGTCCAAAATACACAAAGAAACCTCAAAAGTCAAGTAAGGGAACAGACAAGCCAATCAAGAAATAGACAATAGATTTGAACATACACCTAACCAAAGAAAGTATATAGATTGCTGCTAAGCATATGAGGAGACGCTCAACAAGGTATGTTTGGAGAGAAGGGTAAATTTTAACAGTGAGATGCCTACACACCTATCACAATGGCTAAGATCCAAATGCAACAGCACGAAATGCTGGTAAGGATGTGAGGCAGCAGAATCTCTCATTAATTGCATATAGGAACACAAAATAGAGAAACCACATAAAAAGGCAAATTTTCAGTTTCTTCTACAACTAAACGTAGGACTACCATACAATCCAACAATTTTGCTCCTTGATATTTACCAAATTGAAGCCTTAGGTCCATCCACACAAAACCCTGCATAAAAATGTTTATCATATCTTTATTCATAATTACCAAAGCTTGGAAACGAACGAGATAGGTGTATCAATGAACAAAATGTGACACACAATGGGATATTATTCAGCAATAAAAAATGGTCTATCTAACCATGAAAAGACCTGAGGGAACTTCAATACATACTGTTCAGTGAAAGAAGTGAAATAAGCTAGTCTGGAAAAGTTCATACTGTATGATTCCAACTAGACAGTACTCTGCAAAAGGCAAAAAAATGTGGAAAGTGTAAAAAGATCAGTGACTGTAAGAGGCTTGAGGGGCGGGGGAAGCGAGATGAATAGGTTTAGCCCAGGGTGTGTTTAGGGCAGTGAAACCATTCTGTATGATACTGTAACGGAGGATGCATGTTATTCCACATTTGTCAAAACCCATAGAAGGTACAATACAAAAAGGGGATACTAATGTAGTCTCTGGGCTTTAGTTACGAATAAAGTGTCAACATTGGCTCATCATTTATAACAAAGGTAGCACACTAATTAATGTAAGATGTTACAATTAGGGGAACTGTGTATGTGGAAAGGGAAAGTTAAATTCATTTGGATGATACTATTTTATTGTGAAGTGAAATGTGTTACTAAATATATTAGGTTAAAAAAAGTTAAATGTAAGTCCCTTTATTAAGCAAGCACACACACATGTTTTCCTTTTATTGCAACATGTTCTTGTTAAAAATCTATTGAAGTGGTATTTTGAGTTACTTTTCTATGTTACAAAAACACACGTTAGCACATCTATAAATAATTTTATGTGAATCCCGGAAGAGTTGTTCCATTTTTCTATTTAGGCTTGATTCATTACCTTCTTTATAATAATTCTTACTTAATCAAGTCATTAGAAATGCTCTTGAGAGTATTTTCCCCTTCTTTCGTGATGACAGTATAATTGATAAACATTTTATAATTTACAACACAAAGGAGAATATGTAAAGAACAGTAGCATAATTAAATTGTTACTATAGATTATAAATAGATTGTTACCTAGAATATGACCTTACATTTGGCCTACAATATTTCTAAAAATATTTTATCCCATGAGAATGTTATAGCCATTCTTTAAAGACTTAGATGGGGGGGGGGCATTATTTCATTCTACATTATCAAAAGAGGAATAGAAATATATTCATATAATTCTCACCACAGTATAAGTGTGAGAAAAGAACATAGCTTTAGGGTGCCTGGGGGCTCAGTCCGTTAAGTGTCCAACTTCGGCTCAGATCATGATCTCACATTTCATGAGTTTGAGCCCCGTGTCGGGCTCTGTGCTGACAGCTCAGAGCCTGGAGCCTGCTTCGGATTCTGTCTCCCTCTCTCTTTGCCCCTCCCCTGCTCTTTCTCTATGTCTCTCTCTCTCTCTCTTGAAAATAAATATTAAAAATAATTTTACATTTTGACAATAAGCTTCATATTAAAAATAAATAAAATAATTTTTAAAAAGAATATAGGTTTAATTTTAGTGTTAGCCTCTAACATCCATATTAAATGACACAATTATTTTTATCCAAGTATAATTAACAGTGTTATATTAGTTTCAGGTGTACAATAAAATGACTCAGCACTTCTATACATTTCTCAGTGTTCATCAAGGTAAATGTACTCTTAATCCCCTTTATCATTGGTAATTTTTTTTCCTTTGCTTTTGTTGCTAAATGGCATAGATCATGTTAATAAAAATTCTAGGGAGTTTTACTTAGAGTGTGCTATAATCATATCAACTTAATCATAGAGATATTTAGAATCTTAGTGTCAAGGAATCTTAAAGGTTTTGAGTTTCCAGGAGCATTATTAGTATGTTGTGCAGAACTTTGGTCATCTTAAGCTTGAAATAGTATGGGGTTGGAAAAGGTGTAGGGCTTCCTGACGAGTTGACATCTTTGCAGATAAATCCCAGGGACTCCTGAAAAAGTGATATATTGGAAGATACAAAAACAAAAAAAGTCAACCTGGGATCTTATTCTCTTAAAATCTTCTGGTTATCTTCTGATTAAAATGACTTGAAGATGTTCTGAGGAGCCATAGACAACAAAAGTCAATATATAACACAGAACCAAACCCATATATGATTCTCAGAATAACTTGAATAGACTATATGGTTCATAGTAAAGCTTCTTGAAACAAAATCTATTTCGGGTAGCAATCACCAACATTGTCCATCTCTATATAGATATATCTCTCTATATACACATCACAAAGAAATACATAAGGTTAAAGAAACATGATCACTACTCACAAGCAAAACATACTGGTTATATAAAACTCAATGTGATATTGGCATGGAAAGCTTTATGCTCCTATCCCAATGCTATGACTCCTCTAGAGAAAGTCCACTCTTCCTTTGCACTCGGTTTATAGTTTTGTTATCTGAAAAAAATGCTAAATCTTGTAAGACCTCAAAATATTAGTGTTTGTGTAGAAAAGATAATAACTTACGCTATTCTAATTCAATCTTAGGGAGCATACTAAATATATAACTTATTAAGCCAATTTGTTTTGGTGTTACCCTGCAAACAAATATTTTTTTCCTTATATTGGCAATTATATAATGAATTTTGAGTCAAACAAATATTTTTTTCCTTATATTGGCAATTATATAATGAATTTTGAGTCAAATTTTTGTGGTTTCTTCATTTGCTTTACTAAGGATTCATTAGTCAAAGCAGGGTGAAAAGGCAGATAATCACAAGAAACTGAGATATAAATTAACATGTTCCTTCATTGATGTTACAGTCTGCAAAACAGTAACTTTTTAGTAATGGCAACAAAATGACTCCATAATTTTGACCAAGAAAGGAAAAATCAACCACAGATAAACAGCATCTAAATGCAACGTGGTTTTATTTAAATTAAGAACAATAAATAAAATTTGGTGTCAGAACTTCATTCTATGGGATATTTGATGTCTCTACATAGTTTACTATTATTATATCATGCTATTGTATATTAATTATTTTTATTTTTAAAGGATGACTGGTAAAGCAGAAGTGTTCAGCAGGCTTGTGCAAGCTACAACTTTTTTTCAGTGAAGGTGTATCAGTCAGGTTCTAGTCAGGAGATAAATGCCCTATCAGGAAATCAAATAGGAAAAATTTATTATGGGGAATTTTTAACTAGTAAAAAGTGATTAGTTACTAAACAGGTAGAAAGGGGGCTTCTAAGGAATGAAGAAATAGCAGTTGTAGGGAATATTGTATACCTATAGGGATAAGCAGGGTAAACACGACAGAAGCTAAGAACTTAAAATAGCATACTGCTCCCCAGGCTACAGTGCAGACGTTGCTGGAGATAACGTAGCTGCGACACAAACAAGCAGCATACCTGTGCAAAGAAACTTGCCCCGTGCATGGAATAGAGCCAGTCTGCAGGAGTGGCCCCTGTATGGCTAAGAAACTTGAAGAGTGCAGGTGGATTACACTAATCCGTAGAAACTGTGGACTCTGCGTCCAAGAAGTTCACATGGAAGTGTCACGGTGCCAGATCTGGTCCATCGAAAATGGTCTGCTGGGCAACTGGGGAGACCCGCTGGAAAGTGAGTACCACGAGGCCTCCCACACACCCATTCGCTGGTAGCCACAGTGTAGGAGGAAAGAACACAGCAGAAGCTCGCCTTGCTTTGGCTGTCAGTGTCTTACCAGCTCCCTCTATTGACAAAGTCTAATATTGCACCTTATGGCAAAGGGAAGAAATAGGTTTGAGTCCAGCTCTGGTGTTACAAAGAGGAAAAATGAAGGATGGATTTGGGACTGAACAGTAAGAAATTGATAGCTATACCAGTCCACCGCTTTGAGAACTTAGCTCTCACATTCATCCTTTTAGACACGTTAGAACTTCGATGCAAAACAAAACAACTCTATTTCCACCTAATAAGATGCAGCTCTCTTTGGTAACAAAACAAAACACTTCTAAAACTTTTATGAAAAATGAGCACAGAATTCCAACAATCGTTTCAGCACTACTTAACTATATTGATCACTTCTCAGAATTTTCCCACCGTCCCACTAAATATGTTGCTACCTAAATACTAAATTGGGAAACTAACCACCAACAACTTGAATGTAAAATATTAATGAGAAGGAGAGAGAAGGCAATATTTAAGAAATGCAAAGAAACACATAAACCTAACAAGAAAGAAGATATGCAAAACTTCTATAGACCTCGTTTCTGTAATTGGTCTCGAGACTAGTTGTTATATGTGACATTCTTCTTCCTCTACCCAGAAGAAAGGTCCTTCAGACAAAATTTCAGTTCAGGAGGATTTTTAACCAGTGAATTGATCCAAACTTTCATTCTTTAATATTCTGAGTCCTCAATTGTCCTTCAAGAAATATGACCTTTAGCATACAAAGCTGCAGTATTTTTTTAATTTTTTGTTTATTTATTTTGAGAGAAACAGAGACAACGTGAGTAGAGGAAGGGCCGAGAGAGAGAGAGAGAGGGAGAGAGAGAGAGAGAGAGAAAACCCCAAGAAGGCTTTGCTCTGCCAGGGCAGAATCAGATGCAGGGCTCAAAATCATGAACTGTGAGATCATGACCTGAGCGGAAACCAAGAGTAGAATGCTTAACCAAATGAGCCACACAGGTGCCCAAAGCTTCAGTATTTTTTGAACAATTAATTTATAACTTAGATCCAGTTTTATCATGTTTATTTGAAAGTCATTTATTATAAAGTAACTGATGAATGTTACTGTGTGTGCTGAGTTTCATGCATTTCCGGTAAAAGCAACCGACACTTAAAAATCATCTTCTACATAACCATTTTCTAAAAATTGAAAACCTACATCAAGACAGAGATAAGAGAATTTGTTTTGTTTTGTTTTTCTTTTTACCATTTAGTAAAGAAACATCTAACCAAAAAATAAAATTTATAGATAATGTGGCAAAGTGTTATTTTTGAGTTTGCATCCAGTTGGTATTTCCCCCTTGGCCTACCTCCTCACTGCCCTCTCTTAAACAGACACACCCTTATTATAGAATATAACATCTTCCTAATTATTTCAAAGAACTATGCAGAAAAAAGGAGAGTACCTTATTTGGTTTTCCAGAAATATTCCATTTACAAATAAATATGTATATTTGTAGGTATATAGTTTTTTTAGTTAATGCATATATTATGGACATTTCATTATAGCACAATTTTTACAATCACAGAACGGGTTTATTATAGCAAGGAATTATAAGCAACATTAATATCCAGGGGATTGGTCAATAATAGCGTGCAGTGAATTGGGTGAAATTGCTGAAGTGGGTATGTTGAACCTATGCCTGCCAATGTGGAAAAAAACTCAAGAGATAACTCTTATATGAAGAAACATGCTGACCAACAGTTTACATCTAGAATTCTGTTTGTGAAAACCAGATACAGATCAACACGCGTATACACATGTATGTAAAGGAATCTGTGTGTGAGAGATAGAGAATGAGAGAGATAGAGAATGAGAGACATGTAGCAAAGAATGAATGACCCCCTATGATGGGTAGGAGTCTCAAAATCTTTTTTTCCTCTCTTTTATGTTATGTTTAAGTTTTTAATAAAGTGTATGTGTTACTTTTATGATTCTAAAAAGATTAAAATTGATTAAAATCTAAAATAGATTAAAAGTTAACAGAAACAACAAAAAAAGGCAAAGGATCAGAGTAGACATTTTTTTCAGAGGAGGTACAAGTGAACACATGAAAACATGCTTCATGATCATTGGGGAAATGCAAATCAAACCATGATTGGATATCACCTCACACTTTATGCATGGTTATGATTAAAGTCCGACAATAGCAAGTTTCAGCGACGTTGTAGAGAAGGTGGAAGTCTCATTCAGTGCTGGTAGGTGCCTGTAAGGATACAATCACTTTGGAAAATAGTCTGGCAGTTAATCAAATGGTTACACCTAAAATTTTTGTGTGGCTCAGTAATTCCACTCCTAGGTGTACAACAGAAATGAAAGCGTATGTCCACACAAAATCTTATATATACATTGGTAACCACTTCCTTATTTATTTATCATAGCCAAAAGGTATAAACAACTCAAATGTCCATGAACAAAACCTCACATACCTATGCAATAGAATATTTTTCAACTATATAAAGGAATTAAGTGCTGTTACCTGCTATCACGTGGATGAAGTTTAAAACATCATGCTAAGTAAAAGAAGCCAGCCGCAAAAGACCACACAATGTATAATTAGGTGTATATGACATATCCAGGATAGGCAGATCCATAGACACAAAAAAGTAATGGTGAATAGGAGCGGGAAAGATAGGGGACAAGGGAGTAATACAGCATACGTCATTTCTTTTGGAGGTGGTGGCAATGTTCTACTGTTGTGATAGTTACACATGTCTGTGAATATACAAAAACCATTTGCACACTTAAAGTGGGTAAATTATATAGTATGTGGCTTATATCCCAATGAAGGTGATATATATATATATATATATATACACACACACACACACATATATATATACATATATATGTATATATATATTTTAAAAAGAACAAAGGATCTGTCCCACCTCTATAGAGAACAATCTGCTGTCTTTTGATGTGGATGTGCTGTAGAGTGAAGTAGATAGACAGCAGTGGGGACAAAGAGATCTGTGACAAAGAGCAATGGGGCCACAAACTGTATTCTCGGAACAACGTCTGGAGTCACAGGGAAGGCGGAAGATACAAGTTAGATGCTGGCAGCAACTAAAAACAGCATTGCGATGAGCCTCAAGATACAGCAGTCGGGAAAATAAGAATGACAGTCAGGAGACTATCCCACAGACAGACAGGCTGTGGGAGCCAATATCTAAGGACAAAAATGGTCAAGGATATTTTATTTAATGCCATTTCAAAAAAGATAATTAGGGAATCAGATGCTCTACTGTCCAATGACTTGACTCCAAATAAATACACAAAAAATTAGAAATGAACTCTAAGAATTGGAAGCACCAAATTTACTTTCCAGTTTCCATCACTCTATTGGAATTAGACCTTGAATGAGAAAGAAAAGGTATATAACTTATACACCTGAATGTATGGAGAATGATTTATACCCCTTATACTTAAAAATAACTTACGAAAAAAAGAAGAAATTAGAAATTAAGGCAGCTTTGAAATATTTTGGTTTCAATTTTAACATCCAATATGGAAATGCTTCCTTCAGGAGAAACAGTGAGTGTTGCATTGAACTGGAGCTTAAGAGGGACTTCTTAGTCCCATTAGTTTTCATTTCATTAGGGAACAGGTCAAAGAGGACAAGGATGACTGATCCTATTTACCAAGAGAAAATAGGGCTTCAAAATGTAGTGACGTAAAAAATTATCTCAAGATTTTATGAGTCAGGCATCTGAAGGTGACTTAGAAGGGTCTTCTGGCTCTGGGTCTTTGTAAGATTGCAGACAGGGTCCCAGCTGGAGATGCAGTTATCTCAAAGCTCCACTTAGGAGAAAATTCATTTCCAAATACCCTCATGTGGCTGGTTGTTGGTAAAATGCAGGTCCTCACTGAATGTTGACTGAGGGTATTATTTCTTTATCATGTGTTTCTTTCTACAGGGCTACTCTCAACACGACAGCTGAATTTCCCCAGAACAAGTGGAAGAAAGAGTTAAAGAGAGCAGGATAGAAGTCCCTCTTTTTTGTAACCTAATCTTGGATTTGACGTCCCATTCTTGTGATAAAGTGAGTGACTAAATCCAGCCAACATTCAAGAGTAGCTGAATGGTGTAGAGAATGGAAGGAGAGTCCTTGAGAATGATTTTTGAGACTGTCCATGACTGCCGTGTACAGTGAAAAAAATATAATACAGGAACCTCAAAGAGGCGTCTCATGAATGATGTTTTAGTCAATACACTAGGTAAATAAATGTAACTAGTTGAGGTAGTAGTTAAGGGTAAAGGAAACATGGAAAATACAATTATAAATACCAACCAAAGTCTTTCAATTCTTGTGACTTGTCACAGAAACAACTGTAGTAGCAATTCATATGACCATGGATTGTGCTATGTGAAATATGATAAAGATCATAATTTTGGTACTTCTGTATTTCTACTAGAAATACAGGTACTTCTGTATTTCTCCATAGTTATGGAGAACCTGGGTTTTCTATAAAATTTTGTAATATTCACTGCTTAGGCTTTGAGATGGAGGTCTGAGCCACCCATATTTTGGTAGTAGAGTTATCAGAATAGCACGTTTCTAGAAGCAACAGGTGCAGAAATGGTAGCTTCCAAATCTCTAGATGAAAGGTAAAAAAAATATGTTCTTTCAATCAACAGTCCCTGCAGTTTTCTTCAGACTTGACAGCTTCTTAATATTGGAAGAAGTAGGAGATGTACAAGGACAAATTCTGTGGTGTTGTGTTTGTTTTATTTCGTAGAGATTTGAATTAGCTACTCTTCCATCCCTTCCAACACCACTGTATTTTTTTTCCTTCATTAAATCTTTGTTAAGAGTATCTAGTGATTTCTTTTAGCTCTAAAGAAATTCCAACTAATACATTGAGTCTTAAATGAAAGGATTGAAAAGTGTAGGTCAAAAGAAGAGTAGGATATGAAAATAACATCAGATTCTATTGATAGATTCTCTAGAGGATGAGTTTTCTAATTAAATGCTCATTCTCTCTACAAAATTTATTTTGTTGATTTTTATGCAAACTTACTGTCAGAATGCTTATGGCCAATTTTAAAACATAGTTTCAATGTGTTCAGGTGTCTTGCCTTATTCTAATACTGACAAAACAAAATCTAATCAAAGAACTATCAAGTCTGATAAACCATTTATCCAGGTCCCCTGAATGGTGACACTTTATGTGGCTCCAGATCAATATCAAAGCCAGAAAAATGACATTATATAATTCCATTTACTAGATTGACAGACCTTATCCAGTTTTCATTAGTTTTTTTTTTCCTTCCAAGATTTTATTCAAATTCAAGGTACTTAACATACAGTGTAGTATTGGTTTCAGGAGTAGAATTTAGTGATTCATCACTTGTATATAACACCCAGTGTTCATCACAAGTGCTCTTCTTTTTCTTTTAATTTTTTAATGCTTATTTTATTTATTTTGAGAAAGAGAGAGAGAGAGAGCGAGAGAGAACAAATGAACATGAATGGAGGAGGGGCAGAGAGAGGGGATAAAGAATCCCATGCAGTCTCTGTGCCGTCAGTGCAGAGCCTTATCTGGGGCTCAAACTCATGAACTGTGAGGTCATAACCTAAGCTGAAGTCGAGAGTCAGATGCTTAACAGACTGAGCCACCCAGGTACCCCCAACAAGGGCCCTATTTAATGCCCACCATCCATTTAGCCCACCTCCTGCCCACCTCTCCTCCAGCAACTCTGTTTGTTCTCTATAGTTAAGAGTTTCTTATGGTTTGCTTCCCTCTTGGCTTTTATCTTATTTTATTTTTCCTTCCCGTCCCCTATGTTCATCTGTTTTATTTCTTAAATTCCACATATGAGTAAAATCGTATGGTATTTGTCTTTCTCTGACTTATTTAGCTTAGCATAATACACTCTAGTTCCATCCATGTCATCACAAATGGCAAGGTTTCATCTTTTTGATGCCTGAGTAATATTCCTCTGTGCATGCGTGTGTGTGTGTGTGTGTGTGTGTGTGTACACACACACACACACACACACACACACACACATATATATATACACACCGTATATTCTCTATCCATTCATCAGTTGATGGACATTTGGGCTCTTTCCATAATTTGGCTATTGTTAATAGGGCTGCTATAAACATTGGGGTCCATGTGCCACTTCAAATTAGCATTTGTGTATCCTTTGGATAAATACCTAGTAGTGCAATTGCTGGGTCATAGGGTAGTTCTATATTTAATTTTCTGAGGAACCTCCACAAGGAAATAATCAACAAAACTAAAAGGCAACCTACAGAATGGGAGAACATATATGCAAATAGCCTATCTGATAAAGGATTAGTATCCAAAATCAATAAAGAACTTATCCAACTCAACACCCAAAAGCTAAATAATCCTGTTAAGAAATGGGCAGAAGACATGTACAGACACTTCTCCAAATAAGACATCCAGATGGCTAACAGACACATGAAAAGATGCTCCACATTACTCATCATCAGGGAAATACAAATCGAAACCATAACGAGATACCACGACACACCTGTCAGAATGGCTAAAATTAACAACTCAGGCAACAACAGATGTGGGTGAGGGTGTGGAGAAAGGGGAACCCTCTTGCACCGTTGGTGGGAATGCAAACTGGTGCAGTCTCCCTGCAGAACAGTTTTCACAAGTTTTATGTGTACTCGTTTGTGTTTGCATGTGTACGAATAGTTCTACCTGATTTCAACCTGTGTGTTTTAATGTTCCCACCACAGTTAAAATACAGAACTGTTTGATCACCAGAAAGCCCTGTACTACTCCTTCATAGCAATACTCACCTGCCCCACCACTTGTTCTTTGGCAATTGCTAATCTGTTTTCTATTTATAGTATTGTCATTTCAAGAGTATTACATATATAGCTTACACAAAATGTAAATTTTTGAGCTGCAGTGCTTTCTTCAGTAAACATAGTGCTCTTGAAATACATCCAAGTTGTTATATGTATCATTAATTGGTTCCTTTTTATTGCTGAGTAGCATTTCATTGTATGGATGTACCAGGGTTTGCTTAACCATCCATCCATTGGAGGATTCATGGGATGTTTCCAGTTTTGAGTTATTAAAAATAAAGCTGTTGGGAACTTTTGTGTTCAAGTTTTTGTGCAAACACAAGTTCCATTTTTTTCTGGGATAAATGCCCAAGAATGTAATTGCTAGGTCCTATGTTAAGAATGTATTTAAATCGATAAGAACCTGAAAAAGTATTTTCTATCATGCCTGTGCTGTTTTACATTCCCACCAGCAATATACATGAGATAAGTTTTTCGGCATTCTTTCCAGCATTTGATGTTATCATTATCATTTTTTTTAATTTAGTCACTCCAGTGTGAATGTGGTGATAACTTACTGTGGTTTTCATTTGCATTCCCCTAATGGCTAATGATATTTAACATCTTTTCATGTGCCTCTAAGATTTTAAAGACAGCCTCACTTCATAATTCAATGAATATTGGATATAACTATGTAGCCTTTACTTAGTAATTCTGATTACAAGTCAAAATAAAAGCTCGTATAATGTTCCCTTGTGATTTATGTGCATTTATGAGGTTTATGAAATACAAATCACATAAAAGAAGATATAGTTAGAACAAAACTTCATTAATCTGTTTTCCTCTATTTCATAATATATGATAATTCAGGCAAATGCTGCTGTTATTTTTTTCTCCTAGTGAGCTCTTCTTTTTAGAAGCTAAATTAAGAGTGAGAAAGGAAGTGGCAAAGAATACAGATTTTTATTCTATATTTTGTTTACATTTTCAACAAGCACAGAACAATATTGAGATATACATATATAGCATGTGTATGTATCTGTGTGTGTGTATGTATATATATATATATATATATATATATATATATATATGGCAAAAATGTCACAGGCACACAGTCATTATATATACCAACTTTAGGAGTAAGAGTCAGTCCAGATTAGGAAGGCAGTGACAAGGTGGTGGGGAAAGTGTATTTAGCACCATTTTGTTATCTTATTAAATTAGGAAGCTATTAAGTATAGCAAAATGGTAACATCTATTAATACTGGATGGTAGAGCAGCAGTGGTTGCTACACATTTATGCTTGAAATTTTCATAAAATAAAACAAAAATTAAAACGCAATGCTATTATATATTATTGGATATTATATATGTAGAGTGTATAGCAGTGTTTGTGTTGAAATTAGTATTTTAATATATTTTATACTTTAATAAATTCACCAATTTAGAATTACCCATCTTGGGGCACCTGAGAGGCTCAGTTGGTTAATCCTCCACCTGTGGCTCAGGTCATGACCTTATGGCTCACAGGTTCCAACCCTGCGTTGGTCTCTGTGATGACAGCTCCGAGCCTTGGAACCTGCTTCAGATTCTGTGTCTTCCTCTCACTCTCTCTCTGTCTCTCGCTCTGCCCCTCCCCACTGCGCGCTCTCTCTCCCTCAAAAATAAATATTAAAAAAAAGAATTACCCATCTTAATTTGGCTAAATTAAGTGGAATAAATAATACACTCAAAGAATATGCTTTGCATACATATTTAACTTATAATCTTTAAGAAATTTAAAGACAAGAAAGTTATATATTTAACATCTTCTGCAAAAATTTAACAATGGGAATAAATTGATACTTTAGTTACACAACATAAAACATGTCCTGAAGTATAAGTCATAAATTCCATTATTATGATTTGAAAATTTTGATAAATATAATTCTTTTGCATTTTATAAGAAATTCTGCTACTACTTATACATATCTATGCTTTAGAACATACGTATTAAAAAGAGATGAATAGCATCCTTTTTGCTAAAATCCATTTGTGCAGGAATGTTGTTAAACACTTAAAATGAAGTTTTATTTTGAAATCATAGTTAGTGATTACTGATGCAAGAGAAACTTCAATTTAAGTATATGGTACTTTGAAAGCAATCTAAGATTAATATATTTCAATGACATCATGGAACATTTCAGAGTAGGAAGATCCAGGAATTGGTCTCTCCATGAGCGGCCAACCCCTGTCAGAATCAACCACTTACAAACTTTGGAGTCAAGTTGAATACTTGTAGTGCTTGATTAAAAAGAAAAAAAAAAGGCTTGTAACTCTGGTTACATAGCCGTAAGCTTCATATATGCTATGGATCTTTCCAGAAACACTGGGTGTTTTTGGTCTTAAGGATCATTTGGTAGGGTACCTTGTAACTCAGTCTGGACCTACTGTAGTGCCTCCCTAGCTCCTAGGTCCACACAAAAGTAGTAGACTTATATTTATTGGATAAAAAGGTCACCAAAGTTTCTTTATATATACTGCCTCCCGAATTCCAAGTCATACCAAATAATATGACACTTGTTTATGGTGAGTGGCACAAGGTAATGTGATTGCAACCCTACCAACTCCACAGATGTGGCAAATACTGGTGTGTGTGTGTGTGTGTGTGCGTGTGTGCATGCGTGTGTGTGTGGTGTGTATTCCATCCTCTAGCAAATACGTGTTTTACTATGTCATGTAGGATATTTAGAACATAATGTCATTAATATTAAAGGGCCAAATTGAGATTCTGTGGGTACTGGAAGAGTCAAATTCCCTCCACAACTATATTTGTTAGAAAGCTGGACAGTGATATGGCTCTGAGGTATGAGTATAAAAGTATACTGGTCTCTGCTACATGAAGGCAAAATATTTCTAATGGAAATAGAAAGAAAATAACTTTTTAGCCCAATAGACATAGTCTACATGCGAAGGCCTGTGTTAATTGGCTTTTTCAAAAATATCTCATCAAGCTTTAATTGGCCAAACTGTATGATCAACTTTTTGATTTTCCACAATTATTCTAAAATGTGACTTTTGCATCTAATATTTTTAAGATTCTGATCTTCACAAGTTCTCCAAGGCTGCTGTATCACTTCTTATATTAATGTTCTGCCTTGTGTGTGGATGAGGAGGTAGGCATATAAATTCTAGGTATTTTCAAATGGCCCTTCCTTCATAATTGTTCTTGCTCTGTGGGTCAGGCCACCAATATAGGGATTGTGCCAGCTTCTAAAATTTTCCATACTCATTAAACATTCTGCAACTCTGAAAATAAGTATAAGAAAAAGATTGATCTGTGGCCCCACTCACCCTCCATTAAATTAATTCAAGCCAAGATTTCTTCTATCATCTGACCACCATACATACATCACTCTCATTTGTGGCCCCTGTGCTATTTTGACTCTACAGGAAATAACAGAAGTGTAGAAAGAATCTAATAATCCCCCCAGAAAGTCAATGTGTTTTTCCTTTCCCATTGATTGTTTCCCCAGTAAATGAGCACAGTTACCTCTGTGAGAAGTAACTCAGAACATATACTGCACGGTCTTCATTACTTGATAGAGGGATTCAACCTGTTGGATGAGCTTAGGTTTAACAATTAGGTAATAGAGTATAAATTTTCACTTTGACCACTGAATTTGGGTTTCTGGTTACCAGAGCTAGAAACCATCCACTTATACATTTGAAGCATATTGTTTTTAGATTTCTCTTTCATTTGAACCCTAGTGATATAATTAAAATTGGTCATCAGTGCAGATTCCCAGAGAAGTCATAGCACTGTGATACTACATTTCTGTGGCATGTTGTAATTATACCCAACAGCTACCTTTCTAGGAATCCATTATTCCTACTGAGAGCAAGGAGTCTGATTCCATTTTATTATTTTCATGCAGAGCTTTGCAAAGATGCTGTGCTTCCTCAACTTACTGATGTATTATAGGTTATGGTTAAGTTAGAAGAACAGTTTGCACAGCATATGTGCTTTTAACATTTTTTGAAGGATTTTTTTAGAGTCCACCTTTTTCTGTACATTAAAAAATTTCCGGCATATCAATCGTCATTCACTTTAGATTGTCATTAAGTGCAGTGTTCAATTGGCCAATCAACTAGGCTATTGACGCCAGTCATAGGTGCTCAAGACAACATATTATATTGCAAATGATCATTGTCATTGAATTTAGCCCATCAGCTGAACAGTCCATGACTGTTCCAATGGTGGATGCACAGAGTTCCAAGGGAACAAAACATAGAAGCTACAAAGCCCTTTATAGCTGATGGTCGAAACTGATCCTTCATAACCTCTACGATATTGTATTGGCTAAAGCAAATCATAAGGAAAGTGTAAATTCAAGGGCAGGAAAAAAAATGAATACCATATCTTGATATGAGTTGCTACAAAGTTACATTGAAAACTATGTCAAAGTATGTGAATATAGGGAGGAGTGAAGGATTATAGCAAATTTGCCAATTGCTACAAAGGTGTCAGAGAAAAACAGGTTAACTCCTGTATTCAATATTGTTGCCATTGTGACCAAATGCCCAAACCTGTGATTATTACTTAGCCTTTCCCGCCACCTGCATTCCTTCTCATACCAGCAATCTTGGTAATTTGTGAATTTACTTTATCACCATAGCCCACAGATTTCCTATGATACTTTTCCTCTGGCAAGCAGGGTTATTTTAAAAATCCTCAAATATGTAAGCAATTCAATCCTAGAACCACAGGGTACATTTCCAGGTTACTCCTGGGGAGAAAAAAAAAATCACCACTCTAGTCAGTTTCCAGGAAGGGCATGGATAATACACTCTAATCGGGATAACTAAGGATGGTGTAATAAAGGAACTATTTACAATAATGTGGTAAAGCAATAAGAACAGGTATCATGGAAAACTTGGCCACTTAATATTGTAATTTACTGCCGCCTTCTGACCTCTTAGACCCTGTTGGTAGGCAAACACTGCTTCCATGTTATAGTGGAGTTCTATTGAGAATGTCTACGTTTACCATTACTTGAATAGTCTGGGAATGGATGAAGAAACAACAATTTACAGAAAAAGATAGAGTGATCTAATTTGTTACATTAAAACACACATATCTTTGTTCTTTATAAAAGATAAAAATAATGTTAACAAAAATATCTGTGATCTATATGCTAATAAGTTTCATAAATCTGGGTATGAAATGCATAAAATGATAAGAACACTTTATTTAATATGTCTTTACGTCCCATGGATTTATATATATATATATATATACATATATATATATATATACATATAAATATATATACATATAAATATATATATGCATATAAATATATAAATATACATATATATGTATATACACACACACATACATACATACACAAAGCATGTAATGATTATGTAACAGTAACAGTTATATGTTATGACCTATAACAGTATTGTTCTCTAGTTAGAACAATATTACTAATAATTCCTACCTAATGCTTACGATGTACCAAAAACTATCCTAAGCACCTTATTTTATAAACTAATTTGAGGTCTTGTGTAATCTGGTTTTAGAGTCTATGCCCTTAGCAACAGTACCAGATATCAAAATATCACTGCAGGAAACAAATCAGAACAAAACAAAAAACTTACCTCTACAATGATTTTTTAAAATATAATGAACTTTGAAAATGCCTTACTTGCTGAAAAGTATTCTTTGAAATGTTAGACTAAAAGGCAAACCTTGAATAGCTCTAACATCACAAATATTTGCATTGTTTTTTTAATCATATTCAAGCAAAGCCTCATAAAAATAACAAATAGGCTGCCTCATAGAGTCATGAAAAGAAGAAATAAAATGGGAAGAGGTACATTATTCAAACTAACAGCCCCATCTGTGAGGACAAGTAAAGGTTACCTGTCTGTACCCTGGAAATACTTGTTATAAATGAGTAAAATTGAATAACATAATTGACTCTATTCTTTGATGGTTTCTCATATAGAGTTTGCTCTCTACCTAAAAGGGCAAGTTACTTTTCAGGTTAAAACCTTTAAGAATAACTTGAAAGAGAATATCCATTGAATTGAGCTCATTTTTAAAAGTTCTGCTTTCAATAGACTCTAAACGTTCAATGGTCATGCACTGCAGTTTGAAGAAATATTGATGCTCAGCATATTATTAATGAGAAAATAAGGAAAAAGTACATTTCCTCCCCTGCAAATCTGGATTAAACTGAGCTAATTTTGTTTACCGCATTGATAGAATTGCCTTTGTTATTATGACTTATAGGTAGACATTTATACGGTTATGTTATAAAAGCACCATTAAAGTGATTCATGGTCTTTGAATTAAAATAGTGTCTTGTGAGTGATGGTAAACAGGTATTACCAGAGTATCTAGAATTTTATTCAAGATCATACAGAAAACTTGAGTACACTTTTGAAGTATATCTATCAACAGGAGTTAATGTTTCAAAAATTCAAGTAAGAATATAGAGTAGTGTGAATGTCTTGTTTTCTGAAGTGAGTCCTTGGTATGGTTGATGAGGGCATTACACAGAGAGGAAGGAGAATTTTGGGTTATGGAGAAGGGCTTGAATGAAGGACTGGAGTAGAAAAGCACTTATCATAGCATCCATTGTCCATCCTGTACCTGACCTGTAGTGAACTCATTGTTAGACACAGGACATGTCCAAATATCAAAACTAATTAATGCAGGGATTTTGAGACTTGAGAAGGAGTCAATATTTGAATTCCACTCAAGAAAACATTGAGGATATAAGACATTTTTCTTCTCTGCCTTTTGGGTTTTGGAACCCCAGAGCTTGGAGATTATGGAACTTTATTCTTTAATCAGAAATTTGTGTAGATTTTAGGATTTTCAAGAGTCACTGACACTGGAATGGCTGTAGTATGTGCTCTTTTGAGATAGAGTCTCATACTGAGTTGTATACTTTGAGTACTGTACAAAGATGTCAGTACTCCAGAATTCTTTGGTTTTGTTGGTCACTCTTGTTAATTTTTGATGTAGGAGAGATGGGACACGTTTCAGTGTTAACAGAAAGAGATAATTTAAGAATTAGATTTTGAAGATCTAGGCCAGAGTAGCATATGTTAGTACAATTTTCCTAAGCAGTTGAAAAACAATAGGAGGCAAAACCTTTGTAAAGGGACTAATTTTATTTTATTTTTTGTCATATGAGAAGAACCAAAGCACAGGAACAAATTTTGTGGAAATCACTAGGAGTAAATCGAGATTTTCTATGTGATTCCAGGCCAATGTAAACTTCATTGGCCTTGAAAACTTCAGCTTCTTTTCTCTAAAACATGTATACTCATGTCTCCATGGTTTCACTTACAGTGGTGATCAAATGAGATAATGGACTTGTAAAGACCCTTTTTGAAAAGACCCTTTGAAAATACTGATAAAAATATTAGACATTAAAACATTGACCAAAACCAAAATGCTTTAATGAAGTTTAATCGCTTTATGTTCATTTGTGTGTGTGAAAGAATAGAAGTATCAAAGCTTTTACAAGTTCAATAACTGAACAAGAATGAGGACAATTCTATGATCTAAGTAGCATTTTTTCTGTAATGTGGTATTTTTTTTTAATTACTCATCAAGCTTAAAGTGGTTTCATTACATAGGACTTAGATTTCTACTTGATTGAAGGCCTACTAAAGGGAAGATTTTCTTAAAATTAATCCAAATTCGGGGCGCCTGGGTGGCTCAGTCGGTTAAGCATCCGACTTTGGCTCAGGTCATGATCTCACGGTCCGTGAGTTCGAGCCCCGCTTTGGGCTCTGTGCTGACAGCTCACAGCCTGGAGCCTGTTTCGGATTCTGTGTCTCCCTCTCTCTCTGACCCTCCCCCGTTCATGCTCTGTCTCTCTCTGTCTCAAAAATAAATAAACGTTAAAAAATTTTATAAAAAATATAATCCAAATTCATCTGCCAGTTTTTAAAATATGATTTCAGAAGCTGTAAAATATCCCTATTATGCATGGTTTTCATGTCACAGAAAGGATAACATTTTCAAAGAGCAGGTTTCACTATTTTAATTTACTTTTTCTTCTAAACGGACTCATAATTTGTTGGTCTTTCTCTGTCCTAAAAGCCTTCAATTGATAGAAACATTTTCAGACTGTATATTGGTATTGGGTAAATTTGATCATCTCACACAGTGTGATTCTATTTTAATCTCTGTCTTTCCTGGATAATTAAATTATTATACTTGAACAAACTATATCCTCATTTGATAAGAAAAATATATATTCACCATTCAGAAGCCGAGATTGTAAATAAGCACTTACGATGAAATTTTAAAGATTGAAGAGTAATGATTATAATTTACTTCAGAGAGTTGTGTGCATTTAGTTAGGAGAAAGAAATGTTTTAAAATTACTCAAAAGTTTTGTCACCTAGCTTTCAACTGTTTATTTTTAATGTTTATATTAAAATATATGAGGACATAAAGGGAAGAACAATTAAACAGCACTTCAAGAAGAGTAATAAAAATTTAAGATTCCCATGGAGCTTTCCTATACCTAAACTCACATATATTTACATGCTCTGCAGTGTAGTCTGCTAAAGTAGATGTCCTAAGTACAGTAAAATAATAATTAGGGTAATAATACCACTGCAATGACCGTAACTCCCTCAATCAAACTGAAACAGTAGGGTCATTTTCTTTGACTCTCCTGATCACTCCCATCTTTTAAACACATCTCTTTTGTCTAATCTGTTTCAAGCGTAGCCATAGCCTGAGCAGCAGTGGGATTGATTTCCACGTAATTATTATAAATGTTAAGTTGCTATTACCGATGCATGTAGTGGTAATGCTTTATTCATCTCGAAAAAAAGGAAAAATTATTTCTTTGCTTCAGAGATATGCACATGAATGATGACAAAGAGATCCTCAGCTGTATGAGAAAATGGAAAGGATCTCTCACAATGAGATATGCAGTGTCTACACACACACCTGCACTGTTGAGCACCGTTAACTATGAAGGATCTTCAAGCGCTATGTCAGATTTCTGTAACGTATGTGATGAGAGATGCAATGCTCACGCCACAGGGAGAATGTTCATGTTTAGCAGTTTAATTTTTTTTTCAAAGTTTATTTATTTTTGGGACAGAGAGAGACAGAGCATGAACGGGGGAGGGGCAGAGAGAGAGGGAGACACAGAATCGGAAACAGGCTCCAGGCTCTGAGCCATCAGCCCAGAGCCCGACGCGGGGCTCGAACTCACGGACCGCGAGATCGTGACCTGGCTGAAGTCGGACGCTTAACCGACTGCGCCACCCAGGCGCCCCCATGTTCAGCAGTTTAAAAATAAGTATCAGGAAAAAGAAACATTTGATTCCTTTAAACCTTAGGTTAAATGGCAAGCAATCACCATAACCAATTATTTAAATTCTGTAGAAATTCTCCACTCGATAACCTGTAATTGCTTTGTAGCTTATAGTAAAGATTTTAAGGGAAATAAACCTCAGAGTGTCATCACACTTTAAATAAAAATGGAATTAATTACAGAAGCCAATTCTGAAAGACTCCTGTGCAGAAAATAGTTAACGTGACAGGCTTGAGACTGCAATTCTTTAAAAAGACCATTGGAAAAGTTGCCCTCGGCTGATGCCTGGGAGCTGATGCCTGATACCTTGGATTTGAGAAGGGTTCCAACGAATTTTCTAACTAATAAGAGGTGCATTAAACTATGCCTAAACTGCTTGTGCAAACAATATAGTCCTGAGTACCTGTTTTCCATCTGGGAATCTGAAATTTGGGTGTGTCCTAGGCAGATGATGCAATTGGCCAGACTCCAATAAAAAATCCTTGGGCCCTGAGTCTCCAATGAGGTAGATATTTCACATGTGTGGTCACAGTTGCTTGTTGGAAGAAATTAAGCACATCCTGTGTTTCCTCGTGGGAAAAGACCCTTAGAAGCTTTCTCTCAGTTCTTTTTGGACTTTACCCCATGTGCCTTTTTCCTTTTCAGTTCTGCTGTGTATCTTTTCTCTTTAGTAAATCATGGTTATAAATATAACTTTAACTTTGTTCTGTGAATTCTAGCAAGTAGCTGAAACAGAGAGTGGTCCGGAGATCCCCCTAACACACTTCCTGTTGCTAATCTGCACAAACCAAAAATAATTTATTTTCATAAAACTATAATGATATTCAAATTTCTAACTGAGAATAACACTCGTGTTACTAAATTTGGGGTTATTATACTTCTAGATATTTCATTTATTTATAAAACAGGGGCACCTGGGTGGCTCAGTCGGTTAAGCGGCCAACTTCGGCTCAGGTCATGATTTCGCGCTCTAGGAGTTCGAGCCCCGCGTCGGGCTCTGTGCTGACAGCTCAGAGCCTGGAGCCCGTTTCAGATTCTGTGTCTCCCTCTCTCTCTGACCCTCCCCCGTTCATGCTCTGTCTCTCCCTGTCTCAAAAAAAAAAAAAAAAAAAAATTAAAAAAAAACATATTTTTGTACTTTCTGACTACAGATTTGGAAGTTGAAAATATTATTTGGAGAGAATAGTACAGATTATATCTTACTTTGCAAAATTGGTTCTTTAAATTTTGTTGAATAATGCATATTCCAAAAATAGATTATGAAAATTACTTTAAGTATGACTACATATAATGCACAAAATCATATTTATTATATAACAAAGAGATTCTCCAACTGAAAACAATCGCTAATATTTCTTTATTTGGGGTAATTACAGTTGCCAGCATTTCTTGATTTGGGGTAATGTAGCACTTTTACATTAAATTTACACCAATGACTTTAAGACTCAACCTTCCTACCCACCTCCCATCCCCAGAAAGCCTATCTTTAAAATATTTTAGTCCTACTAAAAATAATGAATTCCATTTTTCACATAAAGAATTAAATACTATGAAAGCAAGTAATAAAAAATAGAAGACTGTATATGCACAATTTTGTTGAACACTTCAATGAAAAAATGAAATTAGAAAGTTCGGAACAAGTTGCTATAAACAATGTAAGAAGATAAATGCTTTCAGGAAAATGAAAATGATTAGAATTCTTGACATTGTAAACATAAAATGTTATGACAATGAATTTTAAGGTAAAGCGATAGCCACAAACTCAAAATACATAGAGATTTGGCAAGTATATTAAATGAATGAAGCAGTGTGGGTGATGATATTGCACACAAAAGGGCAACTTTGCTCTAGCAATTGTTACTATGGCAAAAGATGGCCAATTGTGTTATTAGATTATCTGCTTTGTAAGAAGAAAATATGCATATTCATTTGCAATATTTCTGACAGCTTTAATTTTAGCAACTGACATAGCATGTCTGATTGCCGTATTAAGCCATGTAACTAATAACTTATTTCTGTTGAAAGATATGAACATTTAAATCCAAATTTTTTACAAAATTCCAGATAAAGAAAAAGAGATACATATACATGTACAGTCACTTAAAAGGCTGCATTGAGATTTTTTTCTTTTGTTGTTTCTAAATTTATTTTTTAGATGAGAAATATGACATTTGAAAACTTTGACTTATACATTGCCATTTGACATTCATGGACAAATCGACAAGTGTCAGGGTTTTAGAAGGCTTAATAAAAGGGGCTGTGCATGCCTCACTCCTTACTTATAAAGCTATGTTTATACACACACACACACACACACACACACACACACACACATATACATACTGTGGCTTATCTAAATCCTGACTGATCAGCCTTCTGGACAACAGAGATCTTAACTTGCCCATAAAGTCTGCCAAGACACTTCCAATCACTATGATTTCAGTCTTTTCTGATTTACAGTAGAGGGAACTATGGAAAATAATTAGGGTTTTCCCTTTACTGTCTTGAATTATTATTTATTTTCTAGTTGTCAGTTTCTCATCTCCCAAGTAATTTAAAAACTATCACTTAATGACTTTTTGAGTATAGTTGACACACAATGTTACATTAGTTTCAGGTGTACAATTTAGTGATTTGAGAAGTTTATACATTATTCTATGTTCACAAGTGTAGCTACCATCAGTCCCATTACATCACATTACAATATCATTGACTCTATTTTTCTATGATGTGCCTTTATTCCTGTGAATTATTCATGCCATAACTGGAAGCTTATATCTGCCTCTCCCCTTCAAATATTTTGCCCAATTCCCATCTCTCTCCCTTCTGGCAATCATGAGTTTGTTCTCTGTATTTACAGATCTGATTCTCTGCTTTTTGTTTGTTTATTTTTTAAAATTTCATTTATGAATGGAATCATATGGCATTTGTCTTTCTCAGTCTTATTTCATATGGCATTATATCCTCTAGATCTATCCATGTTGTCTCAAACAGCGTGATACCCTTTTTATGGGCATAATAATAATAATAATAATAACAACAACAATAATAATAATGTGTGTGTGTGTGTGTGTGTGTGTACCACATCTTCTTTATCCATCCATCTATGTTATTGCTGGACACTTGAGTTGTCCCCATAATTTGATATTGTATATAATACTGCAATAAACACAAGAATGCATATATCTTTGAATTAGTAGTTTTGTATTTTTGGGGTAAAAACTCAGTAGTCTGATTACTGGATCATAGGGTAGTTCTATTTTTAATTTTTTGAGGAAACTCCATACTGTATTCCACAGTGGCTTCACCAGTTTCCATTCCCACCAACAGTGAAAGAAAGTTCCTTTTTTTCTACATCCTCACCAACACTTGCTGTTTTTTATGTTTTTTATTTTAATCCTTCTAACTGGTGTGAGGTGATATCTCATTGCAGCTTTGATTTGCATTTCCCTGATGATGAGTAATGTTGAGCATTTTTGAGGTGTTTGTTAGCCATCTGTATGTCTTCTTGGAGAAATGTCTGTTCATGTCTTCTGCCCATTTTTCATTGGATTATTTGTGTTTATTTTGGTGTTGAGTTGTGTAAGTTCTATATATGTTTTGGATACTAACTTTTTATTGGATAAGTCATTTCCAGATATCCTCCAACATTCAGTATGTTGCCATTTAGTTTTGTTAGTAGTTTTCTCTGCTGTGCAGAAGCTTTTTATTTTGATGTAGCACCAGTAGTTTATTTTTGCTTTTGTTTTTCTTGCCTCAGGAGACCTATCTAGAAAAATGCTCCTATGGCCGATGTCAGAGAAATTACTGCTTGTGTTCTCTTCTAGGATTTTTGTGGTTTCAGGTCTTATATTTGGATCTTTAATTTCCTTTCGAGTTTATTTTTGTGTATGGTGTAATAAAGTGGTCTAGAGTTATTCTTTTGCATGTAGCTGTCTAGCACCATTTATTGAAAAAAAAAAGCTGTCTTTTCCCCATTTTATATTCTTTCTACCTTTGTGGAGGATTAATTTACCATATGGTCATAGCTTTATTTCTGGGCGTTCTATTCCATTCTATAGATCTATTTGTCTATTTTTGTGCCAGTACCATACTGTTTTGATTACAATAGTTTTGTAGTATATCCTGATATCTGGGATTGTGATATCATCAGTTTTGTTCTTCTCTCTCAGGATTGCTTTGGATATTCAGGGTCTGTTGTGGTTCCACACAAATTTTAGGATCATTTGTTCTATTTTTATGAAAAATACTATTGGTACTTAATAGGGATTGCATTGCTTCTATAAATTGCTTTGGGTAATATGGACATTTTGACAGTATTTTTCTTCTAATCCATGGGCAGGGAATATTTTTCCATTTGTTTGTATCATTTCCAATTTCTTTCATGAGTTTTTTAATAGTTTTCAGTGTATAGACATTTCATCTCATTGGTTAAGTTTATTACTTAAGTATTTTATTCCTGTTGGACTTATTATAAATGGTATTTTGTTTAGTCAATTTCTTTGTCTTCTACTCCATTACCAGTGTATAGAAATGCTATACACTTAGGATTTCTGCTCTTTCTCTCTTCACCATTTTGAATATATCATGCCACTCCCTACTGGCCTGCAGAATTTTCTGCTGAAAATCAGCTGATAGCGTTATAGGTTTTCCCTTCCAGATAACTTTTTGTCTCTCTTAGTGCTTTTAAGCTTCTCTTTATCTGTAGTATCTGCCATTGTAATTATTATGTGCCCTGGTGTGGGAATTGTTGGGTTCATCTTGTTTCGAATTCTGTGCTTCTTGGATTGGATGTCTATTTCCTTCCTTAAATTCAAGAAGTTTTCATTTATTGTTTCTTCAAATAAGTTTTCTTTTTTTTTTAATATATGCAATTTATTGTCAAATTGGTTTCCATACAACACCCAGTGCTCATCCCAAAAGGTGCCCTCCTCAATACCCATCACCCACCCTCCCCTCCCTCCCACCCCCCATCAACCCTCAGTTTGTTCTCAGTTTTTAATAGTCTTTTATGTTTTGGCTCTCTCCCACTCTAACCTCTTTTTTTTTTTTCCTTCCCTTCCCCCATGGGTTTCTGTTAAGTTTCTCAGGATCCACATAAGAGTGAAACCATATGGTATCTGTCTTTCTCTGTATGGCTTATTTCACTTAGCATCACACTCTCCAGTTCCATCCACGTTGCTACAAAAGGCCATATTTCATTCTTTCTCATTGCCGCGTAGTATTCCATTGTGTATATAAACCACAATTTCTTTATCCATTCATCAGTTGACGAACATTTAGGCTCTTTCCATCATTTGGCTATTGTTGAGAGTGCTGCTATAAACCTTGGGTACAAGTGCCCCTATGCATCAGTACTACTGTATCCCTTGGGTAAATTCCTAGCAGTGCTATTGCTGGGTCATAGGGTAGGTCTATTTTTAATTTTCTGAGGAACCTCCACAGTGCTTTCCAGAGCAGCTGCACCAATTTGCATTCTGCACAGCAAAGGAAACAACCAACAAAACTAAAAGGCAACCAACGGAATGGGAAAAGATATTTGCAAATGACATATCGGACAAAGGGCTAGTATCCAAAATCTATAAAGAGCTCACCAAACTCCACATTCAAATAAGTTTTTACACCTTTCTCTCTCTCCTTCTCCTTTTCCTTTTCCTTCTTCTCCTTCTCCTTTTCCTTCTTCTCTTCTCCTTTGTACTCATCTTCTGAGACACCTTAGAATGTGTTTTCATTTGATGTTCAAAGGATTTGTTTACCTATCCTCATTTTCCAAAAAATAATTTTCTCCTTTTGCTGTTCAGCTTGTATGCTTCCATTACCGTGTCTTCCAGATTTCTGATATGTTCTTCTGTATCCTCTAATCTGTTGATTTCTGCCAGTGTGTTTTTTCTTTCATTTATTTTATTTTTCAATTCTTATTTTTTTTAATATTTTCTGTCTCTTTATGAAAGTCTGACAGAATTCCTCTTTTCTCCAGCCTCATGAATATCTTTATGATCATTACTTTAAATTCTTTATCAGGCATATTGCTTATCTTGGTTCCATTTAGTTTCCCCACTCATCCAAGACTTTTTCTAGGTCTTTCTTTTTGAGCATATTTCTCTTTCTCCTCATTTTTCTTGGCTTTCTGTGTTTGTTTCTAATGACTAGGTGAAATTGCTACTTCTCCTAAATTTGAATAACTGGACTTGTGTATGGTGTCCCCTATGTAGGCTGTGTGTGCTTGAATGGCTTTTGCTTGTTGACTGGAGCTGTGCCTGTATATGCTAATTACTTTATTTTTTTTTAAATTTTTTTTTCAACGTTTATTTATTTTTGGGACAGAGAGAGACAGAGCATGAACGGGGGAGGGGCAGAGAGAGAGGGAGACACAGAATCGGAAACAGGCTCCAGGCTCCGAGCCATCAGCCCAGAGCCTGACGCGGGGCTCGAAGTCACGGACCACGAGATCGTGACCTGGCTGAAGTCGGACGCTTAACCGACTGTGCCACCCAGGCGCCCCAATGCTAGTTACTTTAAACTGGGGCATGTCTCTGTCTCTTTTGCTGTTCACTTGCCATTCTCTGTATCTCTGGTTGTTTAGAAGCTGTTCAGTCAGAACTCAGTTCTTCTTCAGGAGGAATTATTCTAGTAATAGCTTTAATTTGATGTGTTCCATGCCATTGTGGAAGTGAGTTCAGGGTCTTCCTATATTACCATCTTGGGCTAGAACCTGAGAATTTTTAATGGTTTTTAATCTTGGCTAGTAAGCATATATTTTGTATTTTGTTCAAAAATACACTAGTTACAAGTGTATATTTCTTCATTCATATGTTTAGCAAATAAACTGGCAGGGAACATGGTCAGCATGCTAAGAGAAAAGGGGGTATACCCAAAAGCAACTGCAAAGCTAGTCAATGTATAATAAGTCGGTAGAATATACATGGGACTTAACTGTGAGAAAGGTGAATCAGGGAGGGGAGGAAAAAACAGTTGGATAATAAAGAGCATATTGGTTTGGGAGAACTCTCAGGCATCAGTGAATATTTCCCCTGGCAAAGACCTCAATGATCTTTTATGTGAACATGAGTCTAGAAAGAAGCATGAAATGTAAAGACTCATGCTAACCAGGTACATGTGACAGAAGGGCCGTGAAAGAGACGATTAAGTGGCTTAAAGAATTGGACTTGCTAGATTGAGTGTATTAGTTGTGGCAGAACCCATTGGAAGATTATGTTTTACAAGAGATCTCAGAGAATGTACCATTTCTAAAACTATAAGAATGCACTGGTGAGAGGCATGAACATCACTAAGAAGTTCAGTGGAGGTACTCTGTCATCCAGAACAAAATGTATCAGTGTTGTTTTAGTACTGGAGTTTCTCAGTACAGGGAATAATAGAAACTAAAAAGTAAAAAAAAAAAAAAAATCGAAGAGAAGAGAAATGATACTACTAAACATCATAAGAAAGGTAGAAAATGAGGGAGACCAGTTTTGATCAAAGGGGCTCACTTCACTAACTTTCTGCTGCTGTGTATCCCCCAAAACAAAAAGATCCTCCAGAATCTTGGAGAAGTTGCTTCCAAAACTTAAGCAAAGATGTAGATACATTTAGTGTAATGAGTGGACTAGAGTGAACACTGTATTGTACTGCCCAGATCTCTTTACAGGAATAAAATACTTATTCTCTTAATGGCTTGGACTGATACATTGATTTTCATAAAACCTATCTCACTGTTATTGACTCATGAATTTACAGATTGTATAAAAGAAATTTCCTGTATTTTGATTTGGCATTGGATTTAGGAACTTATTTTTATAATAAATGATGCTAAGGGAAATATGAATAGACTTTTGAGGAATTTAACACACTACAGAGTAAGTGTATAAGCACTCCTCAACTTAGTTTTAACAAAATTGATTTTTCAAATGAGATTGTGTTATGAAAGCTGAATTTAGATGCAAATATATTTTTGATAATCAAAATACAAATGAAAACAACGCTCCAGAACACCTCACAACAAACAAAAACTGAAACAGAAAATATAGATAAGAGATATAAAAAGTGTTGGCAGGGGCGACTGGGTGACTCAGTTGGTTGAGTTTCCGACTATAGCTCAGGTCATAATCTCGTGGTCCATGAGTCCAAGCCCTGCATCCAGCTCTGTGATGACAGCTCAGAGCCTGGAGCTTTCTTTGAATTCTATTTCTCCCTCTTTCTCTCTCTCTTTCTCTGCCCCTCCTCTGCTCATGCTCTGTGTCTCAAAAATAAATAAACATTAAAGAAAACAAAGTGTTGGCATACCAACTGCTACAGTAGGTAGAGTAGCACTCTATATTTTAGAAAATAAATTGTGTTTGTAAAAATGGATTTTCCCTTCTATAATTTTATATTAATGTCATGGAAATATTTTTTTCTTATAATTCCTTTGTTCCTCCTGACACACCTACCATTTAACTCTCAGATCCCAGAACTACTAGCACATAAACTTTCACCACTCCCGTATCTCTGGGATCTTGCTGTTAGTTACTCTGAGATAATAAACTAGTCTCTGCTGGGATCGTACCTGATAATGGTTAAGACATCAATTCCCATCACAATTTATAACAGGACTTCTGAAAATTAAAAGCCGTATAGACAAAAGAGAATGGAAATCCTCAAAAAACAAATGACTGAGAGACTGCAAACCTGACTAGAGGCTGTATTAAAATATGTTTGTTTGGGTTTTGTTTGTTTGTTTTGTTTTGTTTTGTTTTTTGCTCCCATTCCTGGTTTTCAAAAGAGCATTGGCCATCTACTTCCATTTAAGCTATCCACTTGGATTTTGGCATAGGTCATTCAATAGAAGGTATGTGATAAGACTTTTATGGACTACAAATAGAATCAAACATATTTGGAATTGAATTCTGATATTGTTTCTTACTCAGTATTTGACTTCTTGGCTAGTTACATTAAACTCTCCAACTATTTTGTTTTTATTTTTGTTTTCTCTTCAATGATTATGTTATTACCTATTTCATAGGGTTATTATAAGGGTTAAATGTGATATTTATACATATATATATGTATATATATATACACATACATATATACGTACATATATGTATGTGTATATGTGTATATACATACATACATACAAATGTGTATACACATACATACATACATACATATATGTATGTATATATATACACATATACACATATACACATACATATATACATACATATATGTATGTGTATATGTGTATGTATATATACACATACATATATACATACATATATGTATGTGTGTGTGTGTGTGTGTGTGTATATATATATATATATATATATATATATATATATATATACTCTTTTAAATGTTTGTTTGAGAGAGAGTGTGTGCATGAGAGGGGAGAGGGGCAGAGAGAGAGAGAGAGAGACAGAAAATCCCAAGCAGGCTCTAAGTTGTCAAAGCAGAGCCTAACGCTGGACTCCATCTCACAAATCGTGAGCTCATGATCTGAGCCAAGATCAAGAGCTGGACACTTAACCGACTGAGCCACCCAGGAACCCCTATAAATGCAGTTTTTATATATTTATTTTCACATTTACATTCTTGACATTTACAAATTTGATCTTTTCAACATACCAGGATGGTACCACATTATTGACAAGTTATAGATCAGAGAGCAGAAATCTTACTTAACTGATTGCACCTTCTACATTGGTGGCAATAAGATTGAGGCCAAACAACTTATAATGCCCTATGGTTTATAAACCCTATTTCAAATTAATAGACTTCCCTTTTCGAGCACAGGAATGATGGAGTTATAATAAGAAAACAAAATGTGAGTACTAGAATAAAAATATTATAATGTTGATTTTAGAATATAAGGAGTTTTGGGGCACCTGGGTGGCTCAGTTAGTTAAGCATCTGACTTCGGCTCAGGTCATGACCTCGTGGTTCATGAGTTCAAGCTCCACACCAGGCTCTGGGCTAACATCTCAGAGCCTGGAACCTGCTTCACATTCTGTGTCTCCCTCTCTCTCTGCCCCTCCCTTGCTCATGCTCTGTTTCTCCCTGTCTCAAAAATAAATAAACATTAAAAAATTTTTTTAAAAAGGAATAAAGAGTTTGGATTTTATTATATATATTTTGATTTATAAATATTTTATATTTTAAAGAGTACACACTGGCTACAATATGGAGAATGGATTGCAAGAGGGACGGTATTGGAAAATATATATGAGACCTAGTTTCTAGTAGTCAGAGAGAAGGGAGAAAGAGAAAGAAAATCAGAATACTAAGTTGTCATAGGAGCCATGAGTCTTGAAAGTAAAAATGCATGTGGTATTTTGGGTCCAAAATGCAATTGGAGGGGGCAAGAGTAGACTACAAAGTCCATCCTGAGATATACATGGACCTTAGTAGACAGGGAGCACTAGATATAAAGTGTATGTCTGTGGTACTACTTGTGTAGAGAGGTATTTCTAATTTAAACAAGGACTTTAAAATAAAAGGAAATAAAAGTTGCATAAGGGTTATTAAGTAATACCATGGAATAAAAATGATGCTCAAATATAGACATGAATATAGCAAGCTGTAAAGAATATAGTTATATTGGTAATAATTTCTAATACCTTCTTATACAGAAGTTTTTAATGGATTCTTTTCTATTTATTTAAACTAGCTTTCCTTTCTTGTAATCTTAGCTTCTGATGAGCCTCTTCTATGAGGACCATGCTTGTTCACTGCATCATACACAAACATGGTGAGAAATCCTCACCATTGTTCATTTAGTTACCACAGAAAATCCTTGCTTGATCAAAGTCCTGTTATTAATGTATCTTTAAGGCATTGCTATCTAAAATGACTTCCTCAAACATATTCTGAAAATTGCCACAGCTACTCCTTACTGATTAACCAGAAATGGCTTTTTCCTTATGTGTGTAAATTTGCAGTATTCCACTTTGTGTCCCTGAGGTTTCTCAGCCTCTGTGCCTCCTTCCCTGAGCTCTTTGGCCACTGACTCCTGCCCAAAGCATGTATCGACACACCCATGTGTAAACATGCACACACCTTTCTGAAATTAGAAGTGTTATTTTGTGCCTTTTTATCCAAAAGAATGAATACACATTTGAATCCAAACTGGAAAGCATATTAATGTTTAAGAAAAAACATATATCTGTGGTAATATTGAATATTGTTCTTTGTCCCTGGAGCACCTCTGGAGTTTTACATCTTTCCCATCACAAGTCTATATTTTTATATAAAATACAATCTTGACTTAAACACAAATACACAAGTGTACTGTACACAAATATAAGTTACTTTTGTTTACCTATGAATTTTGCTTAAATCCTAAAAATGCATAATCTAAAATATTAAATAATTTATGTTACCAAGGAAATGTATAGTTTCTATACATCCTATTTATATGTGTTTAATTTCAGACTAGCATTTTACATGATGAGGCTTTAACTTCATCTTCTTAAAAGTTTAATTTTTATAGAACTACATTATGACCCAGCAATTGCACTACTAGGTATTTATCCGATGGATACAGGTGTGCTGTTTCGAAGGGGCACATGCACCCCATTTTTATAGCCCCACTGTCAACAATAGCCAAAGTATGGAAAGAGCCCAAATGTCCATCAATGAATGAATGGATAAAGAAGATGTGGTATGTATATATATATATATATATATATATATATATATATATATATACACATACAATGTACATGTATATACATACATGTGTATATATACATACATGTATGTAGATACATACATATAGTGTACATGTAGATACATACAATGGAGTATTATTGAGCAATCCAAAAGAATGAAATCTTCCCATTTGCAACTATGTGGATGGAACTAGAGGGTATTATGCTATGTGAAATTAGAGAAAGACAAATATCACATGACTTCATTCATATGAGAACATAAGGGAAGGGAAGCAAAAATAATATAAAAATAGGGAGGGGGACAAACCATAAGAAACTCTTAAATATGGAGAACAAACAGAGGGTTACTGGAGGGGTTGTGGGAGGGGGGATGGGCTAAATGGATAAGGGGCATTAAGGAATCTACTCCTGAAATCATTGTTGTACTATATGCTAACTAACTTGAAAGTAAATTAAAAAAATAAATTAAAAAAAATGTTCTCTGTTAAAGTTGATACTTGGTATTATATATATATATATATGCATATATATATATGTGTGTGTGTTTACATGCATATACATATGCATATGTATATATTTAGAATATTGCTTCTCATGGTATACATATGCTTTTGAGTGATGGAAATAATTCTTAGTATTTATGGATAATGTATATGTATATATTATATAAAATATTAGGATCTATTAAATATGTCAGTAAATAATTTAGTGGCAATAGTCACAGATTAATACTTCCAAGAAAATGACTAATTAGTTAAGGTTCAATTGTATATAATTTATTAATTACAATGTAAAGCAAAATTGCCCTTGTTAAATATTCATATTTGACAGTCTCACATTTTATTATAATTAGAATTTGGTATATACTGTATAAAATAGTCACATGTATTTCAAAGTCAAATTTAAAAATATGCTTTCACAAAACAATTCTGGAGAAGATGCTACTGTTTATTGTCACTGGACCTGGCTTCAAGGAAATGTTTAAAGATTCTCTTCTCTTTCCTACTCTGGCTAACCTCCATTTCTTTAAAGTCTGGTATATTGAATAATATGGAAATGTGCCAGTATTATCTAGTACTTCTCTGACTATTTTATCTTCCTGGAAAAGGGCAGATTTTAATCACAACTTGCAAATCCATTGCATTTTCCTAACTGCTGTTGAGGTACGTGCTACAAGTAGTGCAAAGAGAAGCATATCTGATCACTTTCTTGACTAGAAACTACAGAGATATCAACGCATTTCTGACAATGTAAAAAAAGCCTCAGGAACATTTTTTTTTCCCTCAGATGTTCCTTATACTTATGATTTTCAGCTCTAAACCTTAAAAAGACAAGCCATGATCTTTCTTGCCTCCAAGTACTAAGAAAAAATGTGTTAAATGCTAACAACTGCGTATGTCAAAGAGTGACATTAGTTATCCTTTCTGCTTTTAGAATGAAAAGCTGAGAATGTCTAAGGATTTGCTGTGATTTGCAGTCATATCGTGGGCCAAAGTCATATGGTGGGCTGGGAATAACATGGACCCACAAGTTCACAACTGCAGACATGTAGAGAAAATGGTGGGTGTTAATGAATATTCTGGCAGGAGGTAAGGGAAGCTACAGCAAACATGGAAGTGTATGTTCTTTTTTAACACATTAGCCTATATGCTCCGTGTATAGCCTGCTTCATTGTTGATTCTTCTTTTTCTTTTCTAGTTTGGTTCCTTAACCATCCAACTCAATATCCATGCTTGATTATTTAGCTTGAGTAAGACAGGCATTTGGGAGAGAACAGTCTATCCTATTTCTTTCCTGCCTTTTCTGTTGTTTCATAAAACATATTATTTTTCTATCTTAATTCTCATAACAATTATCTTCACAAATATCCCTTTTTTTCTTTGTTTATTGCATTCTGGTTTGACTTTTCTTTTATTCAAACTAGTAGTATTCACATACCAATGAAATAAGGTCCAACCTTAAAAAATCAGCATCATTTAGTGGCTGCCTGTATTTCCCTAGTACAAGTGAAGTTAAAAACTGGTTTTCTGTTTAAATATGTGAGGCTCTTGTGTTATGTAGACATTAGCCCCTTGACAAAATGGTTTATTTCAAGAATGTTAAGTAGGGAAAGTGTTGGTATGTTGGAAAATTTTACTCAGTATACAATTTCTATAGCAAATGAAGAATTAGAACTACATATTTAATATGGCCCATATTTCATACTTTTAAACTGAAATTGGCTATCCAATCAAACATCACTTTCTAATACTCAATTGCCTCGTCAAAGGTCACCTTCAAAGTAATGACATATGAAACGTGGCTTTCTTGCCCATTCTGAAACTAACATGTATCTCCTGAGGAGTGTGGTGATTTATTATGATTATCAAAACAATGAGTCAGTGTGTCATAAAGAAATTTTAGTCCCTAAAATGATCTCAAGCCAACTGCAAAAAGGTAAATGTCCAACTAACTCAACTTGCTCCCTATCACGTATTATGTCTGTGCATCACCCTGGGATTGCACCACCCAAGCTGAGTCTGTCCTTGGCATCAGCATCATTTCAGATTTGTTTTGTTTCCATCTGACCATGAAAATGTACTTGACTATAGTGATATTAGGATATTGACATTCTTATACTAGCCTTTCTTTCTTTCTTTCTTTCTTTCTTTCTTTCTTTCTTTCTTTCTTTCTTTCTTTCTT
>NW_024412395.1:73204210-73241495 GCF_014898765.1 Herpailurus yagouaroundi | reverse complement strand
TCCTCTCCTCTCCTCTCCTCTCCTCTCCTCTCCTCTCCTCTCCTCTCCTCTCCTCTCCTCTCCTCTCCTTTCCTTTCCTTTTCAAGATAATGCTTTAGCCAAACAGGAAATTTCAGTGGAAATTTTACACTTTGAGAATAGGTGATGGATAACACATTTAGGGTATCTGATACTTTGTAAGTAATATCATTTGTTGCACCTCAAATTCCTGTCACCTGGTCTTGACATTTGCTAGTAGATTACTGTTTCAGAAATGGTATAGTTCTAAACAAATTTTTCGGAGTTGCCTATCCTTTCATTTAGCAATAATGAAATAGAATTAGACAAACAAAGTGTGGGATTGGATTAAAAGTCTTTAAACTTTAAATAGCAAAACAGGACAATATGCTGTTCTAGTACAGAAGAACATAAAATCCTTATGGCATTCTTCTATTGGCAACAAATATGTTTTCTCAAATACCAATAGCCTAATCATAAAGACTGGCCTCAATTTCTTTCACCATGGGAGCCTGCTTTCTCTGTATAGGATTAAGTAGAAGATAATCAGAAAGTAGAAGAAGCACACATATATTTTTCCCCCTACTGGAAAAAACAAATAAGAATCTACCAAGTGATTTTCTTTATTTTCTTTATTTATTTTTTTGTATGTGTGCTTTACTTGTTATTAAGATGTAAACTTTTTCACTATTTGCTTTTGACAAAAGGAAATAAATATTTTACTATCTGCAACATTATATAGCTTTTGATCAGTAAGTATTTTTGGAGATTATAATAATTTTAAAGGCAATTTTTGAAAGTATGCTTAGAGAACAAAGTACTCTTCCTAGTTCCAAAATTTTCAATCAGCATAAGAAGACCAATTTACCCCTTACTGCTACTTTAATATGATTTCCAAAATGCAAATCTAACCCAGATTGAGAAAACCAGCTGTGAAAGTGTGTTGTGTTGACAGGCACTGTGATTCTAGCAATGTAATTTAGTGCTGCTCAGCTCTAGTGACCTTTTAAATACTAAAATAAAAACATTATTTTCTGTGGTCTGAATTGTTTTGGCTGCTTCACTTCTTGTACTTGAGCATACAAACACTTCAAAACAGAGAAAGCCACTGAGACTACAAGGTGAAAGACAATTTTAGTATTTGTAGGACATATTGCCATAACTTACTGTTATAATAATTTGCTAATTTGAAGAAATACTCAAACTCTTTACTTTTCCCATATAGCCTACTTCCTGATTATTGCATAAGTTTAGTTTATTTGTGTTTTCAATTAATTAAACATGTAGTTTGTGAACTCATTAAACTGCCCCTCCTTGCGTAATTTTAACAATCTCGAATGGTCATGGGTTCCTTACCTAATTAGCTGAAGTTTGCTTATTAACCTAGTGATGATGCACTTGTTTTGAAAATAAAGAGTTTTTGATATTACAAATTTATATTGATGTTTATATGTTTGTATGCTTATGGTAAGGACCTCAGTGTATGGGAGGGCGTATCGAGAAAACAAAACAAAACAAACAAACAAAAAAGAACCAGCGATCACCTTATTTCTTGTAACATTAAGTTCTGTCAGTAAATTCATTTCATGTTTCTTCCTGTCATAAGCACCTAAAATTTTTTCTCTCCTGTGACTCACACTGTTAGTTCAGTGCCAGATAAAAAGTCACAGTTTTGGTTTATCACTTGAAAAAACATTGAGATGAAAAAACAACAGTGTCTCAGGAGATGACTGCCTTTTACATTATGCCAAGAAGATAAAGGCTTGTGTGTTTATAATAAGTCAGCAACGATTTGGGGGATCTATTTTAGCAGAGAATATGTGTAGGAAAAGAGCCAATTAAAAATGCCGCAAACCCTCGTGTTTTTCTATACTCTCCTAAGCAGAAACACTTCGCTATTGATTAAAAGCAAATGTGAACAGAACACTACTCCTTTTGAAAACGCCTTTTGAATTCAACTGGCCTTTTGACAGTTGGAAAATAATAGAAAATAATGACACCTTACATCTAGGGGACAAATAATTTGAGGAAGAGTGAAACTCTAATCTGATACCCCGGGGCCAGATGAAAGTGGCATTGCTTGTTTCAAATGCTGAAAGAAGAAAACAAAACAAAACAAAACTACCCTAACTGAGTGATTAAAGGAAAAGAGTTTGGCAGCTTCATTTAAAAATATACTTACCGGGGCGCCTGGATGGCTCAGTTGGTTAAGTGGCCGACTTCGGCTCAGGTCATGATCTCGTGGTACGTGAGTTCGAGCCCCGCATCGGGCTCTGTGCTGACCACTCAAGCCTGGAGCCTGTTTCAGATTCTGTGTCTCCCTCTCTCTGACCCTCCCCCATTCATGCTCTGTCTCTCTCTGTCTCAAAAATAAATAAACGTTAAAAAAAATAAAAAAAATATACTTACCATATGGCCTGGCAATTGTACTCCTAGGCATTTATCTTGGAGAGCTAAAAACTTATGTCCACACAAAAGCCTTCACACAATTGTTCACTTGTTCGTTGTAGCTTACTTATTGTAGTCAACGACCAAACTTCTCCTCGGCAGGTGAATGGTTAAACTGTGGTGCATCTGTATCATGATGGCACTATTAAGCAACAAAAAGGAATGAAATATTGAGATACATAACTTGGGTGGATCTCAAGGGCATTTGGGTGAGCGAAGAAAGCAATCTCAAAAGATCACAGATTATGTGGTTCTGTTTACATAGTATATGAAAATGACAAAATTATATGTAAGGAAGGAAAATAGGTTAGTGTTTGCATAAGTATAAACGTTGAAGGGGAGCAGGGGCGATGTGACTATATAAGGTAACAGATCTTCAGGGTAGTGGAATAGTTTTGTATTTTCATTGTAATGGTGGCGACACAAATCTACACGTGTGATAGAATAATGAATCTACCCACGCGCCGAGAGACTTACGGGAACTGATTAATAAGAATTATGGTGGGTTATTCATTTAGGGGTCTTTTGATTTTTGTGTACTAATTCCTTTTTTTAATTTAAAATTTTTTAATGTAATATTTTTTTTTAATTTAAAAATTTTTTAAATTTAATTTTTAAAAATAATTTTTTTGGGGGCGCCTGGGTGGCGCAGTCGGTTAAGCGTCCGACTTCAGCCAGGTCACGATCTCGCGGTCCGGAAGTTCCAGCCCCGCGTCGGGCTCTGGGCTGATGGCTCAGAGCCTGGAGCCTGTTTCCGATTCTGTGTCTCCCTCTCTCTCTGCCCCTGCCCCGTTCGTGCTCTGTCTCTCTCTGTCCCAAAAATAAATGAAAAAAAAAATAAAAAAAAAATAAAAATAATTTTTTTTAAATTAGATTTTTTAAAACCTAATATTTGATAAATACGCATAATTTTTCATGATATCATGAGAAACTTATTCTGGTAACAAGTGGAAGCAGAGACTACCCTGGCGAACGGATGGCAGAACTACTTCACAGTTGAGAGATCATATTAGCACAATTTACAAAAAAGTTGAAGAACATTTTCATCATGATTTGGGTCTCTGTGTGCTCTAATTACAGTGTACAAATTTAATAATATGAATAAAATTGAGCTGTTAAATTGATTCTATGTACTAAATGTTTTCTACCCTTTAAAAAAATAATGTTTATTGGTTTGAGAGAGAGAGAGACAGATTGTGAGCAGGGAAGGGGTAGAGAAAGAGGGAGACACGGACCCCGAAGCGGGCTCCAGGCTCAGAGCTGTCAGCACAGAACCTGATGCGGGGTTCGAACTCATGAACCAGGAGATCACAAGCTGAGCCGAAGTCGGATGCTTAACCAACTGAGCCACCTAGGTGCCCCTCTACCGGTTTTTGAGGCAACAATATGTCATAAATAAATCCTAAAATATACTAACCTTTATTCGGTCACCGAGTCACTTGACATTGTTCAGGCACCTGGGGCAGAGAGGTGACCAAAACATAGATGATATCCCTTTCAAACATCTCAGGCATGTACAGACTAGAACAGGAAATCTCAAATCCATTGGATGAAGAATAGGAGTTGGAAAATTTTTGCTTTTAAAAATATCAAGTAAAAACTCCTTCCCCTTCAGGTTATTCACTTGCTTTGACTTCTATGAAATTATTCATGACTCATTTTCTACTGACCTCTTTTTCTCAGACTCCTCTTCAGGCTGGCTGCGGTACTTTGTTCCACAGCATCTTGTCCCAGTTTCTTTTCCCTCTTCCACACAATCCCCTTGGGGATTGTTATAGCTTACAACCTTTTCTGGAGTTTTAGTTGGTTAAATTTGCGTTTACTTAGATTATCTCGAAGCATTGACGTGCCGCACAATTAAGTCATCGTGGCCCTTCCCATATGCCAAATATGCTCTATCCATTTCCCATTTTGTCAATAGCCTCACAATCCACCTAGATGTCTATGCCAGCAACTCTGAAATCATCCTAATCCCTTTTTCTCCCATCCCTGAAGCCCACTTACATCAGACAAAATCTGTGTATTCTCCAGTCCTCCTTGATCACTTAACTTCCACTCTCACTGCTGCTATGCTAGCTGAGAATACAATAATCTCTCAATAGGATTTCTGAACATTAATCGGTCTCAATACTGTCCTTTTGATTTGACATCACATTCAGACTTTCTTAAAGTATTTATAAGAAAGTCACTGTCCTATTATGTATCGCTTCAATGTCTTCCAGTTCCTTGTAGTAGTGGTTTCTTTTTTTTTTTTTTAATTTTTTTTTTCAACGTTTATTTATTTTTGGGACAGAGACAGAGCATGAACGGGGGAGGGGCAGAGAGAGAGAGGGAGACACAGAATCGGAAACAGGCTCCAGGCTCTGAGCCATCAGCCCAGAGCCCGACGCGGGGCTCGAACTCACGGACCGCGAGATCGTGACCCGGCTGAAGTCGGATGCTTAACCGACTGCGCCACCCAGGCGCCCCATAGTTTCTGATGCTCTATAAGATCTGGCTTCTGTCTTCCTCTTTCCCATTATTTTTTCCATTTCCTTATTTGATGTCAGTGATCCAGCCTTAGTATTTTTTTTTTAATTTCTTAAGTGAGCCATACTGTCTTCAGCTCTGTGTAAGAAATACTGCCTCTGCAATACTTTCTCTGCCTTCAAAACCCTCATTTGAAGAACTGCTAACCATCATTCAGTATTCATCATTTAGCTTCCTCTAGGAGCCTTCCCTGTACCCCTGTTTGGTTATGTGCTCCGTATATTTGTGTCTAGTATTTTCCTTCTCATATATTTGCATTCTTATACCATATCAATTTAAGAATATCGGTCCATGGTGATGATAATGAAAGATCATCATCATCTCATAATTTGTGTTTTGTATGTGTGAGACATTAGTAATTTTTCAATTTCATTTTATATATTGCATCTTGATTAAAGCATATGTGCAAATACTTTAGAGTTTCAAATAGTTATACAGGGTCCCCTGATTCTGCCTGTATTTCCTCTTCCCCAGAGCAATGACTTTTAACTCTTTGTTGCAGATTTGTATTTCTCTTTATTTTTAAGACTTATATCCTGGTGCTTATACCACTGCTTCTTGATTTTTCAGTATTTAGCTTTAGCCATGAAATTAACACTAGGATATGAAAATGTATCTCTGTTTATCTTTCACCTCTACAAATACAGGCAACGGTTCCATCTTCCAAAATTCCTGGAATAATTATATTGTGATTTTGTTTATATTCATACCTCGTAGTTACATTATTATGACTATGTAAATGCTCTTTATAGGCAATGCACATATAATATTTTTCACTGCAAGTAAAAATTTATTTTCATCACTTTTCTGATTGAAAACTGCACAGGTTATTTAAATGTCTCAGTATGCTCAGGTATACAAGATATTAAAATTGATTAAAACAGTTTGGTAAACTTTTTTAACATGGATACCCCATTTTTAATTATGGGAAATTTTCTTGAGTTATTTCTTTGATAACTTCTTTCTTTTAGATTGTTTTTCCTTTTGCAATTCTTTTTTTTTTTTTTCTTTTTAGATATAGATAATCTAGGCTAGACTTTAATTTTATCCTCCTTAATTTTGGGGCCACATTCTCACTTCTTTTTCTGTTTTAATACTCTATTTTGTAGGATATTTTCTCAACTTCCAAACTTTATCAAAAGTTTTTTTGCTGGGGTGCCTGGGTGGCTCAGTCAGTTAAAGATCCAACTCTTGATTTTGGCTCATGTCATGCTCTCATGGTTTGTGAGTTCAAGTCCTGGCTATGCACTCACAGTGCAGAACCTGCTTGGGAGTCTCTGTCTCCCCTTTTCTCTGCATCTCTCCTCCTCACACTCTTTCTCAAAATAAATAAACAACAAAGAAAGTTTTACTTGCTATTTGGTATAATTTTTGCTATGGTCATTCATCTTCTTTTTTAAATTTTTTTTGCTATGGTCCTTTTTAACATGCAAAAGCAAACTTGTTTTCTGTATAATTTATTTATATAATTCTCACTTGGATTCCATCTGCAACTTTTTTTTGAGGCTATTTATTATAGTTCTGAATTATTCTTCTACCTGCAAAACTCTTTCCTGCCTATGACTTTTTTTTTCTATACCTTGCATGACAAATGCCTTTAGCAAAAATCTGCTGACCCTTGGATTTGTGTTCATGTGTCAGAGTTCACGATTAAAAATCTTATTAAAAACTGAGTAGATTGGTTGTCTTGACCCTTTGTGGAGACTGACACAGCTGGACTTTTTCTTGGGGGAAACCCCAAAATCAGATACACTGGAGAACATCATTCCAGAAGACGACAGCTCTTTCTTTGAGGTTCTAGAATCCAAATAGGGAAAGACTGTTAAAGGTCTCAACATTTAGGATGTGCATATTCACTTAGTTTCCATTTTTCATACATGTGTCCTGCCACCACCTAAACTCAGCATCCTCCGTCCAGCAGGTCCCTATTTTATACCCAGTATTGCTCCCTTCTTCGGAAGTTGCACTGAATAAAGGAAATCAAAACCTTGCTAATAAATTTTTAAAATTTACATAATTGCTCTATCATTTAGTTCTAATGTTCATCCACTAGCAGAGCTTTCTAAAAATATCTTAGCTTTTCAGACGGAATCCAGTAAATAAATACTGAGGTTGTCTTTCCCTAGGCTTTCAACTTCAACACCCATAGATTCAGTATTCAAGATTATTTTTTAAGTTTATTTATTTATTTTTCAGAGAGACAGAAAGAGAACACAGGCAGGGAAGGGGCAGACAGAGAGGGGGACAGAAGATCTCAAGTGGGCTCTGTGCTGACAGCAGAGAGCCTGATCCAGAGTTCCAACCCATGAACTGTGAGATCATGATCTGAGCTAAAGTCAGATACTTAACCAACTGAGCCATCCACGCACCCCCACTATTTAACACTTTGAATCAGTTACAACTCACCCTTTGGCCTTCAAGTTGACGAAACTTTGCTATGGTCTTTTCTGCTACTTACTTTGTGCTTTCCAGTATGAGCCTCAGCGTGCTGAATTTTTACTGCAGTTTGGGAGATAGTGAAATAAAATGTGTGTGTTCAATCTGTAGCTTTATGTTGACCATCTCATTTAATTTTCATGATAATTCTCTGTAATTGGTATTGTTTTACACATGAAAGAAAAGGGATCACAGAAAAGTCATAATTTTCTCAAGGTCCCAAATCTAGGAGAAGGAAATTCAAGGCACAATCAGCACAATAAGAAATGGAGTTTACATTCATTTATCTTAGCCTTTACCAGAAGAATGAAAAATATCTTCCCTTATTTCTGATCAGAGAAAGTGTCAATACTTTATCAGGACATTCTTGCCTGTACAGAGAGCTCAACTGGTCATCTAAGCCACTACTAATGATAGAGGCTAGTGCTCAAAATGAAATCTATTTGCCATCTGCAATTGTAGCTTAGAATCCAAAATAAAAGAAAATGGCTACGATTTATTGGGCATTCTTTGGTGCCAGAAAATTTGCATATAATTTCAAAATTTCAGAATGATTTTTCAATATTGATACTTTTCCCCTCTCAATTTATGAATGGGGAACCTAAGTTAGGAAAGGTTAAGTAATTCATGATTAGCTTGATTCTTACAAGTCTACAGCTTGTAATAGAATATAGCACTTAATTGTCAGGTTCTCGAGTCAAATATGACTGTAAATCAGAGCTCTTCTATTGACCATCTGATCTGGTGCCAGTTCCTCGGTGTCCTTATGACTTAATGCTCTAAAATATAAAGTGAGGCTTATTGAATTGAAAACAAAAATGACAGCTATTCCAGATAAATTTAAGTCTCTACTGTAATTTTTTCGTATCATTCACTGATGCATTACAAACCTCAGAAATAGTGTCTGACAAATTGTACCATGTGTGCATGCACACGTGTGTGCATGTGTGTGTGATTAAGGCATGTATGATGTAGATCCATTATTTTAACACTATATATAAATGATTGCTTTAACCCATAGGGAAATGTGTCTCCCTTGTGTTACACAAGAACTGAGAAATGGCAGTTTCTAAAACTGTTAAATTCTCAGAATAAGCATTCATGAATCTGAAATGCCATCCCCTTAAATATTGTACCATATCCAAAGCTTCAGTCTTTCTGTGAATGGTGATCAGTGAGTGAAGAAAGCATTAACTTTATTGCTAGCCATATATTACAGTGAGGCAGGTGGCAAAACACCTGCCACCAGAGCTTTCCAGCCTGTCCCCCTCACTCTGGTGAGGCTTATGAAAATTAACCAAAGCACAAATGTTTCAGCAAAAATGCATTCGTACTCTATTTAAAGGCACATTTAGCAACATGCTTCTGGGGAATTTTTCCACATAATTATAATGAAAATGTATTATAAAGATACTTGAACCTTGTCTCATATTCATTCATGTTTAAATTCATTATTTCAATCTTGACATATGGACTTTAAGAAGATCTCTCTTAACAAAAACGCATATATAGATATATGTATATGTGTATGTGTATGTGTATATATATATATATATGCACACATATACATATATGTGTATATGTGTACATACATAGTTTCCCTTTGGGGTGATATAAGGAGATAATTGACTTAGGAATTTGGAGTCACCACTTTTCATTACCTTTGTGACTCATGCAGAAAATTATCGATTTGGCCAATTCTATCTCTGTCAACAGATGATTCTATTAAAGAAAGAGTAGAAACACTGAAAGAGTAAATAATCATAAAAGAAAAAATATTAGGGTGGAGAAAGTCTTAAACTAGGCAGATTTTTTTCTCTTTTAGATACATATAAAATCATAACTTTCTTTCGATGGAATAGTACCAAGCAGAAGGGATTCGCAGACATTTGAAGACATTTGACCATGGCAATTTTAAATAAAAAAGGATATCCGTGCAGGATATCTTTCTGGACCCTGAAGCCTAAGCAAATTCACACCATGTGACTGAGAGCATTCTGGCCCCAAACTTTAGACAATGCAACCAGCCTGAGAAGCAGAAATGGACAAAACTGATGAGGGACACAAACTAGAATGGAGAAGAGCTTTGCCTCTTCCCAGGACTCCTCAGTTTCTCCTGGATACCAATTTTGCCATTTGTCTAATGATAAAGGAATGGAAATTGAGAAAAGACAAAAAATGTATAGCATCCCAACTCTCTCCTATAAGTGATTATGTATTACCATTTCCATTTCATAATTGAGGAAATGAGACGAATACCTAACCTGTCATCAGGTAGCAAATTATGTTCTTTTTTTTTTAATTTATTTTTTATTTATTTTGAGAGACAGAGAGAGCAAGCATGAGTGGGGGAGGGGAAGAGAGAGAGAATCTTAAGCAGGCTCCACACTGCCAGCGCAGAGCCCAATGCAGGACTCAAATCTCACAAACTATGAGATGATGACCTGAGCCATTTAACTGACTGAGCCACCAAGGCGCCCCCAGGTGGCAAGTTAATCTAGCTTGCATCTCTAAAGTCCCTCATTTTTCCAAATATTGTTCCTCTTTTCTATCTCACGAGTGGTTAGTAATCCAGAGTAATTTTTGGATCACATTTAAATGGAATATTTTAGATCCTAAATATTATGTTTCAGTTCTAAGTTTGAGTGGGGTGTCTGCGTGGCTCAGTTGTTGGGTGAGCAACTTCAGCTCAGGTCATGATCTCGCGGTTTTTGAGTCCCAGCCGTGCGTTGGGCTCTGTGCTGATAACTCAGAGCCTGGAGCCTGCTTCGGATTCGGTGTCTCCCCCTCTCTCTACCCCTCCCCTGCTCACACTTTGTGTCTCTCTGTCTCTCAATAATAAATAAACGTTAAAAAAATCAATTCTGTTTGAAAAAAACTAAGAAATGGTCTTTTCCTGAAAATATGTCTTAATTATAAATGATAAAAATATATTTCATTTTATGTTAAAAACAAATGACATACAAATTAAAATTAGACATATTCATATGTTCGTATAAGTGTGTAATATATGTATATAGATGTTTGTGTGTGCATGTATACACTTTTTTTCAAATAATTCTTGAATCATAAAGAACATAACCATAGCTCCAGCTCAGAGACTCTTAATTCTACCATGATACCATACATTTTTGTGTTAATATTGGACCCAGGTTGTATTGATAACCAATAATAAGTAAATCATAGTGTATATTAACCATAGAAAACTTAAAACAATATATTTAAATTCATGGAATATGCTAATTAACTAGAATTTGAATAAAACTTGAAACATAAAAAGATTCATAGATTATTTTCCTTTAACAAATAATAGCTGTAACCTTTTTAAAATCCAAAACTTAAGGGGTGACTGTGTGGCTCAGTCAGTTAAGTATTCAGCTCTTGACTTCAGCTCAGGTTGTGATTCATAGTTTGTGAGATTGAGCCCCACGTCAGGCTCTGCTCTGACAGTGCAGGGCCTGTTTAGGATTCTTTAACCTATCCCCCCCGCCTCCTCCCCCATCTCTTCCATGCACATACTCTCTCTCAAAATAAGTTAACTTAAAAAAAAAAAAAAACTTAAAATATAAAAAAATATATATAGATTATTTTCCTTGAAAAGGAATAGCTGTAAGTTCTCTAAAATCTAAAATTTAAAGAATCCTGTAAAGAATTGTTAAAGATAATTTTATAAAGTGATTGACATCAATCAACATTTCCTTTTTATTAATTGTGATATAATTGACATATAACATGCTTTCAGTTTTACAACATGATTTGATATTTGTCTATATGACATCACTATAGTAAGTCTAGTTAACATTCATCGCCACACACAGTTACAATTTTTTTTCTTTTAATGAGGACTTTTAAGATCTGTCTTAGCAGCTTCCAAATGTACAATACAGTATTATTACCTATATACACCATGTTGTACATTACATCCCCAAGACTTAGTTATTTTATAATTGAAAGTTGGTACCTTTTGACCCCTTCACCCTTTTGCCCACCCCTACCCCTGCTCTAGCAACTATCAATTTGGTCTCTGTATGTAGAACTTTTGTTTTGGAGGGGCTCTTTTTAGGGTCCACATATATGTAAGATCTTACAGTATTTGTCTTTCTCTGAGTTTTCTCACTTAATAACCTCAAGGTCCATAACCAACACTATTTCTTGACTTTGACCTAGTCCTAGGGAAATAAACTATGTGTATTTTTTTTTTAATTTTTTTTCAACGTTTATTTATTTTTGGGACAGAGAGAGACAGAGCATGAACGGGGGAGGGGCAGAGAGAGAGGGAGACACAGAATCAGAAACAGGCTCCAGGCTCTGAGCCATCAGCCCAGAGCCCGACGCGGGGCTCGAACTCACAGACGGTGAGATCGTGACCTGGCTGAAGTCGGACGCTTAACCGACTGCGCCACCCAGGCGCCCCAACTATGTGTATTTTTAACTGGTAGTCATTAAGTTGTTGTTTAGTCAGCTTTCGATCAAGAAAGTTCATTTTTACTTTTAGAAAATCTGTGTACAGCTCATCACATGAATTTAGCTGCAAAAGATTTCTGATTACAATATATTTCAGTCACTGGTCAATTTACATTAATAACCATATGCTTAGGAGGAAGATAAAATCTAGGCAAGGGAGAAATAATTCTTAGATGAAGGATGCTACAGGACAAAGGTTCTAAAGTGATCTTTACTGCTGGACTTTTGACCTGTAGGTACACAGGATGCCTGAACTCACATCATAAAGTTGCTTTCTAGCTTGATAGCCTTGTGTCTAAACACTTTTGATTGTATTCTTATTTACTGCTATCATATTCCCGCTTTCTTTTTTCTTTTTAAAAGATATCTTATTCTTTTGCATGTCTAGTTCTATACCTTTTACATTACCCATTTCCAGTAAAAAAGAAAAAAAAAGACCTCTTCATAATATGTACCTATTTCCAGTAAAAAGGAAAAAAAAAAAAGACCTCTTCATAATATGATGTAAAAATAGGCACCACTAGATAAAATTTTAGAAGAAAGCTTATGGTACCTACTAAATTTTGTGCTATAGAGTTCATTGTATAGACATAATTACGTAAGCACTTTCATCATCTGCTTTCACGTGAATTTGAAAAGTGGAGTTCATGGAGGGAAGAAGCTCTCTAAGCTCTATAGCATGATGAAAAGAACACAGTTAGGCTCCTTTTTATATACAAAAAATTTTAACCTTTAAAAACAGTTTTTACAATGTAAAAAATAGGTAATTTCTACACAAAAGAAAATGTGTTACAGAGTCATACCTACTTAAAACTAATTTTATATGTATTGATTCTTTGGCAGTACCTTTAAGCATCTAAGCTACATTGGTTTTACTTATTAAATTATCACTGCTTCCAGAACAGGATTTTTTTTTTCAGTTCTCCCCTTTATTCTCCCCAAAATAGAGACTGGCTCAATTTAACTAGATAAAGTTTATCTCCTATGTGTTACTGAACGTCCTCCTAAATAACCCTTTTCTCATTCTCTATGTCCTAATGGTCGAAGGAGTGTGTCCACTTTCTCAACAGTACCTTAAGAGTCTGAATTAATTCATTTATAATGACTAGCAAATGATTTTCCCCTTCCTCTAAGGATGTATCAATTCATTAATAGAAAAGGTCTACTATTTATGGAAGCTTGGAAATTACTGATTCAGCTCAAACAGCATCTTATAGGCAAACCTTTCTATCTTTAAGGATGAAGCCTCTTTAAATGGACTCCTGGCATGTTCTAAAATATATACAATTAAAGCATATTGAATAATTAGGATTAATTTTACAGGTCTGAAGGCATTCTATAATTTGATCAGCTTGTTCACCAAGCTAATTCCTTAATCAGGAACTGTAATTCCTGTATTCATTGTATATGAAATATACAGTTTAGGAAATTTCTTTATAGTAAGTAGATACGTGTTTCTTCTAAAACACTTTCTGAAACTTTAAAAAGATATCATTAGCCTTGTTTGCATTATGAGACTATTAATTACAATTTTAATATTCTAAATATGTGTTCACATCTGCAATTAAATATGCATTTTTTTCTAACTAAACTCACTAGCTGAGCAGAGATCATCATAATTATAAAACAAGGTTTATTTTTGATACTTCAATGATCATCGCTTTAATTAGTTGTATCCAATGCAAGTTTTATTATACTTTGTATATTTTCAATAATACATACCTATAAAATTACTGTATGCTTTTTGCCGAAACAAAAATGCAGTTACTTCTACAATTATGAATACTAATGCTTCTCTTGAATTGAATAAATCATTCATATTCTGTGACAACTTCAGTAACTTAATGTGGGGAATACACAGGTACCATAAAAATATGTATTTTTCCTCTATACAATATGTGTCCGAGTGTGCATTCTTCCTTCGCCATTCAGCAGTTCTGTGATGCATAATTCATTCTCTATGTCCCATCAATTCCCATATAGATTTGCTATGACCGGATTTATGACACGAGTTTAATGGTTTCTAGAAGCTAGTTTGCCAATGCCATGATTATAGAAATGGCTTCATGGGAATTTTATGCTCCCTGGCCACCTACTAATATATTGGAAAATGCAGTTTGGACTAAGTTTGTTTCTTGACAAGTGGGGAGGAACAACATAGAATAATGGAAGAATTTACACAAAAAATATATTCTGTTGTCATTCTGGAAAATGTCTCAATTGTATCAATACTATTAGAGAGATTAAGGAAGGCTTTTGAGTTCTGCATTAATTTATGATACTACCAAGGAGTAAAGTTGACAAATAGAAGTAAACAGTTTTTTAAAATGTTGTCTACTTGAATTTACAAAATTTACTTTTCTTTTATAATTTTACCTTAATGTTTATATAATACAGAGTATAGTGGTTCCCAGACTTGATTTTTTAAAATATATGTGTGTATCTTTATTTGCCTGTGTGTACGTGCTTTGTAGATATATCCAGAAGCTGAGGATCCAAGGATATGAAACCAGCATATGATTCCCCCAATAGCTCTAAATTTCCTCAGAAGGAATGCTCACCTGTGGACTGAGGATATGAATAGGAGTGATACCAGAGAAACCTGATTTGCTAATGTACACATCATGGCAACACTCTTCTACAACTCATGTACACTATTCCTTCTGGAATCTTACTCCTTTCTAATTTAATTTTTATGACATAATCTTAATTTTTTTCATAATCTTAATTCTTCTATATGGTGTTATAAGTATAATTAATCTGTATTTTGGAAAATTGCTTAAGGAACTTTTTTTTTTTTTGCCTTAAATTGGACATTGTGTGCATGGCAACATTCTGTTTGATAAATATAGGACCTCCTGAGCCTTAAGAATATCTATAACATTTATAATTTTTGCTTTCTTCTCCTTTACAAAAAATTATCTAATATTGTTGAAAAAGCACTCATTTGTCACTAGATTATACACATTCCTACAAATTCTAGCTACTGAATTTAAACTTTATACCCATAAATAATATTTACAACATATAGTCTTTAGTCACTTCCACCATAATCACCAACTTAAATTTACAAACAATTTATAGATTTGTCCTATTCAAGTTTCTTCAAATTATTAAAATAGGGATTTTTATTCCTTCATGTTAAATCTTGGGTTAAGGTACAATTCTGTGAGTTTGTAGACCTTTTTATTAACCTTCACTGAAAATTCATGTTAGTCAAAAATATTTTGAATACTGTGAACAAAACTAACTTAGAAAAGTAGGAGAAAAAGATTCAGTATCCACATTGATGTTAATATTATCATTAACTAAATAGGTGAAGTTTTATTATTAAATAATTATGTATCACTCACTGAATATTCCTTATGAATACTCCTTATGAGGTCAAACGTTAAGCACTTTATATATATATATATATATATATATATATATATATATATATACATATATATATAAAATCTTTATAAATATAATCTTTATGTATATAATCTTATATATATAATCTTATATATAATCTTATATATATCTTTATATATAATCTTTATATATATAATCTGTATATAATATATATATATAATCTTATATATATAATCTTTATATAATCTATCTATATATATAATCTCTCTCTATATATATAATCTATCTCTCTCTATATATATATAAACTCATTAACCATTATAAAACCCTATGAATTAGGCATTACAATCTTTAGATTACCAAAGCAGAAATAAAAATGTATCCTAAAATATTTGTCCAAATCATTTGTTCACCTAATCCTATGGCACGAAAGAAAGAAAGCAAAGGTGAGAAGCCAGGCAGGCAGTCTCTTTCATTCTAACTGATACACTTTCTCATCAAATATACGGACATTCCTGGCTTCCCACACCAGATGCCATGTTCTTGACATTGAATGCCTTTCAAAATAGGGGTTGTAGGAAGGATAATTAAGCCCACAGTGACTTCTGTAAAAAAAAGAAAAATCAAGTTATAGGCTTAATGTTGATTTCAAAGTATCCTTTGTCTACAGTCAGTTTAAAAAAAAAATGCCTGAGCTTTTGGACACTCACTCTCTGTGTCCTCGGGTACATAGATCTTGAAGCTGTTTTTTTTCTCTGCCCTCCATATTTCTTGTAGAAAATTTTTTTTTTCCTCAAACATTACTTACATCAGCAGGTATATTTCTTTCACATTGACCAGTGTGTCCCTGCATCTGTATCACTCTTGTCACTGTGATTTTTGCACTGGTGCTGGTGAGGAAGTAATGAACAACACTTTGAGTTAGATTTTAGGTCTTTTCTTTGTTAATTAAGTTAGCACAGGAGTAGTACTTTAAAAAGAGAGAAGGATAGTGCTAGGACAGAGTAGTAGAATGACAGCAGGAAAGGGTAAGGGCCTAATAGAGTGGTCATGGGAGGTGCTAACGACCTGTGAGTAGTCTACATTATCATGGTATGTCACCTCAGCACTCTGTCTTTCCATAATAGAACCCTAATCCTGCTCTTGCTACAATTTCCCTGAAGTTAACTGGCTTTCAGTTTCCAAATTCCCATGTGATAGTAATACTAATTATTGGAGTTTAAGATTGCAAAGGATACGCCCCTATAGAGCTTATAGTAACTCTGCTTACCAAAGTTTATTCCATACTCCATAGCTCCAGATAGACATATTTTCTGTGTTTTATTTTGAAGAATCTTAAAAACAATACCGGAGGTGTTATATCAAAAGCTTTACATTTCCAGCCCCTAAAAGTAAACACACGTACATCCCACAAGGCAGTGTTAGAAAATTACATATTCTGAGTGTCAATCCACATGCTGTCAAGTTCAGCCAGTTTTCAAAATATCGCATATGTTCTTTTCTAGTAAGAAATACACTGACATTAAAGTCATGTCAGACTCTCCGGAAAGATAACAAGAAAAATACAAGATAATTCAGTTCTTTGGCATAAAATGATAAATGAGTCATGTTGAAAAGTGGGCAGTTATATCACATAAATGATAACGACTAAAAGCTTTCCAAATAGCCATCTGACTGGAGCCAAGTAGGTGGTCAGCATGCTGGTTTGGCAGAATGTGTGGCTGATTGCCAGTGTTTTTGAGCAAAGCAGCTATTCATTTCACCTGCAAAATCGGCAGTTCACTTTGACATTGCACATAATGAAAAACAAGTCAATGGCTATTTTTAGGCTAAACTAATAGAGAGGGACTACCAGTAAAATAATAGCACCTTTTTTTTTTCTTCATGGAGAACACCTGAATAGATGATGTTTCTGTTCTATGACTTACTTTTTAGTTATAATTTGCTGTGTGCTTTTTGATTTAAATTATATAAGACAAATGAGATGATGCTTTCTGAAGTGCCATTATGACCATTCGGGGTTCTGGTGAGGTTTTAGGTCGGAAATAAATTCTATCTTTTCTAAATGTATTTATGTTATTTTGTGTACTTCTAATGTTCTTTTTTACTTAAATTAACCAACTTTATTTAATATTTATTACTCATATAATATCCATAGTTATTAGAGGGAAGACAGAATAAGAAAATGATATTTAAAATGCAAACAAATATGTTTTTTATGAATAAGTTAACACATTGTCATGTATACGCATGTATATGTGTATGAGTGAAGTATGGATATGAAAGCATAAAGTTTGAAACAATATCTGAAATACATTTTAGAACTTTAACAGAAAACATTGTTGATAAATAATAAAACTAAACATATCCCACATAAATATAATTACAATTACAAATATACATGCATACGCACACACATAAAATTGGGACTATAAATGGCTCGTATTACTCAAATTTAAAGTATATATGTATGTGTATGTGTTTGTATGCATGTGTGTGTGCTTGTGTGTGTAGCATGTATACATAAATATATATTATGATTTATATTTTATTTTATTTTATTTTATTTTATTTTTTAAGTTATGTTTATTTGTTTTGAGAGAGAGAGAGAGAGAGAGCTCATGAGCAGGGGTGAGGCAGAGAGAGAGGGAGAGAAAGAGAGAGAGAGAGAAAGAGAGAGAGAGAGAGAGAGAGAAAGAATCCCAAGCTGGCTCTACACTGTCATTGCAGAACCCGATGCGGGGCTCAAATTCACGAACCATGAGATCATGACCTGAGCTGAAATCAAGAGTTGCCACTTAACCTACTGAGCCTCCCAGGTTCCCCTATATTTTATTTTATATGCATAAATGTAATACATGTATATATTTTATTTATATTTATTTTTAATATTTATATTTTACTATATAGGTGTATAATACATGAATAAGTGTATATCAAAATATGAATGTTAATATTGTCCCAAATTATCCTTTAAATTTATTTTATTATATTTCTAACAGACACTTGTAGAACAGCAAAAACTGTCATCTCAAAAGGCATTTGTGTAAGTTTACATAGGAAGGGGAAAATGATTTCACCTATTTAAGACAATTAATATTTAACCAATTAACACACCAATTAATTTCAAAAATCACTATATTTATATGAATATATGTTTCTTTTTATTTCACTAAAATTTTTTTTCATTATTAATATTTTTATGTTATTTTTTTTACATTTATTTATTTTGAGAGGGAGAAAACATACGAGCTAGCCCACATGTGAATGGAGGAAAGGGCAGAGAGAGAGAGAGAGAGAGAGAGAGAGAGAGAGAGAGAGAAATCCCAAGCAGGCTCCACACTGTCAGCACGGAGCGTGATGCCAGGCTTGAACTCATGAACCGTGAGATCATGACCTGAGCTGAAACCAAGGGTAGGACACTTAACCAACTGAGCTACCCAGGAACCCCTTCACTAAGAATTTTTGAGGTCTTTCCAACAGAAAGTCTAAGCCAAAATACCTACAATATGTGTTACTATTATTACATGAACATGTATTTCTTTGTATGTGTCTGTATGAATTCTTCTATTCCTTAGACTATTAGAAACAGTTTATAATCACATAAAATAAAACATTTAAAATTTACTTCTACACAAGAGTGTCAAGTTGATGTCATCTATTGTAGTAAAAATATATGGTAATTTAGTTAATAGTAGAGAAACTAAAGCTATCTTTGCTCTAACCTACAAAAGACTTTCAAATGCCTGGGAGCACATAATTTTGATATGTAAAAATTTAATTTAGAAAGACAAAACTTATTTTTAACAACAAATGAATAAAACACAAATTTTTGGCTTTTTAACTAATAAGTATACCTCCCACTATGACAATTATCAATACTCTCAACAAAGTTACCATTACTGTATTCTATCAGAAATGAAGTATGGTGGAAGAAAACGTAATGAGTAACTTACCAAGAGAGATAAGGTAAGAATTGAAATTTTAGGCAAAATTTGCAATGGCTCAATTGCATTAGTTCCAACGACTTTTATCATCAGTTCTTTCTTTTTGAGTCTAGCTATTACCATTCCTCAACACTCCCTATGTTACTAAAAATATTAGTACTATCATGTTATTCTGGTTTATTGGCATGACAAATACATGCATGTGAATGTGTACACACACACACACACACACACACACACACACACACCTGGGTGGCTCAGTCCATTGAGTGTCAGACTCATGATTTTAGCTCAGGTCATGATCCCAGGGTCTTGGGATCTAGCCCTGAATGAGGCTCCATGCTGAACATGGAGCCTGCTTGGGTCTCTCTCTCTCTCTCTCTCTCTCTCTCTTTCTCTCTCTCTTTCTCTCTCTGCCTCTCTCTTCTGGCCATGCACTCTCTCTCTCTTTCTCTCTCTCTAAAAAAATGATATAAAGGAATATATATATATACATATATATATATATTCCTTTATTCCTATGTATTAATTACTCTACATAGTAATGAGTATTACTCTGTATTTTTTTACAGGATATCAGTAAATCTAAAAGGAATTAGATGACCTTCAGTCAAAGTCCTTGATTGAATAAAAGCTGCATTTTGAAGGAATATGCTGTATTGTACATATCAGTCATCCTTATTACCTGAAAAAAAAAATGTTATGATGGGTTAAGAGACACATTTTTACAATGATATCTCTAAACTTATACTAGGAAGTGTTAGAATACAACGTGACCCCACTTTAGTGGTGATGATTGTCAAAGAAGTGTTATTGATTCATGTCTCAGTTGAAGCAAAAAAAAATCAATACCAGACAGCTCTAGGGGAGATGTTTCTAATGGTTTTACTGTTTTAGAGTCACCTGGGAGATGCCTTTCAAAGATGATCAACATGGCCAAACAAGATCAGTCCATCTATATCGTGGATGAAATCCAGGGACCTTGAAATTTAATTTGGAAGGAATCCATCTTGCTTCATTATTCCTAGCAAAAATAAGCATTCTGTAAGGCATACATATGTGGATTAACCATCATTCAAATGCTTTTGTTGTTTTTATAATTCATCAGTATATTACATATATACGCAATATACATATTTTCAACCCTCTCCACATACATAGTTTCAAATATTACCTCATTTATAATTTAAAAGAAATTCCTCATGTTAATAAGTCAGACTAACATGGTAAGCAATAAAAATGTTGTACAATTTATTTGTCCTCCCCTTTTTCCAACAGTCAGCTTTAGTTTTTTGCTTATCTTTACAGTTTTCCCAAATGGCTAGTAGTTATGAAATAATCTTGTTAAAGTTCCTGCCTGCATATTCTCCAAACTTGAAACGCAATGTAGGCTGTTTGGCACAATGTTTAGACAAGCAATGTATGGTTTAAAAGAGCTGCCAAAACATTGATTTTTGCAACATGGAATTCAGATGAATCTAAAAATGGTTTGAAATGCTTTAAAATAAATATTACACAATTGGACTGTTCCCCTGGCAACTGCTTTTGCAAAATCAAAACTAATACTTCACAAAGTTTTCTATCACCTAATTAAGAGGGGAGAACTTTTGATAACCTATCTTCAATAAACTGGCACATTTTAAAACACTGTGCAGATCATTAAACATACAAATATATTCCAGGTCAAAAGACATCCTTTTTCACAAATGTTTTCCTTAAAATTGTTCCTGAACATGTTGCCTATTTTGTGAGAAAACACAATTATTAATTAGTTAAAAATATCTGAGATTCTAGTGGTATAAACCCAATTCAAAATGGCTAAACAAACATGGGAATGTATTGATTTATGTAATTGGAAGATCCAAGAGATAGTTCTAGGGAATCAAGTGATATCAAGAATGTGCCTCTATGTTTTCCTGTTTTTTTCATGGGATGATCTACCCACATCTCTTCCCATGAAGGTAATTTTTCCCTTGCTTAATTCTCAAATGGTTAGGTTTATACCATGCTTACAGCACAAACCTTAATGAAAAGAGCACCACCTTCTCACTGTACCAGGTTCTATTTCAGTCCCTGAAAAAAGGAAACAATACAAAACAAAGCCCAAAACATTTAATTGTCTTGCTTGAGCTTGTACTATTGCCTAGCCTGCTTTTTGTGAATTGATGGGGAAGATTGGTCCATTCGTTTGACAATTTTTAATAGATAAGGAAAAATATCAGGCACAAGAGTTTTAAAAACATGGCTTGTTTAATACATCTGGAATAACAGAGCATTCCATTTCATGAGAATACATTTAACCTTGCTAAAACTTTCCCATTCAACTAATACCTCTCAGCCTTGCTTTATGTTGAATATGATTTTCTTGCAAATAAGAAACATAAAACAAATGTGCATATTTTTTAGTATTAACTTTTTTCCCGTTGGTAGTTGCTTTATGTTTTTTGTTGTTATTGTTGTTGCTTTTCTGTTTTATTCTCTCTATATTTTTGTTTATCCTTTGTATATTTTTGTTTTAACCTTGATGTATCTAGATGATTATTCATCAGTGCATCTATATTTCAACTCTCTGTTTTTAAATTCTTGTGTTTGGTAATCTCATAGTAATTTGAAACTTAGGGGAACACCTGCGTGGCTTAGTTGGTTAAGTGTCCAACTTCGGCTGACGTCATGATCTCCTGGTTTTTCGGGTTCAAGCCCTGCGTTCAGCTGTGTGCTGACAGCTCAGAGCCTGGAGCCGGCATTGGATTCTGTGTCTCCATCTCTCTCTGCCTCTCCCCAAATTGCACTCTGTCTCCCTCTCAAAAATAAATAAACATTAAAAAACTTAAAAATTTGAAACTTAAATATAAACACTTTTTAAGGAAGGCACTTGACTATGCTTTCCCCAATACTGACAAAATCCAAAATTCATTGTTTTGACTGAGAATGTAATTTCATGTAAGAAAAAGAATTTGCAACTTATTTTTTCTATCCTCAGCTCCTAGCAAAGTGACAAGAACTTGTTACAAAAAATGGCAGGCATACTGAGGTTTCGCTTAGCATTTTTTTCAAATGTTTCAGGTTTTTATTTAAATTCTAGTTAGTTAACATATAGTGTAATATTAGCTTTAGGAGTAGAAGAATTTAGTGACTCATTACTTACATATATCATCCAGTGCTCATAAAATGTGCCCATTATCTGTTTAACCCATCCCCATGGGTTAAATACAATACAAAATAAGATAGATATTACAACAGTACTCCGAACAAAGGATTATAATTCTGAGTGGAATATTTTCAGATATTGTAGTGTTAATGAGACTCTTGCCTGATACAGAACTACACAAGCATCTAGTTAATAATTGGGAGTTGGCTCTTTCTAGGTCACACTATATCTAAAATATGGACCAGGGATTGTATTGATTTAACTTCTGCTGGATTCTTCTATCGTGTGAAAATCCCTCTGTGTACTGCTCAAGTGTTGGTCCCCATTTAGTGGCTCCAATTCTTTATGTAGCAGATGAGAGAGATGGGTTGACAATAGCACATTGTATCCTGGGATAGATAATGCCCTCAGGAAAAGAGTTGGTGGCACAAACAATAAAAGCTAATTGTGTTGAATCTCTATGTTGTGCTTTATGCAATGTATTATTTCACTGAAGTCTTATAGTAAGCCCTGTACAAAGTATTAGCCCAGTTTTACAAAAGAAATTAAACTTTGTGGAGGTTATAATTTTCAGATATCAAAGAGCAGACAGAAAATTTGGATTTGGACGTAAGTCTGTATAACCAACTCTTCATTTCAGCTCAGGTCATGACCTCAGTTTTGTGGGCTCAAGCTCCACTTTAGTCTCTGTGCTGACAAAGCAGAGCCCGCCCAGGATTCTGCCTCTCCCTCTGCAACCCTCCCCCCTTCCTGCCCCCACATGCTTTCTCTGTCTCAAAATAAATAAATAAACTTAAAAAATAATGAATGATAACCTAAGGAGTAGTAGAAAAGTCTACTTATGTAAGTTTTTCCTAGCAAGTTGAACGATTTCAGAAAATATTTCCATTTAAAGGAATGATATGTTTCACATGAATTGTACTTTTTACAACAAATATATAAATGTAAATATCTCCAGGAAGTGTTCTGGCTATAGAGAAGGCTTACCTGTGGTGGTAAAATTTCCTAAATAGAATGGAAGTTGTTATCACTTTTATAACTAAAACTATTTTAATAGTTTTAGCAGTACTTATGAAAAATAGTCTAGCAGTACTTATGTAAAAAGAAAAAAAAAGAAATGGTATTAAAAACCTACTTTTAAAAAGCATCTCTGATTAGATTCATCTTTTTCTTCCTAACAGCCTAGAGCAAATATCAAGGGAAGGGGCAGGGCAGGACCAACATTTTTGCCCAGAAGGCACTTATCAATATGAACAAAATTGCAACCATATCACCACAACAAAAAATTAAAATAAATTAATAAAATAAAATAGCACTCTAGAAAATGACTAAAGAAACAACCTAAGAAGACTTTAGGTTTGAGAACTTGCTGGAGTACCATTAAAAATAATGGCAATTTGTGAAACGCTGGCCTGGGGCTACTCCCTCTCATACTACCCACCCCTGAATTGCCCACCCCTAGTTAAATTGAAAGGGAAGTTCTCACCGGTTAGGGCAGGTTCTGAGGACCACAATCTTTTCTGCTGTGGTAGAAGGATACTTTTTCTTTGGAGTACTGGGCAACACTTATGCCCAATGTCATTGTCTATCAAAGTGAAAAATATTTCGGGAGCAGGTAAGCGAGGGTTAAGGGTTTGGGTCTACTGAGATTATGATCATGGTTGAAACAACATATTACTAGCTTAGACTGCGTACATACAAAGGAGAGGTCAGAGAGGGCCAAGCCCTGACCAACCCTAAATTTTGAATGTACTTTCTCACCCTGACATAGATCCATTAGCAAGATGCTGGCTTTCATTGTTTGAGCACAACTTCTGCCCAATCATTGCATGGTTATTAAGCTATGTGGATGCAGGCGCAAATACTAGGAAGGAATCCAGATTTAAAAATAAAAAAACACATTCAAAAGAAAAATTGAGCCAAGACACTAGTGGTTGCACACTGCTATTATAATAATATCTATATTAGTTATTCTAATTATGATATCTGTAGTAATAATTATAATCTATTATAATCTATAGTAATCTATATCTATAGTTGTATTATAATCTATAGTAACAAAAATGCAGATAGACATATTGGTCAATGGTACAGAAGACTCAGAAATTGGTCAATATATATATGAAAAATTTATATACGATGAAGAAGCAATGAAAATAAGTAGGAAAAAGATATTATAATACATGTGTTAGAACAATTTAGAAATAATGTAAAAAAATAATAAAGTTGGATCTTCTGTCCATGATCAGTTCCAGGTAACTTGAAAGTTTAAAACTGAAAGGCCAGACTTTTATAGGAAAAAAATAAAATAATATTTTAAAATCTTTGTGGTACAAAAACATCTTTAAAATATTAGATTTATAATTGTACCATGCTAAATATAATAACCTCTTGGGAATATGATCGTATACATGAATAAATATATAAATGCGTACACACAAGGTCATTCCCTTGAAGTCATTCCAACACATTAAGAATTTCAACCAGAGTAGAATATTCAAGAGGTATAAAGAAGTGACTTGGAGAAAACACAAGTGGCCAATCAATATTAAAAAAAATATATTTCACAGATTATAATTGAAATGCAAGCCCAAGTCAAAATGAGATCTTGCACCACCATCATTTTGCAAAAGTTTATAAAACCTAACGCCAAAAGAGGATATAGAGTACTGGAAATCTAATGCACTACTTGTTGATTATGTAAGTTGGTTCAAGCAATTTGAAATTAGATTTGAAGATAAGCATACTCTTCCTTGCAATAAATTCATTTATTGGTAATTTTATGATATTGATAGCCTCAAAGCAACTCAGTAAATATTCTCTGTTCATGCAAAGGACCACCATGCAAATTAGTGAATGGCGTCTGCATACATGAATATAGGTGTGGGAGACAATTCTCCATGTGGTTTCTCTATATCGTATACAGCTATCATTTCAAGGCTGTTTACAGAGCAAACAGCCTTGGAAAAATAGAGTATAGATTTATTTACTGTCTGAGATAATAAAGATAATGCCTCCATTTGGGGCAAATGTTAAACAGGTTTGCCTGCAACCTCCTTTAAAAGCTCTGGGTGCCTTAACTACGACACAGACTTACTGTGTATGCAGAATCCACCTTACCTTGACACCACATCACCCCTGCGGGGCTTGCAGGGCAAGTGCACCCATGAGAGCATGAAGGTCATGCTGCTCGCTGTGCTGGGAGTAATCGATTCCTTTGTCTGTACCTAGGAGTCATATGTGTTCTGCCAGCTCTTTGAACTTGTAGCAGACTAGCTTGTCAGTTAGCAAGTAGGCTAAAAATTTCAGACCTTTCACAGCTCTTGATATACAGAAAAACCTTTAAACATAATGGAATTGAGGATATTGAGACACAAGAAAATATATACAATTATTTCTATTTAATATTAAAATATGCAAACCAGCAATGCATAGATATGAGGAAAAACTAAAAATAAAACGTTAACATTAATACAAAATGTGAAATACTGTCTACTTCTGGGTAAGGGAAGGAAATACGATTCAGAAGGTACATCTAAGGACCTATCTAATTTTCTGTAATGTTTATTTTTTTTTTAATCTTTATTTTTGAGAGACAGAGAGAGAGAGAGAGACAGTGTGAGTGGGGGAGGGGCACAGAGCGAGGGAGACACAGAATCCCAAGTAGGCTCCAGGCTCTGAGCTGTCAGCGCAGAGCCCGACGCGGGGCTCTAACTTACAAACCATGAGATCAGGACCTGAGCTGATGTTGGATACCTAACCGACTGCGCCACCCAGGTGCCCCAGTAATGTTCAATTTTTTAAGCTCTGTGGAGAAAGGTAGTCTTTATTTTACCATATTGGTGGCACCATATATTTATCTCTTATAAGTGGATTTCAATATATATAAAAGAAGGAAAAATAGTTCTTATTTTCAAGAATTCAAACATTTACTAAAAAATTTCCAAGCAAGGGCAAAGATTGTGAAGAGTTAAAAGACCACGACCTTTTAACAATATCAGTATCTTCCAAGTGTGGCTTTTTCTTTCGCTTTTCTCATGGAGGAGTCAGCATGACAAGTATAAGAATGGGCAAGACATCCCTCTGTATAGAGTTTTGCAGGCAGGTGAGGCTAGGGACATAGGGTGGAAGATGGGAAATGAATGATAAGATGAGAGTCCTTGAATATGAAATGACAAATCTAGGGAAATTAAGAACAGAACATCAGAATGAGTCAGGTAGAAAGTAAGAGATAAATAAAGGTATGAGAAGACGTATAGTGGAAGGAATTAAACGAAAGGATTAAATAGACATTTGGTCAAAACGTGATTTCATTAACATTTTAGAGGTCGAATAATATGTGAGATACTACTTCAAGAATTTATGTAGAGATGTGGGTGGCTTAAGTTGAATGAAAGAAAAGGTAATTAAAACGAAGGAATCAAATTCCTATGATGAAAGAATGGTTTTGTGCATATTTAATTTACATAGAATAATGGACACATTTGAACTAGAAAAGGTTATGACCAGCACTTGGTGCCTAAATCACCAGCATGTTAAAAAAAAAAAAAAAAAAAAAGTTTTGAGATTGCTAAATGAAAATGATGAAAGCAGTAAAACATGACCATGCTTGAAGACCTGAATAGTTATTGATTATATATTAGAGATTACAAATATGTTGGGAATAATGATAAAATTTTATAAATATATCATTATGGCATAGCAGGCATTATTAATACATTTAGAAGTATCATAGGTGAGATTTAAAAACCTGTTTCAAAAGTGTTGTTTTTAATAATGCTCATAATAAAAATAGTTCTGATTATATACAAATTTTACAAGTGTGTACGGGTACAGTTTTGATTATTGCTAAAATCTTGTGGATTTACTATTAAAATATTTAAATATTTTCCCATCTATTAGTGAGGACTTGCTTTGTCCTCCACCCTCAAGGTCACTTCAATCCAACAACTAAAGTATAGATGCCTGCACTGCAGGTGGCCTTCAAGATCCTGTTCTGCCCTAGTGTAGCACCAGCTGTTAAATATTTTGACCATCACCCCTGTGTATATGGGCATTTACATATAAAAAGTCATATGCACATATCTTAACATCAAAGGCATATCCCTTTGACTACAGCCTCCTAACTTTCCTCCAGCTACTTTCACCAGGGCCATTCTTCTTCAATCTAATTAGGAACTTGAAAGAACTTCCACTGTTTTATCTTTCTAACTCTGTGTATTCATGACCCCCTCTGGTCTTGGCTCCCGCTTTACCCTGAGTGGAGTATATAGCCAAATTTTTAATACCTCCGTTGTCAGTACTTTTAATCTCTTGGTACCACCTCTGCCTGGCTTTTACGTATTGGGCATAAGACTCAGAGCGAGGCCCTGATTGTGCTCCAACTTTCACTAAGATGATTTCATAATGCCCACACTTTATAGTTTTATGCATACATTTATGAACCCCAAATATATCTTACTGATTCTGCTCCAATGAACCTCATGCAGCTAAAGACAACTGCCTACTCAAAATCTTCATCCAGGACTATGATTAGCTGTTTATACTCAAAATTTCAAAAACCGAATCTATGACCCTCCTACCCTTGTAATATTTTGTCCTTGTTGAGTTTCCTTTCTTAATTTCTTTCTTTTTTTTTTTTTTTTTATTGTAAGTGAAAGTTGACATGTGCTGAAATACGGTTTAGGAACAAGAATCTTTAGAGTCTTCTTTGAAGACTTCTTGTCTTCGTTCACCATTGCCAAAGAGGATATGTAATTCTCCTATCTACCATGATTAGCTCAGAAGTTACAGGTTTCCTAAGCCAGTTCAATAAAAATGAATATTATTGTTATTGCTAGAACAACCACATGTGAAACAAATAAGGTTGCAGAGCACAGAGAAAGTACACAAAAAGAAACTAGTTTGCTTAGCAGTGAATTTTTTATTATATAACTCTTTTGGGTAAGTTTTGTCAATGGATTCTTCTTTATTTGATAAAATAAGTTATAGATTCTGACATAAAATCTGCCTCTAAAGTAGGTCAAGTCCTCCTCTTATACTCCTAGAGCATCCTGTGCTTTTTTCAGGGGTGTTATGACAATTTGTAATTATATATCTGTTTAACTCTTGGGTAAATATCTGCCTCTTTCATTAGAATGTAGATTTCAGGTGGAAAAGAATAATGTGGATGTTTTGGTTTTTTGTTTACCATTCAATCTCCAATGCTGTCACAATTCAAAAGCTCAAAACTGTTTAAAAATCATTATAGAGACTGAAACAACATATGCATGAGTAAAATACAAGTTCACTGGATCAATGGATGGATGGACAGATGGATAGTTTTTTTCCAAAGAGCCTTGTTAAAAAAGATTTCTATGGTCTCTAGAGACAAAGTTATCATGTTATCCTCTGAGCAGAATTATCTTCTTCATTATTAATTAAAATGGAAAGGTTGCTGAGAAATGTTTGTTTTACTAGAGATGATTTATGACTGTCTCTTCTCAGTGCACAAGGACATTATAATTTGACTAAGCGTTTCTCTAACAGGATGAATTTAGTTAAGCAAAGTATTTTTAAAGGCCATCATCAGTATAGCAATGTCAAAGCATCAGTGATAAATTGCATTCAGAGATTTAACATTTGGAGCATGTGGCATTTAGACAGAAAATACACAGGGAACCTCTTTCTCTGTTTTTGGTTATTTATTATTTTATTTTTGCAACATTGATAAAGTTCAAAAAGTATTTTCTCAAGGTACCCCTTTTGCCCTACATTTTCAGCAACATTTAGAGTACTGATTCTTTCAACTTTCTCAAATTAAGGGCTATTTGGAGAATGTAATAAACACAAATCACAACTGAAGACAAATACACATACGCACACATGATTTTGTGTATAATCTTAAAGTGTTCATGAACCAATGAAACCAAATGCCATTTTAAATGACCGATTTATTGGATAAAATATGAGACTTGAGAAATGTGTGTGTATGTACACAAATTAATTAAGACAGAATGTTTCAGCCAAAATTTACTATTACTTTGAATTTTGAATTATTAATTTGGCTGTAAAATTTTATCATATGTTAAAAAGCTATATAGCTTTGAAGCTAATTAAAAACTGTCATCACACTAGACAAAATGTGCTAAAAAAAAGACCCCTATCCTGTGCAGGCGGTGTTATGTGCTTCAATCTCTAACACTGCTCTTTTTCACAAAGAATTCTGAAGGACCAAAGTTTATAAGTCTCCAGAGCCTATACATAATATATAGCATCACAAATAAATTTTACAAAGCTTCTGCTATTATTATAAGTTGTTATTTTATAACTTACTAGGTAAAACATTAACCAAGTTAGTGTTAATTTTTTATTGGATATGAAGAGAAAAAGACAAATGCTGGTAATAATCTGACTAATGATAGGATCTCATGAGGAATTTTTATGTTACAGAGTGCTTGTTTATTTTCATCTTCTATTACCCTTGGGAGTTTCTTTGACATTGCACAGATTCCGTAAATTATCATTCAAAGCTCATATTTTCCATTTTTTAAATAATATTTTGTTATTATATATCAACATTTTTCTGCTTCTCTCTGATGTCTTGATACACAAAGGAAATCTTTGCAAAGATTCATAAGCAGGCTATACATACCACTTTTGTGATTATTGTCTAAGAACTGTATTCCCTTAGAGACTTTGAAGATAGGTTTGCCTTTGCCCTTGTCTAAAATGTTGAAGAATTAAGTGCCAAAACACTCAAAAAGTAGATCTTTGATGAAGATCAAAATCAAGGCCAAAGCTTTACTTTAATGTCTCGTTACATGTCACTACTCTTGACAAATACACAGAAAACAAAACTTGTCATTGAATATTGAAATAACATGTTCTTTTTTTTAAGTTTATTTAGTGTGTGTGTGTGTGTGTGTGTGTGTGTGTGTGAGAGAGAGAGAGAGAGAGAGAGAGAGAGGGAGGGAGAGAGAGAGAGAGAGACAAAAGGGACGGAGGGAGGGAGGGAGGGAGAGAGAGAGAATCCCAAGCAGGCTCTGTGCTGTCAGTGCAAAGTCCAACAATGGGCTCAATCTCATGAACTGTGAAATCATGACCTGAACCAAAATCAAGAGTGGGATGCTTAACCGACTGAGCGACCCACGTACCCTGAAATAACATATTCTTTTTTTTTTTTTTTTTTTAATTTTTTTCAACGTTTTTTATTTATTTTTGGGACAGAGAGAAACAGAGCATGAACGGGGGAGGGGCAGAGAGAGAGGGAGACACAGCATCGGAAACAGGCTCCAGGCTCCGAGCCATCAGCCCAGAGCCTGACGCGGGGCTCGAACTCACGGACTGAGAGATCGTGACCTGGCTGAAGTCGGACGCTTAACCGACTGCGCCACCCAGGCGCCCCTGAAATAACATATTCTTAATTCAAAACATTTATCTCTATCCCTTATCAAATTCTAAGGATATGAGTCTGCCTTTTTTTCTAGACAAATTTCACTTCACTGACAACGTATATTTTCAAAACCTAAACTGTCGATATACATCATCTCTGTTTTCAGTTATAGCAACAATACTTTAAATTGCTGGGGCTCTCATATTTAGAAGTTATTAAGAACCAGATTTTTTACTAGTACTGCACCTACTACTGTGTGCAGTGTGAGGTTTAATACCTGTCTGTAGTTCTAGGTTAGTATATCTTGATGAGATGGTACTTTCTTGCTCTGTTTTCTCCTCATAAACTTGGGAGTATTGCAGAAAAGACTTCTCTAATGAATTATACAATGGTTCTTCATTTTATATATCCTATGGGTTACATCTTAAACCTGAGTTTACCTTTTACTTTCTGTAATTTCTCTAAGTCCTCTAATACCTATATAGTTTATATATTCTGCTCCTGGTAACTAAGTCCTCCAGGGTCTCTCATCTTTACAGGCATGGGTACATCAACCTCCATGGGTTTAAATACCTTTCTTGCCACATTATATCAGAGACTGTTTACTTTCCCTTCTAGACCATGAACTAACTCCAGCCTACAGCATCTCCATGGTCAGGTCTTCATTATGCTTTTACATATAAACTAGGTTTTGCTATCAATTTTGATTTACTTCTAGAGTTATTTTGTTGGTAAGAATTGGCACTTCCCAAAGTATGTCAAATGTAATGAAATGTGTGGGCCCTTTCAGACCTGAAACAGTGTGAGTTGAAGTTGGAAGTAGGAAGTCCCCAGTAACTTAAGCAATGATTTATTTATTCTTTCCCTCTCTGCCATTCTCTGCCCCACCCCAACCCTCAGCTTGTCATCTCTACTTAGCTTTGCATTACTACTCTGTACTTGTGCTTCTTTTTAGCAAACAGTTTTCTTTGCGATAACCAGCCTGATCTTGTCTTTAAGATGGCTTTTCTAGCTCCAGTTCAACATGAACTTCCTATTTAAGTACCTGTAACTTATTGGAAATTTTGTTCCTCTCAGTTAAAATTAAAAAAAAAAATCTATTTGTGTGTCCATTCTCTATAGATTAGGTCAGGGACTGATTCCTAATCAATGGCTCCTCGGGACACAGTCATCAAGTAAAAATACCTCTGTGGCACTTCTTCAGCATGAGTTTTGGCTGGAGAGGTGTTTTCAGAAATTACACATGGAAGAACAGAAACTGCAAAATATGTCTATTCCAGACATATTTGTCTGGAATATATGTCTGTTCCAGACATTTTGAATCTAATCCCACTGATCCAATATTCAGTGTTAAACCCTGTCAGATTTTGGCATTAATTTTGCCAATGCTCATGTTTTTGAAAACAAGATTACTAAGATACAATTCACTTGCTTGAAGAGTGCATATCCGTCCTTTTTAGTATGTTCATACAGTTGTGAAGCCATCAACACAATCCTGTTTGGATAGTTTTGCTCCCACCAAATGAAACTTAATACCACAGTTTGGCAGTTTCTTAACAATTTAAATATAGAATTAATAGGTTTTCAGCTGCATCCACGTTGAATAATGTTTTATTCCTTCTTTTCATAACTGAATAATATTTCATTGTATGGATATACCACTTTTTATTTACATCTTATTAATTTATCAGCTGATGAACATTTAAATTGTTTCCATTTTTGGCTAATATGAATGCTACTGCTCTGATCCATTTGTGTACGAGTTTCTGGATGGATGTGTCTTTTCACTTTGGAAGGTATATAGTTAGAAGTTGAGTTGCTGGGTCACATGGTAACTCTGGTCCCCGATCCTGCTCAGGGATTGTTGTTTTTCTTGTTTGCTTTGTCATTTGTTTGGTAAGTGACTTGATCAAATTAATTCTGTGAAGCCAACTTTGATTACAGTGTTGCCGTCTCTGAGGTTCCTTCTCCAGTTCCCCCACATCCCTTTTTATTAACTTTTATGCTATCATCATAATCCAGGCACTTTATTTAAATATTTCTTTTTGTTACCATCTTTAGCCAAGGACTTTTAGCTTGGAAACACTCTCTTAGGATCCAAAGGATACATCCTAGGTCATTGGAACAATCTTTCTGACTGCCAGGGCTCTGTATGATTTTATTCTAAAGCCTGCCTTCCAAGGAGTTTCCCCTGGGTCAGAGCGACTTAATATTCAGACACTGTTTGCTCAAAAGTTATTTTAAGCCCTTTGTTCCAATGAGGCTTCTTGTCTGTCTTGTTGGCTTTCTTTGTGTGTTTTCAAGTCTGCCCTCCATCTTTTCCTGACTGCTCTTGAGTGAGTGAAACGTAGAACATTTGCAGAGCCTTCCAGATCCCTAGGGTTGACTGTGATCCCAAGAAGGTCTCTTGGCTATTCTTTTTCCTGGATCTTTCTATTAAACTTCTATCTATTCTGCCATGTTTTTTATATCATGGAGCTATCAGCCTTCTCTCAACTGTTCTCACCAAGATCTCCATTGTTTTAGATAATACAGTAAGGAAGAATTCCCCATTCTCTGTTTCAAAGTAGGCAGTTCCTACAGGCAGAGCTGAATAATTTGCATCTTTATGGTCTGCTTTCTTCCTGTGTGATATCCTGTGCCACTGCACTAAAGCTGCTTTCTTGGAGTGCCACTCTTGCTCAATGAGTGGCACCAAGTGGGGCTGGTGCGGTGGTCTTCTTGGCTTCAAACCTCTGCTGTATGAATAAGTAGGGCCACAGGCAATCTGGTTACCACTACTCATGATTCTATTAAAAAGATTTGTTTTAGGTAAAGGGAAATCTGACCAACTTTACTTTGAAGAATAGCTATGCCTTTTGAAATTCTATAATTTTTCTATCTGATGTGAGGACCTTTACAAATGATTTATAATTGTTTAATATCTTATGGTTTACAGCAAATTATCATAAAATAACTATCTCTTTGAATTCTCATAGACTATGAAGTAGATTAATACCCTCATCTGAAAAGTCAGAAGAATGAAAGAGATATATGAAGTAGTTTGCCTAAAATCATTTGACCAGAAACTGCCATGAATTAAAGTAGGAAATTTTCCATATTCATGGCCTGTCTTTTTTTCATATACTACAATTTTATTCATATTGAGAAATTATGGATATTATATTAGACAATAATGTACAATAAAATAGGTGCTCAATAAATGTTATGACACATTGTCATCTGATCAATAATGATTGCATAGGTCTCTGACTTTCTAATATGTCTGACTTTAACAAAGTAGGGCAGTCATATTTGATATGGCTGTGTGCCCATCTATTTAATATCAAATTCAAATAAAATGAGGAACTTACAGCATGAAATCAGTTGCTAGTTTCGAGGAAGACCTCTTTCACCTTTGAAAATGTTATCATATTTAAAAAGAGACAGAGACCAGATTTAATACTTTGAAGTTGCATTTATTTCTTGACTCTGAATAATGTCATTGGAGAGATGTCTGAATGCTGATAGATTAAACACAGCAGCAGCTGAAGTATGACTTTATTCTTTCACAGATCATTTTAGATGCAAAGACTAAAAATGAGAAAGGAAGAACAGTGGAAAATGGAGAGTTTTAGAGCTCTGATTTTATAAACATTTAATTTTATAGTGTAAGGTTAGGAGGATAAGTCGAGAAAGGAATATAAGCCCTACCAGCATATACTGATGCAGAAGTTTCATTCTCAAGTCTATTGCTTCTGATGGTAGACATTTTTCATGACTGTATTCCTGGTTTTATGTATTTTTTCCAATATTGTTCCTTGTCATGTGTCTTGGCCAAGACAAAGAAAAATGTACCATTATACATTACAAAATGCTAGGCCTTCCACAAATTTTTGAAAATCAACATCATGTTTAAAATGAAATTCATATTTGTATTTCATTTGAAAGTAACATTTTCAAAGTGCTTTGATACATATCCTCAATTAAGTGAAATATTTCTTACTTTTCTTTATAATTTTGCTGTGCTATTTATGTCCATGAAAGAAGATATATCATTATATTTAGAAATATAAAGCAGCCCCTACCCACAGACTCACATGTCTATTTTATTTTATTTTATTTTATTTTATTTTATTTTATTTTATTTTATTTTATTTATTTTATTTATTTTACTAACTTTATAAAAAAGAAAGATAATCATCTATGGCCACTGTAAGCATTAGTTACACCTCAATGTTGACAATAAGGGCTTATGCACTGTTTGTAAGTCTATACTAGCTCTGTTTTCAAATGTAATTGTGATTTAGTAACATAAAAAAGTAAAACACATCATATTTGTCCTATTCTTATATCTGAGTTAGCGTTTGTGTTTTATTGTGCCAGTAGAGTGAGTATATTTTGTTCATTCTGTACTAATAGGAAGAGATGAACAAAATAACTTTAATGTAAGAAGAAAGAAAATCACAAAAGCAAGTGATGTTATCTTATAATGTTGACCAGTAAAAAGAGGGGTGAATAAATTAATCAGCTACCCTTAGATCCTGAATAGTGACATGGCTCATATGTCAGTTGCAAATTAGCTCCTTTGAATGGACCTGGCTTTGAAGATATCATTTTTATTTACTTATTTTTGTTGCTGTTTGCTCACTTTATACAAGGTACTTTATAAAAGGTATGGTACAAATTAAAGTGTTTGCTGTAGGCTCTTTGTTGAGTAGATATATTTTGATTGGATGAGAATCAGCTAAATAGATCCAGTTGTTTTACAAGATGGGGCATGGGACATGTGATGCTTGCTTATTTATTTATTCATTTATTTATTTATTTATTTATTTATTTACTTATTTATTTATTTAAATTTTGCATCCTGTGGTATCCAAATAATCTCAAAATGTCAAAAGTAATTCTGGAATCTCATACTGAAAGAATTTGATGATCAAAACATATTGATATAAAGCAATAGCTGAATCCTTTGAATATCTAATACAGACATTGAGAGGCATTTGGCTTTGGAAGCTCTTTTCTCAGACTCTTCCAGAATATTAGACACTCATGGAAGGGTGGACCAGTGAAACCACTCAGAACGTAAATCGTACAAGCTTCAGTGCTCATCATTTCTCATCATATCCTATCCTCATGTGTAATTCCAGACTACACTTTTTTTTTTATATATGAAATTTATTGTCAAATTGGTTTCCATACAACACCCAGTGCTCATCCCAAAAGGTACCCTCCTCAATACCCATCACCCACCCTCTCCTCCCTCCCACCCCCCATCTACCCTTAGTTTGTTCTCAGTTCTCAACAGTCTCTTATGCTTTGGCTCTCTCCCACTCTAACCTCTTTTTTTTTTTTTTTCCTTCCCCTCCACCATGGGTTCCTGTTAAGTTTCTCAGGATCCACCTAAGAGTGAAACCATATGGTATCTGTCTTTCTCTGTATGGCTTATTTCACTTAGCATCACACTCTCCAGTTCCATCCACGTTGCTACAAAAGGCCATATTTAATTTTTTCTCATTGCCACGTAGCATTCCATAGTGTATCTAAACCACAATTTCTTTATCCATTCATCAGTTGATGGACATTTAGGCTCTTTCCATCATTTGGCTATTGTTGAGAGTGCTGCTATGAACATTGGGGTACAAGTGCCCCTATGCATCAGTACTCCTGTGTCCCTTGGATAAATTCCCAGCAGTGCTATTGCTGGGTCATAGGGTAGGTCTATTTTTAATTTTCTGAGGAACCTCCACACTGCTTTCCAGAGCGGCTGCACCAATTTGCATTCCCACCAACAGTGCAAGAGAGTTCCCGTTTCTCCACATCCTCTCCAGCATCTAGAGTCTCCTGATTTGTTCATTTTGGCCACTCTGACTGGCGTGAGGTGATACCTGAGTGTGGTTTTGATTTGTATTTCCCTGATAAGGAGCGACGCTGAACATCTTTTCATGTGCCTGTTGGCCATCCGGATGTCTTCTTTAGAGAAGTGTCTATTCATGTTTTCTGCCCATTTCTTCACTGGGGTATTTGCTTTTCGGGTGTGGAGTTTGGTGAGCTCTTTATAGATTTTGGATACTAGCCCTTTGTCTGATATGTCATTTGCAAATATCTTTTCCCATTCCGTTGGTTGCCTTTTAGTTGTGTTGGTTGTTTCCTTTGCTGTGCAGAAGCTTTTTATCTTCATAAGGTCCCAGTAATTCACTTTTGCTTTTAATTCCCTTGCCTTTGGGGATGTGTCGAGTAAGAGATTGCTACGGCTGAGGTCAGAGAGGTCTTTTCCTGCTTTCTCCTCTAAGGTTTGATGGTTTCCTGTCTCACATTCAGGTCCTTTATCCATTTTGAGTTTATTTTTGTGAATGGTGTGAGAAAGTGGTCTAGTTTCAACCTTCTGCATGTTGCTGTCCAGTTCTCCCAGCACCATTTGTTAAAGAGACTGTCTTTTTTCCATTGGATGTTCTTTCCTGCTTTGTCAAAGATGAGTTGGCCATACGTTTGTCGGTCTAGTTCTGGGGTTTCTATTCTATTCCATTGGTCTATGTGTCTGTTTTTGTGCCAATACCATGCTGTCTTGATGATGACAGCTTTGTAGTAGAGGCTAAAGTCTGG
>NW_024412395.1:73187114-73204200 GCF_014898765.1 Herpailurus yagouaroundi | reverse complement strand
ATTTTGTCAAAGGCCTTTTCTGCATCGATTGACAGGATCATATGGTTTTTCTCTTTTTTTTTTGTTAATGTGATGTATCACGTTGATTGATTTGCGAATGTTGAACCAGCCCTGCATCCCAGGAATGAATCCCACTTGATCATGGTGAATAATTCTTTTTATATGCCGTTGAATTCGATTTGCTAGTATCTTATTGAGAATTTTGGCATCCATATTCATCAGGGATATTGGCCTGTAGTTCTCTTTTTTTACTGGGTCTCTGTCTGGTTTAGGAATCAAAGTAATACTGGCTCATAGAGTGAGTCTGGAAGTTTTCCTTCCCTTTCTATTTCTTGGAATAGCTTGAGAAGGATAGGTATTATCTCTGCTTTAAACGTCTGGTAGAACTCCCCTGGGAAGCCATCTGGTCCTGGACTCTTATTTGTTGGGAGATTTTTGATAACCGATTCAATTTCTTCGCTGGTGATGGGTCTGTTCAAGCTTTCTATTTCCTCCTGATTGAGTTTTGGACGAGTGTGGGTGTTCAGGAATTTGTCCATTTCTTCCAGGTTGTCCAGTTTGTTGGCATATAATTTTTCATAGTATTCCCTGATAATCGTTTGTATCTCTGAGGGATTCGTTGTAATCATTCCATTTTCATTCATGATTTTAATTAGTTGGGTCATCTCCCTTTTCTTTTTGAGAAGCCTGGCTAGAGGTTTGTCAATTTTGTTTATTTTTTCAAAAACCAACTCTTGGCTTCGTTTATCTGCTCTACAGTTTTTTTAGATTCTATATTGTTTATTTCTGCTCTGATCTTTATTATTTCTCTTCTTCTGCTGGGTTTAGGCTGCCTTTGCTGTTCTGCTTCTATTTCCTTTAGGTGTGCTCTTAGATTTTGTATTTGGGATTTTTCTTGTTTCTTGAGATAGGCCTGGATTGCAATGTATTTTCCTCTCAGGACTGCCTTCGCTGCGTCCCAAAGCGTTTGGATTGTTGTATTTTCATTTTTGTTTGTTTCCATATATTTTTTAATTTCTTCTCTAATTGCCTGGTTGACCCACTCATTCGTTAGTAGGGTGTTCTTTAACCTCCATGCTTTTGGAGGTTTTCCAGACTTTTTTCTGTGGTTGATTTCACGCTTCATAGCATTGTGGTCTGAAAGGATGCATGGTATGATTTCAATTCTTGTAAACTTATGAAGGGCTGTTTTGTGACCCAGTATATGATCTATCTTGGAGAATGTTCCATGTGCACTCGAGAAGAAAGTATATTCTGTTGCTTTGGGATGCAGAGTTCTAAATAGATCTGTCAAGTCCATCTGATCCAATGTCTCATTCAGGGCCCTTGTTTCTTTATTGACCGTGTGTCTAGATGATCTATCCATTTCTGTAAGTGGGGTGTTAAAGTCCCCTGCAATTACCACATTCTTATCAATAAGGTTGCTTATGTTTATGAGTAATTGTTTTATATATTTGGGCGCTCCGGTATTCGGCGCATAGACATTTATAATTGTTAGCTCTTCCTGATGGATAGACCCTGTCACTATTATATAATGTCCTTCTTCATCTCTTGTTACAGCCTTTAATTTAAAGTCTAGTTTGTCTGATATAAGTATGGCTACTCCAGCTTTCTTTTGGCTTCCAGTAGCATGATAAATAGTTCTCCATCCCCTCACTCTCAATCTAAAGGTGTCCTCAGGTCTAAAATGAGTCTCTTGTAGACAGCAAATAGATGGGTCTTGTTTTTTTATCCATTCTGATACCCTATGTCTTTTGGTTGGTGCATTTAATCCATTTACATTCAGTGTTATTATAGAAAGATATGGGTTTAGAATCATTGTGATGTCTGTATGTTTTATGCTTGTAGTGATGTCTCTGGTACTTTGTCTCACAGGGTCCCCCTTAGGATCTCTTGTAGGGCTGGTTTAGTGGTGACAAATTCCTTCAGTTTTTGTTTGTTTGGGAAGACCTTTATCTCTCCTTCTATTCTAAATGACAGACTTGCTGGATAAAGGATTCTCGGCTGCATATTTTTTCTGTCTAGCACACTGAAATTCTTGTGCCAATTCTTTCTGGCCTGCCAAGTTTCAAAAGAGAGATCAGTCACGAGTCTTATAGGTCTCCCTTTATTTTTTAATTTTTTTTTTAATTTTTTTTAGCATTTATTTATTTTTGAGACAGAGAGAGACAAAGCATGAACGGGGGAGGGTCAGAGAGAGGGAGACACAGAATCTGAAACAGGCTCCAGGCTCTGAGCTGTCAGCACAGAGCCTGACGCGGGGCTCGAACTCACGGACCTCGAGATCATCACCTGAGCCGAAGTCGGCCGCTTAACCGACTGAGCCACCCAGGCGCCCCTTATAGGTCTCCCTTTATATGTGAGGGCACGTTTACCCCTTGCTGCTTTCAGAAGTTTCTCTTTATCCTTGTATTTTGCCAGTTACACTATGATATGTCGTGCAGAAGATCGATTCAAGTTACGTCTGAAGGGAGTTCTCTGTGCCTCTTGGATTTCAATGCCTTTTTCCTTCCCCACTTCAGGGAAGTTCTCAGCTATTATTTCTTCAAGTACCCCTTCAGCACCTTTCCCTCTCTCTTCCTCCTGTGGGATACCAATTATGTGTATATTATTTCTTTTTAGTGTATCACTTAGTTCTCTAATTTTCCCCTCATACTCCTGGATTTTTTTATCTCTCTTTTTCTCAGCTTCCTCTTTTTCCATAACTTTATCTTCTAGTTCACCTATTCTCTCCTCTGCCTCTTCAATCCGATCCGTGGGGGTTTCCATTTTGTTATGCATTTCGTTTAAAGCGTTTTCCAACTCCTCATGACTATTCCTTAGTCCCTTGATCTCTGTAGCAAGAGATTCCCTGCTGTCAGCTATACTCTTTTCAAGCCCAGCGATTAATTTTATGACTATTATTCTAAATTCACTTTCTGTTATATTATTTAAATCCTTTTTGATCAGCTCATTAGCTGTTGTTATTTCCTGGAGATTCTTCTGAGGGGAATTCTTCCGCTTGGTCATTTTGGATAGTCCCTGGCGTGGTGAGGACCTGCAGGGCACTTCCCCTGTGCTGTGGTGTATAACTGGAGTTGGTGGGCGGAGCCGCAGTCAGACCTGATGTCTGCCCCCAGCCCACCGCTGGGGCCACAGTCAGACTGGTGTGTGCCTTCTCTTCCCCTCTCCTAGGGGCAGGATTCACTGTGGGGTGGGGTGGCCTGTCTGGGCTACTTGCACACTGCCAGGCTTGTGATGCTGGGGATCTGGTGTCTTAGCTGGGGTGGGTAGGCAAGGTGCACAGGGGCATGAGGGGCAGGCTTATCTTACTTCTCCTTAGGTGATCCACTTCAGGAGGGGCCCTGTGGCAGCAGGAGGGAGTCAGATCCGCTGCTGGAGGTTTGGCTCCACAGAAGCGCAGAGTTGGGTGTTTGCGAGGAGGGAGCAAGTTCCCAGGCAGGAACTGGTTCTCTTTGGGATTTTGGCTGGGGCATGGGCGGGGGAGATGGCGCTGGCGAGCACCTTTGTTCCCCACCAAACTGAGCTCTGTCGTCAGGGGGCTCAGCAGCTCTCCTTCCCTTTGTCCTCCAGCCTTCCCGCTTTCTGAGCAGAGCTGTTAACTTATGACCTCCCAGACGCTAAGTTGCGCTTGCTGTCGGAACACAGTCCGTCAGGCCCCTCCGCTTTTTGCAAGCCAGACTCGGGGGCTCTGCTTGACCGAGGAGCCGCCCCTCCGCCCTGGCTCCCTCCCGCCAGTCCGTGTAGGGTGCACTGCCTCCGCCCTTCCTCCCCTCTTCAGTGGGCCTCTTGTCTGCACTTGGCTCCGGCGACTCCATTCTGCTAATCCTCTGGCGGTTTTCTGGGTTATTTAGGCAGGTGTAGGTGGAATCTAAGTGATTAGCAGGACGCGCGGTGAGCCCAGCGTCCTCCTACGCTGCCATCTTATCCAACACATCCAGACTACACTTTTGTATTACATTTGATATTCTCCCTGAACTTTGCTGTCACTCATATATGCTGTTCCTCTTGTTCTCTTCTTTATTCATCATAAAACCTAATTTCTCAATCCTGCTGGCAATATCTGAAGCCTTTTTTTTTTCTTCTTGAACTATCAACAATAGAACATAGTCCTGTTTTACCTGACATTCCCACGTAGTTATCCTACTTTGCTTCTACCAGGCCCCATCACATTGGACAATAGAATTAGAAGTTTCAAGAGCAGGAGCGCCTGGGTGGCTCTGTTGGTTAAGTGTTCTACTCTTGATTTTGGCTCAGATCATGATCTCACAGTTGTGAGATTGAGTCCCATGTCTGGCTCTGCACTGAGCATGGAGCCTGCTTGGGATTCTCTCTCTCCCTCTCTCTGTCTCTCCCCTACTCACACTGGCTCGCTCTCTCTCTCTCTCTCTCTCTCTCTAAATATTAATAAATAACATATTAAAAAGAAATAAAATCATAAAAGAAATTTCAAGAGCAATAAATGCAAATATATTACTTTTGATTTGACCATTACATATGACTGTAGTTACTACCATCATTAATGATCTGGTGTAGGTAATTGATAACACCAAAATAATGAATTAAGTTAGCTGTATATTTTCTCCTTCTGTTAAATTATGTATTATCTGGTTATAACTTTGTCATTTTAATTATTTGCTAATTTAGAATTCCTTAGCATCTGTGCAATTCAGAATACAATCCATCATGTAATTGTGAAAGAAAGAAAAACCTGGATTTGTTAAATGGATAAATAAGTACTCAAGATTAAAGAAAAATAATGCTTCATAGTTAGGATAGAAAATGTAATTACATTCTGACATATCTGATGGAACAGAAGGAAGGAGGATGGAAATAGTGAAATGCTTCTAGTAAGTTTTTATTTTGTTCTGTTTTATATTTCAGAAATTATTGTACATAGCATGCATGCAGAGTAAAATACTTGAAAAACAAAACAACAAAAAAGAGAATAATCAAATATATATTTGAATAGAATATATATATTTGAATAGAATAAAATATATACTTTTTGGCAGAAGTAAAAGAAAATTCCAAAAATTCTTCTGCAGTAGTTAAGAAAACAGTTCATTTGCTCTTACCTGCTACAATTAGAAAAGAAAATATCATATGCACGTCTATTTCTTTTTGAAAATACAGCTGGATAAGCTTTAACTGTGTGTAAATGCTAGGGTAGTTTCCATGGACTAGCCATATAAGAAATGTGGATGACAGACTTTAAGACTTCCTATAAATATATCAGTTATTTTGATCAGGTTAGAATGAAAATAGCTGGATCACAATTCTCACTTACCACATGACAAATTGATGTCTAGGGAAATCTTTTATATATGTTAATAGCATTAGGTAATATTTTATTTTGATTAGTTTTGTCCCTACTGCTTGGTTCATTAATTGTCTTCATCAAAAATCTGATGCTTTCAAAAAAGGACATTGGTTGATTGGAAACTCGAGGGAAGTACAAATTACTTTTTCATAACTTTTTTGGGCAATGTCTGAGAAACTCTAAGATCAATAGTTGAAGAAATAACCACCAAAAATTACTTATTAGGATTTTAGTAAAACATATAATACATATTCATTGAGAGGTTTTACAATGGACCCTTTCAAAAACAGAATTCATGAGTTTATAGAGATCATAATGAAAAAAATCAAGTAATTTTAGTAGAAAAATGTCTCTTGGAAAAATGTACACAAATAGACCAACTTTGACCAAAAAAACATACAAGTATGGTCAAAAACTATCAAAGAAAATAGATACTGAACTTCCTAGCAAGACTAATAGCAACTAGAAAATATATAGACGAGCACAATGACACAAAAAGGACTTTATTAAGATTCAAAAATATGAACAATACAATGTAATAAGGTCACTTGCTTATAACAGTTATAAAATTCTGTATATTTAAAACACAAGCATTATTCTCATAGATATTTTATGTGATCTGTCAGTTTTATAATGTTTAATATTTTATTTTATTATTTCATGGGACATCACCTGTTTTCTCCAAGACAGAATTATTTACATTATGTTATAGTATCCTATTTGACATTATTCTAATTTTATATGTGCTATAGATCACTACCAAGTAAAATTACACATTTTACCCTACTCAGGGTTTCTAATGAGGTATCATTTGATATGTAAAATAGAGACTGTATATTTATGAAATTTTGCTTAAGGTTTTAAAAATAAGAAAAACATTATGATGTTATGCCATACCTTAATTTACAATAATAAAGCTAAATTAAGGCAAATCAGTTATTGAAAACTAAAATTTCTCTCTATTTTTGCATACCAAAATGTTACGTTCAATTAGTAAAAGATTATGTACATAAAAACATTTTGTAACAGGTCTAGCCTATATTCTTTTTCCTTTCCTTATAAAGATAAATTTAAAAATTCCAAATGCAATCTATTGAATTTTTGTAATTTTTAAAATTTGGTTATAAAAGTTATAAGAATAAGAACTTGATACGTACACATTTATAAAGTATATCTTATAAACTTCTAAGGTAAATGAACTCATATTTGATGCTAGCTACAAAATATTTTAAATTAATTAAAGTTACCAACTATCTATGGAAATTTAATACTTGAAAAACTAAGGTATAAATAATATAAATAATATAAATATAAACTCTTATTTCCAATATGGGCAGTTTTTCATATTCTGTTCTGGAATTTATAGCACTAATATATCAAGGTATGATTTAATTAATAATACATAATATAACATAATAATTTTGCCAATACAGTTGGCCCTTAAAAAATCTTGAGGAGTAGAGGCACAACCCCTACTGTTGTAAAAAAATCCATGTATAACTTTTACTCCCCCAAAACTTAACTACTGAAAGCCTACTGTTGATAAGAAAAGTTGTACCTATTACATAAGCAGATTAACACATATTTTGCATGTTTATGTGTATTATATACTGTATTCTTATAATAAAATAAGGTAGAGAAAATGTTATTCAGTAAATCATAAGGAAGAGAAAGACCTGTACAGTACTGTCTGTATCCAAAAAGGAAAAAAAAAATCCGTATATAAGTGGACCTACCCAGTTGATTCTCATGTGTTCAAAGGTCAACTGTACTCATCAGGAAGTATAAATATTGAGGCACTATGATTTAGATTCAGGAATATATATTCAATGGGAAGCCATTTATCTCTTAATGCTGGATGATGGAGATACACTAACATGCCTAAAAGAACATTTAAAAAAAAAAACCCAGAGTATTATGATCTGGTTACTCTTTGCCAAAATCTTCTCCAAACAGTAATAATTTTGTTTCACAATTAAGTCTGAGATAATAACTTGGAAGATTTCCTGAGCGTGGGCATAATTTTGAAGATAAAAATAACTATATTTTAAGAAGCTACAAATAATTTCTAATGAGACAAAAATATATTAGCAGATAAAAGTCTCACTTGTGTAATATTCAAATATCATTGAACAAGTACCTCAAATAATCTGTCCATATTTTCCCTTAATCCAATAATTACAGAGCAGCTTGATGACTTTAATTGTCACTCTGTATTCATTTATGAAGTTGTCTGCAATAACAGTTCACTTATGAAAGGAGATTTGTAAATCTTAATAGGCTGTCAAGAGTAACTTGAACTAAGGATGAGAAAGGAGTTGGAGGTGCAAGAAATTAGTAAAGATAATTATACATTCCTTTGCAACTCAAATCCTAGTTTAGCAATGAAAGCAAACATGTAGGAATAGTTAAAAGGTGAAATGTGTAGGGTATAATTCACCAGTTTCCTGGTGCTAGGAGTACATTTTGCCCCTTACACAGATTTACATAAAGAAGATTTGATTTATTGACTATTTTCTAATTTTGAAAAATACTTTAATAAGTTTTTTATTTTAACTTCAATATAGTTAACAGACAGTGTTATATTGGTTTCAGGTATATGATACAGTGATTCAACTATTCTATACATGACTCAGTGCTCATCATACCAAGTGTACCCTTAATTCCAATCCCCTATTTCACTGTAGACTATTTTATAACTGAAACTGTTTAATGCTTGCTTGTATGCGTCACCTCACTAGCCACCCCCCGCCGAAAGACACTCAAGAACTCTATTATCAGTAAAATAACAGAATTCTTTTTCATAAAAACAGAATTCTATTTTTCATAAAAACAGAAGCACATAGCAACATATGTATTCATCTACATAAACATATGTGGTAACTAATGAGAATTAAATGTAGCAGTTTTATCAGACTACTTCACTCTTTCAAAATTTGTCCAGTTGGACAGCAGATCTTCTAAGCCTCTTTCAGATAGGAAAGTGCACTCACAACTTGTACATTTTGGTATATATTGTTTTCAGTTTTCTGTATACACATATATCACTTTAATAGGATCTGCATTTCCTACCGTAGCCTTTCCCACACACAAATTGTCATGTTTACAGCCGTTTAATATTCTAGTGCTGACTCTATTTTAATTAACTGAAACATGAATTACAGAAATTTAAGATACTTAAGATGTCTGTTTATAATTTTGTTTTATTTAAGTAGTAGTTGCTCTGGGTATTAAAACGTGTATGGAATATACCACAATTTAAAAAATATTGACATTTTACTACTTCAGGTAGAATCTAAAAACCTGACTAACACCTAGATCCTTTATACTCATCCTTTCAATAATATCATTCTCAAAAAAAAAAGAAAAACACAGAACAAAAAATACACTGTCATATTTTCTCTACATATTATGAGATCTATATGACATAATATTATAATTTTTACTTTTAATCATCAGATATAATATTAAAAACTCAAGAAGAGAAGTATAGTCTATTATTTTACCCAAGGATGTATCTTTTCTGCCCTCTTTCTCTATTGGTATTTTAAGTCTGTTTTGTTTTACTTTGTTTGAAGAGCTTCCTTTAGCAATTCCATTTTCCAGGTAACAAATACCTTAGTTTTCATTAATCTAGAAATGTCTTATTTCATCTTTTTTCCTTAAAATATAGTTTTTAAATGTTTATTTTTGAAAGAGAGAGAGAGAGTGCAAGTGGGGGAGGGGTAGAGAGAGAGAGGGAGACACAGAATCTGAAGCAGGTTCCAGGCTCCGAGCTGTCAGCACAGAGCCTGATGCAGGAGCTCAAACTCATGAACCAGATGATGATCTGAGCCAAAGTCGGACGCAACCCACTGAGCCACCCAGGCACACCTCCTTAAGAATATTTTTAATAGCGGGGCACCTGGGTGGCTCAGTTGGTTAAGCATCTGACTCTTGGGATTCTCTCTCTCCCTTTCTTTCCCTCCCCTGCTCATGCGTTCTTTCTCTCTCTCTCTCTCTCTCTCTCTCTCTCTCTCTCTCTCAAAATAATAAATAAATTTAAAAAAATAATTTTTAAAATAGGTATGCTATTTTTTATGGCAGTTTTTTTTTTCTTTCATCACTTCAGAGATATTGTGCCATTTCTAAGTGGCCTATTGGTATTATGGATTAGTGGGAAATCCATCGTTATTTAAATCTTTTTCTCCTAAGTGTAGTGTTTCTGGCAGCTTTCAGGAATTTTTTCCCTTTATCTTTAATTTCAGATATCTAGTTATAATGTCTTAAACTGGGTTTTGTGGTTTTTTTTTTTTTTTTTTTGGATTTATCTTGTGTGGTTATAACCACTTCTTGAATCTACAGGTTTAGGTCTTTCACTGAACTAAGAAAGATTTGACCATTATCATTTCCTTCATTTTCAGTACCATACTCTTACCTTTTCTCCTTCTTTGACCCCAATGGCATGAGTACTAGAACTTTATTCATTGCCTATAGATTCCACAGATTGATTGATTTAATTTTTTTTTTTTTTTTTTTTTTTTTTTATTAAGGGGCACTTGGGTGGCCCAGTAGGTTAAGTGTCTGACTCTTAATTTGGGTTCAGGTTATGATCTCACAGTAGTTGGAGCCCCTTGTCCAGCTCTGCGTTAAGCATGGAGTCTACTTGGGATTCTCTTTCCCTCTCTCTTTCTGCCCTCCCCTTCTCACACACTCTCTCTCTCAAAATAAACAAATAAACATTTAAAAATATTTTTAAATTACAAACAGTTTACAGACTTCATTTTATTAAAAGTTTTAAATTTATAGCAAATTTGAGATATAGTGATGTCCCATATACTTATTGTCCCTCCACATGCATAGCCTCCCCCATTCTCAATAGTCCCCTCATGCAAGTTTATTTTTTTTAAATCTATTTTCACTCTGTTGTTCAAACTGGATAATTTCTCTTGATCTGTCTCTAGTGAGACTGATTCTTGGCTTCATCATCTCCATTCTAGTAGTAAGTCCCTACAATTTGTATTTTATATTAGTTATTATATTTTTCAATTCTAAAATGTTCATCCTTCTTTACATTTTCTATTTGTTGAGTAAGACTTTATTTTTTCATTTGTTTCACAAATAGCCATAATTGCTTGTTGGATAATTTTTATCATAACTTTTTAAAAAATTCTTGTCCGATTATCCCAACCTATGTATTACTTCAGATGAGATTTTTCTGATACTTGATTAGAGAGAAAAATAAAAAAAGAATGACTCTGTACTAGTGTATAAACCAACGTGATAGCTGTGGTTGCTTCAGGAAACTGGAGAACCTAAAATAGTAATTATTTTACTCATAACTGTACCTTTTGAATGAATTAACTATTCAGAAAATAATTAAGATTTTTTTTAAGTTAAAATGTTAGGTATTTTATCTTGTACTTTTTACTACAGTAAAATGTTATAACCTTTAATGAACTGATAAGTATTAAACCTTTAATAGGATTTAAAGGAGAATGAAATACATAATATTTCTCAAACTTAATTGACATAGAACACTTATGTGCCATAATTTACAGGATTAGTGTGCATAAGAACATATTTTTTAAATGGTTAACATAATTAAAGTTGTATCTGGCCTAAAGTGTTCTGTTGAACATTTAACAAAAATTAATCTGTTTCTCAGAGTTTCAAATTATTACGTGTACACCATAATTAGCATACCAATAAATTCTATCTTATTTCACCTTACATGAACTTCCCAGTTTAGTAATGTCAATATATAATGTCTTTGTATGTATATACTTATACTTACTAATCCTTGGTGGGTGTGGCTAATCTTTTTTTGCAACATTTTTTTTTAACTTTTTAAAATTTTTATTTATTATTTTCTTATTTTAGAGAGAGAGGGAGAACATAAACAGGGGAGGGGTAAAGGGGGAGACACAGAGAGAGAAAGAGGGGGAGAGAGAGAGAGAATGAATTTTAAGCAGGCTTCATGTTCAGCACAGAGTCTGACTTGTGGCTTGATCCCAGGATCCTGGGATCATGAACTGACCTGAATTCAAGAGTCAGATGCTTAACTGACTGAGCCACCCAGGCACTCCCCCATAACTGTTGATAGGCACTATTTTTTTTCTTTTTGAAATCCATACTACCCAACAAAATTACAAACTTTATAAAGTTGATGAGTATTTTTAATGTCAGTAATAATTTATTGCCACTATCAAGATTGCGTATCTACTTAAGCATTGCTTATTATGATGATTAAGAAATTTAGCAAAATAGGAGCACCTGGGTGGCTCAGTCCACTGAGAATCTGACTTCAGCTCAGATCATGATCTTGCGGTTTGTGAGTTCAAGCCCTACATCGGGCTCGCTGCTGCTGGCACAGAGCCCACTTAAGATCCTCGTTCCCCCCCCCTTTCTCTGCCCCTCCCCTGCTTGCACTTTCTTTCTCAAAAATAGATAAACATTGTAAAAAAACAAAATTTAGCAAAATAAACCATTAAAATGGCTTCAGTATAATTCTACAACTCTACATACTTCTTAGTCTAAGGAACGTTGACTTTAAAATAATAAATGATTCTTTAGGCCAATAAGCAAAGCAAAGATATTTCTCTTTATATTTCTCTTTACACTCTCTCTGTTCTGATCTACTTCTTTATCCGAATAAGTTATTTAAAGTTGTGTTGCATTTGTTATTTTTGTTATATACTTGGATTTTATGATTATATTTGGTTTCAATGTTACCATTCCACCATATTTTTTTCTTCTTCCAATTCTATTGTATTCTCTTTCTTTTCAAAGAGAAGGCGTTTTAGCTACAAATAACAGATATTCCGTATTGGTCCAAGAGATCAACAGCGCTATCAGGAACCAAAATCTTTCTGGTCTCTGTTCTGTCATCTACAGTGTTGGCTCCAGCCTTTCACTAATTCCTTATGTGGTTATAGAAAGGCAACTAAAAAAGCAGGAGGGATATCAATACTCATCACTCACTTCAAGTACAAGAGAGGAAAGAGAGTTCGTTTTGTTTCTTGTTGCTTTCTCTTTAAATAGTACGTTTCCTTATCATGAGAAACTGGCTTGTTTCAGTCAGCCTCTGAATCAGTTAGCGTGGAGGAAAATGGAAACAGGATTGACTTTGACTCTTTTTCTCTACCCTGGGTGTCTGGAACGGTGGTCAATTTTCCAATTCAAGTTCTTGCAGGGAAGGGGGGGATGCCTGGAACTCCTATTGAGAACCCAATTGCAAGTGTCTATTTTACTTGCTTTCCTTTATCAAAACACACATTTTTTGTTTGCTTACTATGTTCCAATATTTTGGGAGGCACCAAAATTAATGTAATTAGTTCTGTAATTTTGTACTAGCATCTTGAGCTGCAAATTAAACCTTTTTCACTATCTTATGTGGCATTTAACTGTAGAAAATGACTTCAAAGAAAATCTCCTCAAAATCCGAGATAAAGAAGTGTGTGTGTGTGTGTGTGTGTGTGTGTATATATATACACACACATATATATATATATAATTCATTATACTTTTTATTAACTTTATACTTAAATATATAAACAAGAAAATTTGCTTAAAAGCTTACCTAAATCAAACTGGAAAATTAATTTTCATAATTATACAAATTTATTAGTACTGCCTATTCCTAGTTTCTAGAAAGAAAATACTTACTATAAATTATTGTTTTGATAAGAAATATTGCATTGAGGTATCTTTAATGGGAGGAAAAACATGAAGTTTTCAGATTAATACTAGAAAGAAATTGCTGGCTGAGGAGAGGGAGTTAGCAGAATGGTCTCATTAGAGATGAAGTAAATTTAATTAGCTAGGTCTTATAGTGGAGCAAATATTAGAGAAAAGAAATAAAGTTTCTTCCTAGTTGAACTCTTGTTCTGCTCAAACTCTCCAAGGTTACATTAACCTAGAACTGTCAAAAAGTGCTGCTATTATAGCTTAAACAGGCTTAAAGAAGTTAGTTTTCAGGATTGGGCATTTTATAGAAAACCAAAGTATTCAGGAGACAGCTATTCCACTTGTTCTCTAAAGGGAGATAACAGAGAGTAAAATAAAATACCTTGAAATGACAAAAATAAAGTCATGTGAATAAGCAAATTTAATATCATTTTACCTGAATTAAAGAAGCTGGCTGTATAATAATGGAATATCAATGAATAAAAAAAATGGCAGTTAATATACAGGAAGAGTGCAATATAATGAAGAGGTAACTTAAGATATTAAACCAAGTTGGAGCACCTGGATGGCTCCGTCATTTAAGCTTCCGACATTCGTACAGGTCATGATCTCATAGTTCGTGAGTTCAGGTCCTGCATTGGGCACACTGCTGTCAGCTCAGAGTCCACTTAGGATCCTCTGTCCGCCTCTCTCTACCCACACCCCCCTCCTTTTTCTCTCAAAAATGAATAAACTTAAAAAAAAGATATTGTCGAGTAAATGCTAATTAAAAAAGCAACAACTTTAATTTTAGAGTTTACATAGGAAATCTGGCTATATTTTTCCAGATTAAAATAAATAAAACTTAATAGTGTGAAAGATACACACACACATGTGTGCACACTAACAAGAGTATAAATAACACTGGGCATTTACAAATGACAGTTAATTTTTAAATACAGCAAATTTATGCATAATTATTTGCTGTATATTTGTTATTACCCTAGGAAACTCATAAAACTGGTCAACAAATATGTTTTATACCACTATGGTTTTTTAGCTTATTGCAACTTTTCTGCAAAATGTATAGTTTATAAACATGTGAATATAATTTTATTTAATTTCCTAGAATTATGCTCTAAACATATTTAAATGACATAAAGATTTTCATTGTCTACAAACATACATTAGACATAAACTTGGCACAGCTTATACTTACATTTTAATTATATAGGCTATTTTTCATATTTGTATTGTACAATGTTTTTCTTGCCTTTCCTATTTTTTGTTATTGTTTAATTAACATGTGTTTTTTTTTAATAAGCATGCATGATTACATAATAAGTTAAAATAAGATGTCTTTGGAACCAATATCAACATAGAACCTATTATGTTATTAATTTTTCCTGAATACTTGGGAGGAAAAAAAATCCTAAGGTCTCTTTTTAACTTTTTATATATTATTCAAAATTAGATAATCAAACAAAACTTTAAAAAAAAATCTGTATGTTTCTAATTTGGGGGATAGTTAGATTCCCTCACATAATACTCTAGGTAACCATTACCATTTTGTTTAATTCCCTAGTTAGTTAAAAGCTAGTTATAATTCTTGATGAATATTATTCATCTGGAAGTAGTCCGGCCTTAGCTTATAAATGTTTGTATTTTAAATGTGTTCTACCTAGACAAAGAAATTGAAGGTAATTACTTTGTTATATACTAGCATACTGTTTTGCCTCAGATGAGATCATAAGCCTGAATAACACTTAGATTTCAGCCTGATGGAATGCTGAACAGAGGACCTAACTAGCCTATGTTTGGACTTCTCTTCTATGGAAACAAGAGATAATACATTATACATAGCAATAGAAAACTAACACAGTTGACCATAACAAAAAGAGCACCTGGGTTACAATGCTTTCTTTCTTTCCAGAAGGCATGCTAGAGAGTGTGGTTCATTAAGTGTGGCATACCTAGACTTGGAGAATTCAATATATACTTTTGTCCTTTTCCCAAAGAGTATATTTTAAGTTGAACTTTTACCAGTCTACTGATTTTGTTGAAATGACTCTGGATCCATTCTAATTTAAGAATTTGCTTATATTTGACTTCTACAGCTTATTTATATACATTGGGAAAAGAAATAATAAATTGAGCAGTAAAATTGCATATATATGTGTATATACACATGCATATATTTATAAATCTATGTATACACATATAATAACCAGATATACACCCAAATATACATATACGCATACATACACTAACCAATATATAAATATGTGTATACTTTGTATCTATATATGTATGTATATATTTAATTGTTGAATTTGAATGAATATTATTTTCTGGAGGGCTATGTCATTTCATTCTCTTTAAAGGTGCCATATCATTAGTAGTTTTTCAGTCTCCTACCTGATCTAAAGGATGAAATTCTAAAAATTTATCATGGTTATGAAAGTTTATGCATAATTTGACCATGTTGATTATTATTTTTTGGCCAAACAATAATAGAAATTAAAAAAATGATTATACACAGCCTTAGTCCTGGAGAGAAATATTCTTCTTTTTGTTTTCTTTTTTTTTTTTTCAATGTTTATTTATTTTTGGGACAGAGAGAGACAGAGCAAGAACGGGGGAGGGGCAGAGAGAGAGAGGGAGACACAGAATCGGAAACAGGCTCCAGGCTCTGAGCCATCAGCCCAGAGCCCGACGCGGGGCTCGAACTCACGGACCGCGAGATCGTGACCTGGCTGAAGTCGGACGCTTAACGGACTGCGCCACCCAGGCGCCCCTCTTCTTTTTGTTTAATAAATACAGATTAAAATAAGGGTGTAGAGGGAGAGGGAAGATGGCGGCGTAGGAGGACGCTGGGCTCACCGCGCGTCCTGCTAATCACTTAGATTCCACCTACACCTGCCTAAATAACCCAGAAAACCACCAGAGGATTAGCAGAACGGAGTCGCCAGAGCCAAGCGCAGACTAGAGGCCCACGGAAGAGGGTAGGAAGGGCTGCGAGGCCGTGCACGCTCCACGGACTGGCAGGAGGGAGCCGGGGCGGAGGGGCGGCTCCTCGGCCAAGCAGAGCCCCCGAGTCTGGCTTGCAAAAAGCGGAGGGGCCTGACGGACTGTGTTCCGACAGCAAGCGCAACTTAGCGTCTGGGAGGTCATAAGTTAACAGCTCTGCTCAGAAAGCGGGAAGGCTGGAGGACAAAGGGAAGGAGAGCTGCTGAGCCCCCTGACGACAGAGCTCAGTTTGGTGGGGAACAAAGGCGCTCGCCAGCGCCATCTCCCCCGCCCATCCCCCAGCCAAAATCCCAAAGAGAACCAGTTCCTGCCTGGGAACTTGCTCCCTCCGCGCAAACACCCAACTCTGCGCTTCTGCGGAGCCAAACCTCCAGCAGCGGATCTGACTCCCTCCTGCTGCCACAGGGCCCCTCCTGAAGTGGATCACCTAAGGAGAAGTAAGATAAGCCTGCCCCTCATGCCCCTGTGCACCTTGCCTACCCACCCCAGCTAAGACACCAGATCCCCAGCATCACAAGCCTGGCAGTGTGCAAGTAGCCCAGACAGGCCACCCCACCCCACAGTGAATCCTGCCCCTAGGAGAGGGGAAGAGAAGGCACACACCAGTCTGACTGTGGCCCCAGCGGTGGGCTGGGGGCAGACATCAGGTCTGACTGCGGCTCCGCCCACCAACTCCAGTTATACACCACAGCACAGGGGAAGTGCCCTGCAGGTCCTCACCACGCCAGGGACTATCCAAAATGACCAAGCGGAAGAATTCCCCTCAGAAGAATCTCCAGGAAAAAACAACAGCTAATGAGCTGATCAAAAAGGATTTAAATAATATAACAGAAAGTGAATTTAGAATAATAGTCATAAAATTAATCGCTGGGCTTGAAAAGAGTATAGCTGACAGCAGGGAATCTCTTGCTACAGAGATCAAGGGACTAAGGAATAGTCATGAGGAGTTGGAAAACGCTTTAAACGAAATGCATAACAAAATGGAAACCCCCACGGATCGGATTGAAGAGGCAGAGGAGAGAATAGGTGAACTAGAAGATAAAGTTATGGAAAAAGAGGAAGCTGAGAAAAAGAGAGATAAAAAAA
>NW_024412395.1:73117883-73177114 GCF_014898765.1 Herpailurus yagouaroundi | reverse complement strand
ATTTGCTAGTATCTTATTGAGAATTTTTGCATCCATATTCATCAGGGATATTGGCCTGTAGTTCTCTTTTTTTGCTGGGTCTCTGTCTGGTTTAGGGTTATGGGAGATGACCCAAATAGATAAAATCATGAATGCAAATGGAATTATTACAACCAATCCCTCAGACATGCAATTATCAGGGAATACTGTGAAAAATTATATGCTAACAAATTGGACAATCTGGAAGAAATGGACAAATTCCTTAACACTCACACCCTTCCAAAACTCAATCAGGAGGAAATAGAAAGCTTGAACAGACTGATAACCAGCGAAGAAATTGAATCAGTTATCAAAAATCTCCCAACAAATAAGAGTCCAGGACCAGATGGCTTCCCAGGGGAGTTCTACCAGACATTTAAAGCAGAGATAATACCTATCCTTCTCAAGCTATTCCAAGAAATAGAAAGGGAAGGAAAACTTCCAGACTCATTCTATGAAGCCAGTATTACTTTGATTCCTAATGGATGGTGTTCTTTAACCTCCATGCTTTTGGAGGTTTCCAGACTTTTTACTGTGGTTGAATTCAAGCTTCATTGCATTGTGGTCCGAAAGTATGCATGGTATGATCTCAATTCTTGTATACTTATGAAGGGCTGTTTGTGACCCAGTATGTGATCTATCATGGAGAATGTTCCATGTGCACTCGAGAAGAAAGTATATTCTGTTGCTTTGGGATGCAGATTTCTAAATATATCTGTCAAGTCCATCTGATCCAATGTATCATTCAGTGCCCTTGCTTCTTTATTGACCGTGTGTCTAGATGATCTATCCATTTCTGTAAGTGGGGTATTAAAGTCCCCTGCAATTACCACATCATTGTCAATAAGGTTACTTATGTTCGTGAGTAATTGCTTTATATATTTGGGGGCTCCCGTATTCGGTGCGTAGACATTTATAATTGTTAGTTCTTCTTGATGCATAGACCCTGTAAATATTATATAATGCCCTTCTTTATCTCTTGTTACAGTCTTTACTTTAAAGTCTAGTTTGTCTGATATAAGTGTGGCTACTTCAGCTCTCTTTTGACTACCAGTAACATGATAAATAGTTCTCCATCCCCTCACTTTCTTTTTTTTTTTTTTATTAAAAAAAATTTTTTTTCAACGTTTATTTATTTTTGGGATAGAGAGAGACAGAGCATGAATGGGGGAGGGGCAGAGAGAGAGGGAGACACAGAATCGGAAACAGGCTCCAGGCTCTGAGCCATCAGCCCAGAGCCTGACGCGGGGCTCGAACTCCCGGACCGCGAGATCGTGACCTGGCTGAAGTCGGATGCTTAACCAACTGCGCCACCTAGGCACCCCTACATCCCCTCACTCTCAATCTGCAGGTGTCCTCAGGTCTAAAATGAGTCTCTTGTAGACAGAAAATAGATGGGTCTTGTTTTTTTATCCATTCTGATACCCTATGTCTTTTGGTTGGCACATTTCGTCCATTTACATTCAGTGTTATTATAGAAATATATGGGTTTAGAGTCATTGTGATATCTGTAGGATTCATGCTTGTAGAGATGTCTCTGGTACTTTGTCTCACAGGATCCCCCTTAGATCTCTCCTAGGGCTGGTTTAGTGGTGACGAATTCCTTCAGTTTTTGTTTGTTTGGGAAGACCTTTTTCTGTCCTTCTATTCTAAATGACAGACTTGCTGGATAAAGGATTCTCGGCTGCATATTTTTTCTGTTCATCACATTGAAGATCTCCTGCCATTACTTTCTGGCCTGCCAAGTTTCAGTAGAGAGATCAGTCTCGAGTCTTATAGGTCTCCCTTTATATGTTAGAGTACATTTATCTCTAGCTGCTTTCAGAATTTTCTCTTTATCCTTGTATTTTCCACTTTCACTATGATATGTCGTGCAGAAGATCAATTCAAGTTACGTCTGAAGGGAGTTCTCTGTGCTTCTTGGATTTCAATGCCTTTTTCCTTCCCCAGATTAGGGAAGTTCTCAGCTATTATTTTTCAAGTACACCTTCAGCACCTTTCCCTCTCTCTTCCTCCTCTGGGATACCAATTATACATAGATTATTTCTCTTTAGTGCATCACTTAGTTCTCTAATTTTCCCCTCATACTCCTGGATTTTTTTATCTCTCTTTTTCTCAGCTTCTTCTTGTTCCATAATTTTATCTTCTAGTTCACCTATTCTCTCCTCTGCCTCTTCAATCCGAGCTGTGGTCATCTCTATTTTATTTTGCAGCTCATTAATAGCATTTTTTAGCTCCTCCTCGCTGTTCCTTAGTCCCTTGATCTCTGTAGCAAGAGATTCTCTGCTGTCCTTTATACTGTTTTCAAGCCCAGCAATTAATTTTATGACTATTATTCTAAATTCACTTTCTGTTATATTATTTAAATCCTTTTTGATCAGTTTGTTAGCTCTCGTTATTTCCTGGAGGTTTTTTTGAGGGGAATTCTTCCATTTTGTCATTTTGGATAGTGCCTGGAGTGGTGAGGAACTGCAGGGCACTTCCCCTGTGCTGTCTTGAATAACTTGTGTTGGCGGGCAGGGTCTCAGTCAGACCTGATGTCTGCCCCCAGCCTACCGCTGGGGCCAGAGTCAGACTGGTGTGTACCTTCTCTTCCCCTCTCCTAGGGGCGGGATTCACTGTGGGGTGGCGTGGCCCGTCTGGGCTACTTGCACACTGCCAGGCTTGTGGTGCTGGGGACCTGGCGTATTAGCTGGGGTGGGTAGGCAAGGTGCACAGGGGCGGGAGGGGCAGGCTCAGCTTTCTTTTCCTTCGGAGATCCGCTTCGGGAGGTGCCCTGTGGCAGCAGGAGGGAGTCAGACCAGCAGGAGGGATGGATCTGCAGAAACACAGCTTTGGGTGTTTGCGTGGTGCAAGCAAGTTCCCTGGCAGGAACTGGTTCCCTTTGGGATTTTAGCTGGGGGATGGGCGAGGAAGATGGTGCTGGTGAGTGCTTTTGTCCCTGCCAAGCTGAGTTCTGTTGTCTGGGGCTCAACAACTCTCCCTCCTCTTGTCCTCCAGCCTTCCCGCTCTCCGAGCAGAGCTGTTAAGTTATAACCTTCCAGATGTTAAGTCCCGCTTCTTGTCAGAACACACTCTGTCTGGCCCCTCCGCTTTTGCAAGCCAGACTCGGGGCTCTGCTTTGCTGGAGGGCTGCCCCTCTACCCCAGCTCCCTGCCGCCATTCCGTGGAACGCGCACCGCCTCTCTGCCCTTCCTACCCTCTTCCGTGGGCCTCTCCTCTGTGCTTGGCTCCGGAGACTCCGTTCTGCTAGTTTCTGGCGGTTTTCTGGGTTATTTAGGCAGGTGTAGGTGGAATCTAAGTGATCAGCAGGATGCGCAGTGAGCCCAATGTCCTCCTATGCCGCCATCTTCCCAGAAGTTTCTAAATTACAAATTTTAAAGAAGAGTGATTTATAATCATTTGTAATAAGAGGATATGATTAATCAAATACTTTGTAATAAGAAATATCTGTTGAATTTGTGACTTCACAATCTGTACAGTTAAAACTTAAGATAGAACAGAAAAATATAATATTTCACCTTTTAAAATTGGACTTTTGTTAACATATAAAAACACAAGTGAACACTAGCATGCTTGATACACTTCCTTCACCTTTTTGCCATATGAATCAAACTTTATTTTTTAGTTTAACTTACTATTTATAGGTATAACAGACTTGTGAAAATTAACTGGAATAATTCAAGCATTCATTCACTCCAAGGTTTAGGTTTACATTTTTTTGCTGTCTGGTATGTTCCAGCTGACTCCCTTACACTCACCTACTTAGAGAAATATTTTCTGAACATTCTATCTGAATGGATCCCTCATCATTACATCACCTTCTCCACCTTTCCTTTTTTACATATATCCCTACCTGCCTTTATAGCCTTTCCTTTTATGTTTCTATGTTTTTGTCTCTTTCCTCCAATACAAAACCATGGGTATTATAAAACCTAGGGCAAAATACTCCAGTTGAATGTTTAGTTATTCCACAGTATAAACATATCACATAGTTTTTTTAACATAGTTATTCATTGAATAAGCTTATATCTTCAAAGTACTGAAAAGGAAAAAAAATGTATTAATTTGTAGAAAGCATCAGACAGTAAATTAGGATTCTATACCAAGAGAAAATATATTTTACATAAGACAAAATATAGACCTAGTTTTTTTGTCATAAAAGTGGAGAGAGTCTATTATTAGCAGATTAGCACTACAAAAATGTTGAAGTCCATCAGGGAGAATGAAATGATGCTAATGAGATATTTGGGTCTATAAAAGTGAATAGTCAACACTGGAAATGGTAAATGCTTGATTAAATAGAATTAAATAAATTTGATTAAATAAATGTGTTTTCTTTTTGGTTGACACTTCAAACTAGGACCAGTGGACAAATAGCAATAATGCATTTTACGGTTTATAATATACATAGAAGTAAAATGTATGAGAACAGTGGCACAAGCCTGGAAAAGGGGAGATGTAAGAATACTGCTATCAGCTTCTCATAATGCATGGATATGGGAATAATACGTGAAGTAATGTGACCAGTTTAGGTTAATAACGTGAATATTTGAATACTAGAGCAACCTCCAGATAGATAGATAGATAGATAGATAGATAGATAGATAGATAGATAGAGTGAGCTACTAAGTCAATAAAATGAGACAAAATAGAATCACCCAAAATATTGAACAATACCAAAACTGGCAGGAAAAAAAAATAAGATGAGATAGAATAAACCTCATAATATTGATAAACTTTTTCTAAAACAAGATGTAAAAATAGGGAACTAATTCAAGTTCCTGTTGGCATTTCCACTAGTCAAATATGTTGCACTTTAATACATTTTTGAGGTAATAGTTCAATTTATATGTTCTCTTTTTTAATGTTTAACTTAATAGCAAAACTGATATATTTGAAAATCAGGTAGTTATTTTACATCAATATTATTATTTTTTTTATTTCTCATTCCATGAATATAGTGCTAGGTTGTTGAACAATCGGATATTACAAAGATGTACATAATATGTTTTTCTTTTACATAAGAGCCAGACAATATTGGATACTATGCCTATAAGCATAAATTAAAATGTAGTAAAGTATTTAAGGAGTGCCTGGATGGCTCAGCAGGTTAAGCGTCCAACTCTTAACTTCAGCTTAGCTCATGATCTCCCGTTTGTGAGTTGGAGCCCCGCATCCACTCTGTGTTGATGGCCCAGAGCCTGCTTGGGATTCTCCCTCTCTCTCTGTCCCTCCCCCACTTGCTCTATCTCTCTGTCAAAATAAATAAAAATAAAAGGAGTTAAAAATGCAGTAGGGGTGCCTGGGTGTCTCAGTCTGTTAAGCATCCAACTTCAGCTCAGGTCGTGATCTCATGGTTTGTGAGTTCAGGCCCAGCGTTGGGCTCTGTGCTGGCAGCTCAGAGCCTGGAGCCTGTTTTGAAGAGAGAGCCTGTGTCCCCCTCTCTCTTTGTCCCTCCCCCACTCGCACTGTCTCTGTCTCTGTCTCTCTCTCGAAAACAAATATTAAAAATAAATTTTAATGTAGTAAAGTACTTCAAGAAATAGAACTTAATACTTGTAAATATTTTTATGAAAACAGTTATACAAATTATAAAAAGCCATTTATGTGTGTGGCTCATTTAGAGAAACAAACAAAAAAAGGATTGATTAACCAGCACCTTGTGTTACAAAATGCAACCCTTCCTTTTTCTCCAAAGTAACGCTGCTGCTCTGAGGGCATATATCTGACATGATGTCTTTGGCAGCTGGAAGAAGTAGGAGGAATACAGGAAACATCAAAATATCCAAGTAATGCTTAGAAGTATTGTCTGCTTGATTTTGAAATAAACAAAAATGGAATTTTACTATTCTTACTGTTTTATTTCCACAATAAATAATACTTCTCCCAACAGCAGAGAGAGAAAAAAAGGTTGTCAAATGCAGAATTGATTTTTTTTTCTAGTGAAGAAGTTTTTTAACCATAAATAACGTTGTCTACTCAAAGAGTGATCAAATGCGTTTAAAAAATTGTAGTCTGAGTGAGAGTTTTAAGAGATGAATTATTTTAAGCAATGAGTTAGCATTTTAATTAAATTCCTATTTGTGTGAATTTCATGTAATTTCAAAAAAGACAAATAATACAAATGTTTAGAGCAAATCTTTTAAGATTTGTTGATTCCTTGGATATAAAAATTTTAAAAAGAAATATTTTTAAGTGAACTTTGGTCTTAAGTCAGATTTTGACAAACGGGCAAACATTGAAACATATTCAACATTGCTATTAAATTAAAAAATTAAAGCATGAATAACATGCATTTTATTTATATTGTCAAAGATTAAACAACTTCAGTGTTCACATTTTCAAAGCTATAAGGAATTGATAATTCTTATATGTTGTCATTGAGGTTGAAAATTTTTATTATACATATTTTTCAATTTGATTAAATACCTGAAACTCCTTAAATATGTATAATTTTGGCACATAAATCTCACAGAATAGACTTTATGCTGAATTTTCACAAATCCATGTTTAGTTTCATATAGGTAACTGAGTAATTTTAAGCATCATATAGGATAGTAAGTTGGAAACAATATAAAATAGCAAGAAATTGGACTTATTTAAATAAGGCAGGCATATTATTACAGCCTTAGGAAGTAGTTTTGTAGAGTAATATGTAACAATGTGAGAAAATGTCCATTTTATGATATAATATGAAAAAGATAATTTCTAGAGAAAATTATGCTTGTAAGTTTTGTTTTTTTTTCTTTCTGTTAGAGAGTTAAGCCTATTTGCCTTAATCCTGTGCTAGATATGCTTGATATTTTATGGCATATTAACCATTTGTGTGTATATATCTTAAATACTTTTTCTTTTTTTATACTAGTTTTTATGTTTAAGGAAACATTCTTCTATTTCTTCTAATAGCCATCTTTATATGTATGTCATTTTGTAATACCTTTATCCTAACCCTTCTATCATTGCCATCATTTTATCATTTCTAATCTTTACCTCTGTGTTTTTAAAATAATTTCAACTAATTGATTTGTCAGCTCTTAATTCCCAGCTATTACACATGAGAACATTAGGGAGATCAATCCACTTCTACTTTTTCTTATCCTTTCCCCATTTTTGTGATTTTTTTTCCTTATTTTTACCAATCACATTCTATGATTACAAACCACTTACCCTTCCTTTGTTTTACTCTTAATGTTACAGTTAAATGTTCTCAGTGTTCACCTCAGACATTTTACACATTTTCCCAGTCATCAATTGTTTGAATGAAATTTGTTCCCTAGAGTGTTTGTGAGTAATCTATCTAGACTTCTCAACTCAAGTTCTAATGTTCTAAACTCAAAGATTTGTCTTTGTTCTTTTACTCAAAGGAAAACTTGGCTATATAAAATATTCTTGCTTCCCATGACCTTTCCTTAAGTATCTTGTCAATGTAGCAACTGCTAATAAGAAATACTGCCTTCCAGAAGTATGATTTCAACCTGATTTAGTATACCTATCTTCTATCTATCTATCTATCTATCTATCTATCTATCTATCTAATGTAGAGAGAAAGAGAGCACACGCAAGCAGGGGAGAGGGGCAGAGGAAGAGGGAGAACGAGAGAGAGAATAACAAGCAGGCTCTCTGTTCAGTGTTGAGCCCAATGTGGGGTTTGATCCCATGATCCTGGGATCATCACCTGAGTCACGATCAAGAGTTGGATGCTCAACTGACTGAGCCACCCTGATGCCCCATGATGTAGTAGTATTTTTAATAGATACCCAGACTATCATTTATCTTTACTGGAGTTATTTACACTTAAAATTTATTTCATAATTTTTATCATTTCCTTTGCAAATTATTTGGTTTTCTGCCATCTTTTATTGTTTGTCTTTTTCTAATGGTGTGTGTATGTGTGTGTGTATTTAAAAAAAATTAATGTTTATTTTTGAGAGAGAGAGAGAGAGAGACAGTGTGCAAAAGGGGGAGAGGCAGAGAGAGAGAGAGAGAGAGAGAGAGAGAGAGAGAGAGGGAGGGAGGGAGGGAGACATAGCATCCAAAGGTGTGTTCATTCTTTATGTTGTTCTTTCAAGGCTACAGTTTGCTTCATTAGCTTTTTATTAGTTTAGCTAGAAATATCAGGTAATTTTTAAAATATATAAAGGTCTTGTAAAAATTTCTTTGTGTTTTATTGTTGCTTTAACAAAGGACTTAAAAATAAGACCTTCGTGTTTTCTTTAGCTTTTGCCGGTCCTGACTTCTATTCATTTTTATGACTTGTATCTCATTGGTGATCTATGAGATCTGCAGCCTTTGATATCCCAAATTATTTCAAAGCAACTTTCCCTGCCTCTACCAGCAATTCTGCTTTGGTCAATTATTCTTGCTTACAGCAGTTGCCTCTCAACAAATAACATGGAAGATTTATGAGGTGGCCTGCAATGGTCACCTCAAAATTTCTAATTTTCCCTGTAGCACTTTCATGGCTTCCTATGTGGCTTGTCTTAGAAAGTTCTCACATCAACTTCATGGTCGTAAAAGGAAATGTATGGCACACTCAAATTAAGAAATCTCATTGTGTATTTTTTACAATAAGAATATGTACAAGGTGTAAGGATGGCTAAAACCACAAAGAATAATGCAGGAATCCACAATAAGTAGCAGCGGAGGTGCTTTTATTCACCTGAAAACAGAGCAACTCTCAGTATCTCAGGAATGAAGAGACCTGGGGATCAAGTGGCCCACAGAACCTGGAAAGTGAGAAGTAAGTAAAGAAAGTTGCCCTAAATGAAGTAGTGACTTTCATCCAAGAGATACAGACAGACCGAATAGCCCCCAGGGACAAACATACTGGAGTAAATAGATTTATATCAATATAATTCCTCCCTATGATTTCTGGCAAGGACTCTGCATTGGATGTATGGAACTAGAAGCCAATGAGCTGAGCTTCCCAGGGCAGAGGGCAGGAGAAGGAGGAGAAAGAGCGGATTTAGAACCACAAATGGAAGATCTGGCAAAGTCCATCGCTTTGCCCCCTAAGTTTTTCACTCTTATCCTTCATTTGGGTAAAAGTTTGTGTCTCTGTCTCAGGCATACACAAAGCATAATCATCTGCTAGTAAATGTATCATCATGGGTGCTATCAATTTGTAGCCACTGACATTCTTCATATAAAGTGGTGGGAATGTGGAGGAAAAAATACATAATATAAAATATATAGCTGCTATTGTCCTGGACTTGCTAGCTAGCCCATGAAGTATAAGTTAGTAAAAATAGACACCTTTATGTGTCTAAATAATGATAGGCACTAATCATTCCATATATATTTTACCCTCTTCTACATCACAGATAAATTGAGTTCTTGACCTGGGGAAATAACTCAAAGTGTTATTTCTGTACAATATAATCTACCGCTGCCTATTTTTTTTTTTTTGTTAGAAATCAGCTTTCCACTGACCAAAATTTTAAGGAAAGATAGTTCTAAGAAGAATTATGCTGAATTCATTCTGATTTCCAGTCAGTCCTCCTGTTCTGTGCTAGGTATCAACAACATAATTTTCATGAGTAATCAGGAGAAAAATTAACATTGCAGGTTCCGTATTGATTTGTTATTTAATCTGAATGAGAAATGCCAAATGATGGGGGGCAATTTTAATTTCCAATTCATTGGAATCATTGGTAGGTTCTCTGAACGAAGCAGACTTCCCTTGGATACTATGGGCACAAGCTATGGAAACAGAAACAAACATCCTTCAGATTATTAGGTGTAGTAAAAAGAGAAACCACTCCTATCTCTACTCTTGGTTTCAGTATTTATATTTCTGGCTATGGGGGAGACTGCCTCACATGTTGGTTGCTGATTTTAGAAAAATGCCTCATCTTATAAGCCAACTTCCCAATGCAACATGTTCATATTGGCCATCTATTCCCTTAACTGAGCCCTCTGAAAGTCACTATGGAGCTCTCCCAAGTCGGACAGTTCTGGTTGATGGAATGTGTGAGAAGACCAGAAAATTCCACACAGATGAATATACTGCCACATTTACCTTGCCATAACTTTCCTGGTAGGAAATGTTTTATGGAATACCTTGGTGAGCATCACAATAGTCTATAAACCTGTGAGTGACAGTACTGGCAGAAGTGTTATAGACAGAGAAGGCAAATCTACTCCCCAAATATAAGTCTATCACTGTCAGGGTAATTGCTGCCATAATAGACAAGGTCTAAGATCATCAATCTGCTGCTATGACACCAAATTATACCCTATGGGGCATAGTGCCATTCTGAGAATTTATTTGCAATTTTTACAGAGAGAACCTGCACTCATTTAGAAATCAAGAAACCTGTGATTGAATGCATCTTAAGTCTTGCATCCTTTTTCCGAATGTTTTTCTGTTTTCATTCCATAGATTAATCAATGGTGTTTCAATCTACTTATTTACTTGGACTAGAAATCTTAGAAACGTTCTCCTCTCATTTCTGTATTTTACTCTCCATGTTCTTTTAAAACAATTTTTTTTCAATATATGAAATTTATTGTCAAGTCGGTTTCCATACAACACCCAGTGCTCATCCCAAAAGGTGCCCTCCTCAATACCCCTCACCCACCCTCCCATCTCCATGTTCTATCAGTAACCAGGTTGCAAAAATTATATTCAAAACACCACAAAATCTGTTCCCTCTCCTTCATTCTTTATTATATGTCTCTCCCAGAGACTTTCCTAATATTCTTTGTACCACAGCAATAGTCTTCCTCAGTACTTCCTGTTTCCAGTCCCTTTCATTGTATACACTGCACACAAACATATTTATAAAACAAAGTAAAAGTAGAGCATTTAATTTTCTTTTTACTTAATTAAATCGTCCTTAGGGGCCATCATGGCATACAAGACTCACTAAAATCTGCTCTCACTGTATCTTCCCTTCACTACTTGTCATCTGTTTTCCCTCTCTGCAAAGGTTTTATGCTCTAACCAATGCACAGCAATATTTAGTATGTTCGACGGTAAAGATAATGTAGAATAAGTGTCACGATCTTCAATTTGACAAAGTAGTGTTATCTCAGTCATTTTCCTACCTGAATATATACTTTCTCAATTAGTCAATTGCTATTTATACTTTAAATGTTTGAATATATATGTCCTCACAAAGAAAAAAAAGGAAAGATTATAAGCAGAAGAGTTAAATTTCACATAACATTTATGGACATTTGTTTTTTAATAAACCATTTGATGCAGCAACAGTTCTTATAGTCTCTGTACCAGTTGGTCTTTTAGGAAGCACATAACAATTCCAATTAACAAGGTATATATGTCCACTATTTATTTTCACACCTAGCACACACACTACATGACATTTAGTATCCAGTCACCTTGTATAAAGGGTTTTGTTTTGTCTGGTCTTGCTTTACTTTCCATTGATTAGATGGGTATGGAAGCAGAACTTCTTTGTCACTTCACTGGAAACTGTCTGGATAGCAACGGAGTGTATCATAAATCAATTCTACCAGAAGAACAGCTCACAACCAAAGTCAATATCATGGTATAAAGCATCTATAACAAGAATCAAAATGAAATAAGCCTCAACACTTTGCTTCTTCAGAGAACTTCAAAGTTTTAAAAATGTATACAACAATATAATAAGACCATGTGTTTATTATTTTTAATATGTATTTAACAGAAAATATAAATGCTAAACATTTATGGAAGAGGGAAATACTGAATAATTGATTGCAGTATTAAAAGTTTTGTTATAGTATAAGATGTATAAGCATGACCAAACAGAAATTCTACTAGATCAATCTGAATTATTAAGGATTCCATGCTCCACTAGTAGGTCCTACTTACTTTTTTTTAATTTCATAACCTACTCTGAATTCTGTTTAGTAGATATTGAGCAAATTTATGTGTTTTACAATATATGTGTGTATATATGACTTTGCATATATATTAATTTTCCCCCATATCCCTCATTTTATTTGCATCACTGAATTATTTGATTTCTCTACAAAATCATACATTAAAACATAATTGTCATTTTACTTCATTGCAATTATTTACATTTTAAAAATGTCTTACAAATATTGCAAAGAGAAATATTGACCATACAAGAAAAATAAAATTGAAATAATCTAGTAATACATTTTTAACTTGAAAAGAAGTTCCCATTTGTAAAGCACTGTAACTGCTATTTGTTTGGTGATTGTCATATTTTAGGCACACTGAAGAAGAGTAAAGGAAGATCATAATCGTAAAGAGAAAACTTTGGTCATTGTAATTGCTATAATGAGTAAGTAATACATGTGTTTGGAGTGCAGTAGAATATGGTCGAAGATTTAAGCACAAATATTATTGAGAAGTTAATAGAGACTTTCTATTTTCTTTTGCATATACTTTTCTGATAAAATAATTTAATTACTCTTTGCTTGTATTTCAGTAGATGTTCAGCAACCCATTTTAGTCTTTAATAATCCTTAAGGTTCCTGCTGCACTAGAATAGCACTGATTGCCAAGAGCTTGCAATAACTAATGATATACTTATTTACATTCAGAAGGAGTTTTATGTTACTGGTGATACTTCTGTCACTCCTGCTCCTTCTGCTTCTAATACTATTGTTGCTACTTACTATTACTGTCATTATTGACAACATTATTGTCATTACTATAAACAGGTATCCTTGAATGTTTGTGAACAAAGGGTTAAATTTTAACTCAAAATGAAGTTAATAATATATAAAACTGCTGTTTCATAATAAAGTTTTTTTTTTTTTCAACGTTTATTTATTTTTGGGACAGAGAGAGACAGCATGAACGGGGGAGGGGCAGAGAGAGAGGGAGACACAGAATCAGAAACAGGCTCCAGGCTCTGAGCCATCAGCCCAGAGCCTGACGCGGGGCTCGAACTCACGGACCGCGAGATCGTGACCTGGCTGAAGTCGGACGCTTAACCGACTACGCCACCCAGGCGCCCCTCATAATAAAGTAAAAGAGCAGCATGATGTAAGACTCACAAAATAGCCTTCAGATGCTATTTCTCATGGCCATTGTCCTTTATATACTAATATAAAAGTAACTTGGTGTATTTTTTGCTAGTCTTGAGCTCATTTGGCAATATATTTTTATGTGTATGCATATCAAAATAAGAAAAAGTGCGTGAACTTTACCCAAAAATTCTACCTCTAATACATATGTTTTAGTAAATAAATTAATAAATAGGGAATTTGTATAAATTGCTCATATATATATTTTAAAACTTTGTTTAAAATTCTATCAAGGTGGTAATTACCAATGTTCGAGGAGAAACTAAATAGAATACAGCTAATTCATTTAGTTAAATATATTATTATTAAAAATATGTGGGCATATCTTAATATAGAAATATGTCTAAAATTTGTAATTAACAGTTTACAAAAAGGGTATTGCTTCAGTCAGCATTTACCTTGTGAAAGTATATCAGTAAACAATAAACATACAATATACGACAATGTATTTAAGAAATTAGTGAGAATGAAGACCATAAAATAAGTTATATCAAGTGTATTAATTATTAGAATTACAGAGTGCAACTTGTCTGTGAGATTAAGGAAGTCAAGGAAAATTAAAATTAACATGAAATACACATAATAAGAAGGTGTTAGATTAGTAAAAGTTGGGATGTTGCAAGAACATATCAAGCACATCCACTACCGACCTCAATGCTGGATCACTGTGAGGAGTTTGTCTGGACTGTTGTCCAGGTTAGGAAAGGGAAAATCAAGTTTCAGAGGCTAGAGAAGGACTTGGAGCCTGCTGAGGATTTTAGATTTGATCAAAAGTAAAAGGTCATAACAATAAAAAGTTTTAAAAAGTAATTCACAGTAGTAAAAGCAGCAGCATATCTAAATTTGTATTATATGAATGGAATAATTTTGAACAGATATACATAAAACAGAGCTATCAGTGGTAGATATAATGGAAGATGACTTGGGTTTTACTCTTTATACTGTTACTTATTATATCACATTTTTCAAATAACACTTAAGACTTTTCTGATCAAAATAATCAATGTAGTTAAAGCAGGCAACCCAAACCGCACCATATCCCATACCTAATGTTTTTGATTGGTGAATTCCGGCTATAGTGCATGTATTTATGACTTCCCTGAGACCTAATTAGACCATCTCAAGTTTCTCTGCTCTGACTGTAGAGTTGAGTATCGGTTGGAGTGGGACCAGTGTATATACTCAAGATAAAAGAATATAGACTTGATCTTGGCATTAACTGATTCTAAGTTTATAAGCATATGGACCTTATTTTTTTTTTCCATTTATTACTTTTATCCTCAGGATAGAACATATTGGTTTGCAGTTAGAAAAAAGACAATATGTTTTGAATAAGTCTGACTAAACCATTCCTTTTTTGCTATCAATTCTACTCTTTGAAGGTTTTCTCAATATCTGCCCTATTTTACAAGCCTTAAACTGGCATAATAACTTTGTGTCATTTTTGGGACTGTTTTTATTAATGCCTTACATGAACTGTTTCCATAATTCTGCTCAGGATTCCTGAAGCATAGGTCTTCCTGATATTTCAAGTCAACCTTGGAATTCTCCTTCTTGCTAACTTGATTCATAATTTTCCATCAGTTCACTTCACAGCTGGGCCATGCTCCACTTCCTTCTCAAATGACAAATTGCATGCTAGAAGCAGTTGCCTGAGATTGACAAAAAGAACTTTGCCAACCATGGAACTCTATTCAGTCCAAAGACTAAGATTATTTAAATGAAAAGAGAGGACTTCTTGATTATGTAACCCTAAGATAATAAGTAATTTCAAAACTCTGAAATATTTTTTTAAATACATATGGAAATATTATAAATATTATGGAGAAGTTAGCTATTTCTAAAATTAGCATAATTTTAGGGATATTAAAAAGAGGGTTTAAGGGGGAATTTACATGTTTTAACACTAATTCTAAAATATTTGTTATTTTCTATGATTAGATACAGAATTTATCCACCTAATAAATTATGTATACATAAAACTTATGACATGGTATTGTCCAACCGTTGCACAGTATTAGGACCAAAATGTAGAAATATGGAAGAAATAGAATCGACACCTAAAATCTGTAAGCTGTTTTTATTTAGTATGGGGAAATACTTTCACACATAAATGATAGTTGAAATACAAGTAATGTATAAGTCAAGTAAAAAAGATATTGAAATATAATTCAAGAGGAAAGTTAATGACTAAACAACATTTTCTTATTATAACAGAACATTGGTTCTATATATCCCAGGGAAGATTTTTTTTTCCATTTGCCATCTAATAAGAAAAATGGGGGCACCTGGGTGCTTCAGACGGTTGAGCGTCCGACTTTGGCTCAGGTCATGATGTCACAGTCCATGGGTTTGAGCCCCATGTTGGGCTCTGTCCTGACAAGCTCAGAGCCTGGAGCCTGCTTCAGACTCTGTGTTTGTCTTTCTCTCTGATCCTCCCCATTCACACACTATTTCTCTCTCTCTCTCTTCCTCCCTCCCTCCCTCAGAAATAAACATTTAAAAAAATTTAAAGAGGGGCGCCTGGGTGGCGCAGTCGGTTAAGTGTCCGGCTTCAGCCAGGTCATGATCTCGCGGTCCGTGAGTTCGAGCCCCGCGTCGGGCTCTGGGCTGATGGCTCGGAGCCTGTTTCCGATTCTGTGTCTCCCTCTCTCTCTGCCCCTCGCCCGTTCATGCTCTGTCTCTCTCTGTCCCAAAAATAAATAAACATTGAAAAAAAAATAAAAAAAATAATAAATTAAAAAAAAATGTGAAGAAAATTGATTCTAGGATTTCTTACATCAAAGATTAAATGTGATATTTGCCAGATGCTTAAAAAAATACTAACACATCCACCTTCACAATCTCAAACTCACTCCTCTGTTATTACTCTCAAGTAAAGACTATGTAGGTTTAAATCAAAGACCTTCCATACATTAAAGGAAATGTTTTTTTTTTTTTTCAGAATAGGGAAACTTGTAGGTAAGATTTTAAATATTACAAAAACAAACAATATTTCTCAACCAAGAGAAAGTTAGATACATTCAATAATAATTCTAAATGTATTTAGTAGAAAATATGTATCATGTATCACTCTGTTCTATGACAAATTGACATTTATATTTATCACGTTTCAAGGAAAGGTAAAGAGACAGAATAAATTGATGTTGGATATTAGACATCAAAAAGTAAAAACCCAACATCTAAAATAAAAAAGAAATAAAGAATACCAAAAAATAAAAACAAAATAAAAATACAAATAAAAATGCAACATCTAAAATGGATGAAATAAAATAAATTTTCACTTGATATACAGGAAAATTGAAATTTCATTGTGTGGTGAAACAGATATTTTCACGATTGTTTATAGATACCCTAGGAAGAAATTGGAAGGATATTTAGAAGAAAAAATCTTAGTTGTATGTAAAGAAAAACTACAGTGTAATAAAATAAGTAAAAATACTATTTTCTAAATAAGTAGTAAGTGTTCAGTCTTGGGGTACCTGCGTGGCTCAGTCAGTTAAGTGTCTAATTCTTGGTTTTGGCTCCGGTCATGATCTTGCAGTTTTGTGAGTTCAAGCCTCACTTCCTGCTGTGCTCTGTGCTGGCAGAATGGAGCTTGCTTGGGTTGTTCTCTTTCTCCCTGTCTCTCTCTGCCCAAATAAATAAACTTTGAAAAAACATAAAAAATCAATCTCAAGATGAAATTTCACTTATATTCATTTTGCAATGAAAGTAAGAACCGTTGAAGATATCAAAGGATATTGATATAGTGAGAGCAGAGATTTAGAAAAAATGAAGGTAAGCAATAATTCTAATAGTTTAAGCACAAATTTAAATGATTTATTTTAAAGAAAAAATACAAACAGAAACTTATTAATCCAATGAAAAGAAAAAAAAGAAATTTACAGTTTCCATTGCTGATACTAAAAAAGAAGAAAGATCTCAAATGAATTACCTTGTTGAACATCTGAAGAAGCTGGAAAAAGAAGAGCAAAATAAACTCAAAAGAAGCAGATACATATATATGTGTGTACATATATATATCTATATATATATAATAAAAATTAGAATGTGAATAAGTGAAATTTAAAAAAGTAGAAATAGAGAAAATCAATGAAGCCATAGTTGGTTCTTAAGATCAACAAATTTGACAAATCTTTAATCTTACCATGCTAATATTTTTTATCTAAATTAGCTACATAACAGAGTTACTGAACAATTTATACTTTATTATGAAAAACAAATTCTGTTTGTATTTGCTTAATGTTTAATATTCATTACAAAGATTCAGAAATGGGGTGCTGGGTAGCTCAGTCAGTTAAGTGCCAGACTATTGATTTTGGCTCAGGTCATGATCCCAGGGTTGTGAGATCAGCCCTCCAATGGGCTCCATGCTAGGCGTAGAGCCTGCTTAAGATTCTTAATCTTTCCCCTGATCATGCACTTGCACAGGCATGCAAGCACTCTCTCTTTCTGCCTAAAAAAAAAAAAAAAAAAAAAAAAGAAGATTTTAGATGATCCAAACCATCAGAGGAATGAAAAGACTTTAAAAGGGAAATTTTAATCAGTAGATATTGGGAAAAGACAAAATTAAATTCAACAAATAAACACACAGAAAAAAATGAAATTAAAAAAGAAAATAGAAGTAAAAGAAAGAATTGAAATATGTCCATAATCATAGTACTTTTAAACACATTATAATAATCTATTAAAAGACAATGTATTGTAAAATGATCAAGTAATTCCTTTTTTTCTCTTTTCTTTTCTTTTCTTTTTTTTTTAAATCTACATCCAAGTTAGCATGTAGTGCAACAATGATTTCAGGAGTAGATTCCATAATGACCCTTACCCATTTAGCCCATCCCCCCTCCCACAACCCTTCCAGTAACCTTCTGTTTGTTCTCTATAAGAATCTCTTATGTTTTGTCCCCCTCCCTGTTTTTATATTATTTTTGCTTCCCTTCCCTTATGTTCATCTGTTTTGTATCTTAAAGTCCTCATATGAGTGAAGTCATATGATATTTGTCTTTCTCTGACTAACTTCACACAGCATAATGCCCTCAAGTTCCATCCACATAGTTGCAAATGGCGAGATCATTCTGTTTGATTGCTGAATAATACTCCCGTGTGTATATATACCACATCTTCTTTATCCATTCATCCATCTATGGACATTTGGGCTCTTTCCATACGTTGGCTATTGTTGATAGTGCTGCTATAAACATTGGGGTACATGTGTCCCTTCGAACCAGCATATCTGTATCCCTTGGATAAATAACTGGTAGTGCAATTGTTGGGTTGTAGGGGAGTTCTAATTTTAATTTTTTGAGAAACCTCCATACTGTTTTCCAGAGTGGCTGCACCAGTTTGCATTCCCACCAGCAGTGCAAAGGAAATCCTCTTTCTCCGCATCCTTGTCAACACTTGTTTTTGCCTGAGTTGTTAATGTTAGCCATTTTGATAGGTGTGAGATCGTATCTCATTGTGGTTTTGATTTGTATTTCCCTGGTGATGAGTGATGTTGAGCATTTTTTTTATGTGTCAGTTGGCCAACTGCATGTCTTTTTGGATAAGTGTCTATTCATGTCTTTTACCCATTTCTTCACTGGATTATTATTTTGGGTGTTGAGTTTGATAAGTTCTTTATAGATCTTGGATACTAACACTTTATCTGATATGTCACTTGCAAATATCTTCTCCCATTCCATCAGTTGCCTTTTACTTTTGCTGATTGTTTCCTTTGCTGTGCAGAAGGTTTTAATGTTGATGAGGTCCCAATAGTTCATTTGTGCTTTTGTTTGTCTTGCCTCCGGAGACGTGTTGAGTAAAAAGTAACTGCGGCCAAGGTCAAAAAGGTTTTTGCCTGCTTTCTCCTTGAGGATTTTGATGTCTTCTTGTCTTACATTTAGGTCTTTCAGAATTTTGAGTTTATTTTTGTGTATGATGTAAGAAAGTGGTCCGGTTCATTTTTCTTCCTGTTGCTGTCCAGTTTTCCCAGCAAAACTTGCTGACACTGTCTTTATTCCATTGGATATTCTTTCCTGCTTTGTCAAATATTAGCTGGCTATATGTTTGTGGGTCCTTTTCTGGGTTCTCTATTCTGTTCCATTGATCTGAGTGTCTATTTTTGTGCCAGTACCATACTGTCTTGGTGATTACAGCTTTGTAATACAGCTTGAAGTCCAGGATTGTGATGTCTCCTGCTTTGGTTTTCTTTTTCAAGATTGCTTTGGCTATTTGGGGTCTTTTCTGGTTCCTTACAAATTCTAGGATTGTTTGTTCTAGCTCTGTGAAGAATTCTGGTGTTATTTTAATAGGTATTGCATTGAATATGTAGATTGCCTTGGATAGTATAGACATCTTAACAATATTTGTTCTTCCTATCCAGGAGCATGGGATAGTTTTCCATATTTTTTCTTCCTCAATTTCGTTCATTAGCTGTCCATAGTTTTCAGTATATGTATTTTCACCTCTTTGGTTAGATTTATTCCTAGGTATTTTATAGTTTTTTGTGTAATTGTAAATGGGATTGATTGCTTGATTTCTCTTTCTGTTACTTCATTAATTGTGTATGGAAATGAAACCAATTTCTGTGCATTGATTTTATGTCCTGGAACATTGCTGAATTCATGGATCAGTTCTAGCAGTTTTTTGTGGAATCTTTTGGGTTTTCCATATAGAGTATCATGTCATCTGCGAAGAGTGAAAGTTTGATCTCCTCCTAGCCGACTTGCATGCCTTTTATTTCTTTGTGTTGTCTGATTGCTGAGGCTAAGACTTCTAATACTATGTTGAATAACAGTGGTGAGAGTGGACATCCCTGTCTTGTTCCTGACCGTAGGAGGAAAGCTCTCAGTGTTTCCCCATTGAGGATGATATTAGTGTTGGGTTCATATATGGCTTTTATGATCTTGAGGTATGCTCCTTCTATCCCTACTTTCTTGAGAGTTTTTACCAAGAAAGGATGTTATATTTTATCAAATGCTTTCTCTGCATTTATTGAGAGGATTATGTGGTTCTTGTCCTTTTATTGATGTGGTGAATCACGTTAATTGTTTTGTAGATATTGAACCAGGACTGCATCCCAGGTATAAATCCCCCTTGGTTGTGGTGAATAATTTTTTTTAATGTATTGTTGGATCCAGTTGGTTAATATCTTAATGAAGATTTTTGCATCCATGTTCATCAGGGAAATTGGTCTATAATTCTCCTTTTTTAGTGGGGTCTTTGTCTAGTTTTGGAATCAAGGTAATGCTAGCTTCATAGAAAGAGTTTGGAAGTTTTCGTTCCATTTCTATTGTTTGGAACAGCTTCAAGAAAATAGGTGTTAACTCTTCCTTAAATGTTTGGTAGAATTCCCCTGCAAAGCCATCTGGCCCTGGGCTCTAGTTTTTTGGGAGATTTTTGATTACTAATTCGATTTCCTTACTGGTTATGGGTCTGTTCAAATTATCTCTTTCTTCCTGTTTCAGTTTTGGTATTTTATATGTTTCTAGGAATTTGTCCATTTCTTCTAAATTGCCCATTTTATTGATGTATAATTGCTCATAATATTCTTTTATTGTTGTTTGTATTTCTGCTGCATTGGTTGTGATCTCCCCTCTTTCATTCTTGATTTTATTTATTTGGGTCATTTCCTTTTTCTTTTTGATCAAAATGGCTAGTGGTTTATCAATTTTGTTAATTCTTTCAAAGAAACAACTTCTGGTTTCACTGATCTGTTCTACTGTTGTTGTTTTTTTTTTTTTTTTTTTGGTTTTGATAGCATTGATTTTTTTCTCTAATCTTTATTATTTCCTGTCTTTTGCTGGTTTTGGGTTTTATTTGCTGTTCTAATTCTAGATCTTTAATGTGCAATGTTAGGTTGCATATCTGAGACCTTTCTTCCTTCTTTAGGAAGGCCTGGATTGCTATATACTTCCCTCTTATGACCACCTTTGTTGCATCCCAGAGGTTCTGGGGTGTGGTGTTATCATTTTCATTGGCTTTCATGTACTTTTAATTTCCTCTTTAACTTCTTGGTTAGCCCGTTAATTCTTTAGTAGGATATTCTTTAGTCTCCAAGAATTTGTTATCTTTCCACATTTTTTTTCTTGTGGTTGATTTCAAGTTTCATAGATTTGTGGTCTGAAAATATTCAGGTATGATCTTGATCTGTATGTACTTGTTTAGGGCTGATTTGTGTTACAGTATGTGATCTATTCTGGAGAATGTTCCATGTGCACTGGAGAAGAATGTATATTCTTCTGCTTTAGGATGAAATGTTCTGACTGTATCTATTAAGTCCATCTGGTCCAGTGTGTCACTTAAAGCCATTGTTTCCTTGTTGATTTTCTATTTAGATGATCTGTCCATTGTTGTAAGTGGGGTATTGAAGTCCACTAATAATATGGTATTATTATCAATGAGTTTCTTTATGTTTGTGATTAACTGATTTATATATTTGGGTGCTCTCATATTTGAAGCATAAATGTTTACAATTGCTAGGTCTTCTTGGTGGATAGACCCCTTAATTATGACATAATGCCCTTCTTCATCTCTTGCTACATTCTTTAGTTTAAAATCTAGATTGTCTGATATAAGCATGGCTCCTCCAGCTTTCTTTTGTCGACCATTAGCATGATAGATGGTTCTCCATCCCCTTACTTTCAATATGAAGTTGTGTTTAAGTCTAAAATGGGTCTCTTATAAATAGCATATAGATGGATCTTGTTTTCTTATCCATTCTGTTACCCTATATCTTTTGATTGGAGCATTTAATCCATTGACGTTTAGAGTGAGTACTGAAAGATTTGAATTATTGCCATTATGTTTCTTGTAGATTTGGAATTTCTGGTGGTGTTCTATGGTCCTTTCTAGTCTTTGTTGCTTTTGGTCTTTTTTTTTTTTTTTTTTGTCTTTTCTACCCTTAGAGAGTCCCCCTTAAAATTTCTTGCAGGGCTGGTTTAGTTGTCATGAACTCCTTTAAGTTTTGTCTGGGAAACTTTTTATCTCTCTATCTATTTTGAATGACGGCTTTGCTGGATAAAGAATTCTTGGCTGCATATTTTTCCGATTCAGCATATTGAATATATCCTGTGACTCCTTTCTGGCCTGCCAGGTTTCTATGGATAGGTCTGCTGCAAACCTGATCTGTCTTCCCTTGTAGGTTAAGGACATTTTTCCCCTTACTGCTTTCATCATTCTTTCCTTGCCTGAGTATTTTGTGAATTTGACTATGATATGCCTCATTGATGGTTGGTTTTTGTTGAATCTAATGGGAGTCCTCTGTGCTTCCTGGATTTTGATGTCTGTGTCTTTCCCCAGGTTAGGATAGTTTTCCACTATGATTTGCTCACCTAACCCTTCTACCCCTTTTTCTCTCTCTTCATCCCTGGGATCCGTATGATTTTGATATTCCTTTGTAATGAGTCACTGATTTCTCTAATTCTTAAATCGTTCTCTTTTGCCTTAGTATCCCTCTTTTTTTCTGCTTCATTGTTCTCCATAAGTTTGTCCTCTGTATCTCTGATTCACTGCTCAGACTCATCCATCCTTGCCACTGTGGCATCATTTTGAGATTGCAGCTCAGTTACAACATTTTTTATTTCATCCTGACTAGCTTTTACTTCTTTTATGTCCACAGAAAGGGATTCTAATCTATTTAGATCCCAGCTAATATTCTTATTATTGTGATTCTAAATTCTATTTCTGACATCTTGCTTGTATCTGTGTTGATCAAGTACCTGGCTATCGTTTCTTCCTGTTCTTTCTTTTGGGATGGATTCCTTCATTTTGTCATTTTGAAGGAAGAAAAGGAATTAATAAGGTAAAAAAAATTAAAATTAAAAACAAGACATACACACACACACACACACACACACACACACACAAATGAAATAAATGATGCTGGATCCTAGGTGTGTTTTGGTCTGGTTGTTGAAAGGAGCTTGACAGATTAGAGAAAAAAGGGGGAAGAAAAAATAAAAAAAAGGAAAAAAAGGAAAATGAAAATTTGAAAAATGAATATAATGAAATAGAATAAAATGAAATGATGGAAGTAAAATAGAATTTGAGAAATTTACAAAAAAGTAAAAAATATAGTAGAAAAAAATAAAAATACTTTTAATAAAAATTGAAAATAAAAATAAATTTTTTTCTTTCTGTATCAAGAAAAAGAAAATAAATGAAAAAAAAAGAAAATTGAATAGATGGACCAGGGAACAAACCAAAATACGATTCAACTTACATAGTTTTCTCCTAGAAGTCAAATTATGAAGCAACTTATAGTCTGTAAACTAAGTAGGTAGAGAGACTTGTGGTGTTTCTGAAGAGCAAGGTTGGCCCAGTTGGGTGGGGTTAGTGTAACAGCTCCATTCCCCACTAGATGGTGCTCCTTAGCTTATTGGTGTGGATAGTTGTGCTGCTTATAGGTGTGTATGTGTATGTGCATGCTTGGGAAGGGTGAAAATGGCGTTACCCAGCAATCCATTCTCTAGTGTCAGAACTCTGTTCTCCCTGATTAGCTGTTGCACAACTGTCCTTTGTTTCTGGCTTGCATCCACTCCCCGTTTTAACACTGTCTGTGATCAAGCTGTCAGGTTGCCAGGTGGCACCTCCCTCCTGAGTTTTATATCAGATGTGGCTGTTTCCCAACCCCTCACTTCTGAGGGACTGTGGCTTTGACCCACTCAGACCTTCTGGGGCAGGGTCTCACCGATCAATGGGTGGGTGCTAGCTGCACCCAAGAGCACTCATGGGACCACACTGCTGCCAATGCCCAGAGACTGCGGCTGGGTGCCAGTCCACTCTAGAAAAAGTTCATGCGATCATGTAGCAGCAGCGTTTCAGGGATTATGGAAAAATCACAGCACATATCTGGTGCCAGGCTTCACCCTTAATGACCTTGTTCCAGCACCAGCAAATGTGGTTGTTCTTTGGGGTCTCCTGGGACCTTTGCCTGTGGGGTGGCCACACAGCCTCTACCAAATGTCCTCCCAGCAGGGGAATCATCTCTCCCTGTGTGGCTTGAGGACCCCTGGACCCCCATCTGCTCCTGGGATTTGCCCCTCTCACCAGAGCACCACTAGGTATTGAACTGCAGAGTTTCAGACTCTGTGCTACCCCTGTTAGTAGAGTCTTAATGGAATTTAACCCCTCTCCTTTCTCCCTTTGTATTTCAGTCCCTGCAGCTGTTTCCACTTTTCTACTTTCTCTCCAGGTGCTTTTGGGGAGGTGCTTTTCCCGTACTCTCCCCTCCCCCCACCCCCCCACCCCCCGCCATCTCCATCCTCTCTCTGCAAGCAAAAGCAGCTCCCTGCCCTCTGCGGCTTCTCATTCCTTCAGTTCACCTCTCTACTCCACGTACCTGCTGAGTTCTGTGGTTTAGGTTGTCAGATTGTTATATCAATCCTCAAATCAGTTTTCCAGGTGTGCGGGATGGTTTAGTGTTGATCTAGCTGTATTTCATGGATGCGAGATGCAAAAAAAACCTTCCATCTCAAATGATCAAGTAATTTCTAAGCCACAGTGTGGCTGTGAGTCTTGTACACTGGCACTACAAATCCATATTGGTATAAATTATTCTTATCTCCTATGGGAAGACTGGGGATTATTTAAGAGTGGGCCCAAGTGGATCTCTATCACAGCTGATGAACCCCAGGCATTGGAAAATCCTAATTTTATAAAGGGCTGTTGTCACATCTGCCCACCTCTTTCTCCCAAGTAGATATTATATCTATTGCCCTGTATATAAGCAAACTGCCTATGTGAAGAGGGAGACTACTATTCTAGAATGTAAATAAGTCTACCCTCTAACTTAGAGGGAGACACTATAATTTTGTAGACTATCTACTGTGCTGCTGTGCAAATACCCTTGAAGAGAATCTGAATTGAATAGATACACCATGGATAATTGCCTCCCCAAAGGTATCAGATTAAGATAATACTGCTGTATATTATTTACAAAAGGCGTTAGTTTTTAAATGTCATTCAGTGAAATTAATTAAATAAAATTAAAAACATGTAAAAGTAAATACCAAGGGCTATGGATGGAATGTCTTCCCCCCAAAATTCATGTTGAAGTCTAATCCCCGATATGATGGTTTTTAGAAGTGGGACCTTTGGGAGATAATTAGGCCATGAGGTTAATAGTTTCCTTATAGAAAGAGACAGCAGAAAGATGATTTTTCTCAGCCATCTGAGGATATAGTGAGAAGACCATCTTCAATCCAGGAAGTGGTCCTCACTGGACATGGAATCTGCAGGTGCCTTGATTTGGACTTTTTAACCTTCAGAAATGTGATATATAGTGTTGCTGGTGAAGCTACTCAGTCTATGCTATTTTTGTTATAGTAGCCTGAACTAAGACATCAAGTAAATATCAAAATAAAATTTAAAAAAATGCCACCTTGGATAGTAATATATAGTTTCAAATTAATATCAAAACAATCTATGGCCAAAATCTTCCCTAGAGATTACAGGTCTCTATGCTGACGAAATGAACAATTCTACTTAGAGAATATAACAATTATTAACTGGAATAAGGCTAGAAATATAGCCTTAAAATGTAACTAAAAATGGCAGAATCAATAGAATGTATTGTCAAAACCACAAATATAAGGTATGTTGTACAATATCTCCATAAGAAATCTATAGACCAAAGGAAGAAAAAATTTTGGTAGAGAAAATATGACCAACAGGCTTTTCTTGTAGGACTATGGTCTATTAGTGTTAATATAAAATTATTTTTCCCAAATATTTGCTACCTTTCCTTGTAATAGGTGAATTCATACAAGTGACATCAGTCTTGACCATGTGATTTGCTTTGTTCAAAGAATCTTAAGTCTACGTGCAATAGGCAATATTTAAGCATGAAATTTGATAGCCTTTGCATGGGCCCAACATTACTATCTTCTATCACAATAGTGGCAATGGTGTATTTCAGAGGTTGTCTCTATAGCTTGGTTACTAAAATGAAGAAGATGTGAGCAGAAAAGTATTTGACTTGTATAACATGAAGATACGGATAAGCTTTTCTTGTAAACAACTAAGATATTTTATTTATTTATTTCCACTGCATACTGTAATGCCCCCGATTTCAAATCTGAGAGACCACCAAGGAGCCAATACAGATGCAAACGCACGAGGGTTTATTTGCAAGCTCGAGCTTGGGCCCAAGTATGCCCGACACAGTGGAGCAGGGACTTGGACCCCTAGGTTAAGAGGCATAGCAGTTTTATAGGGACCAGTGGCCAATGAGATTGTAACACACACAGGAAATTTCATAGTCATGTCAGTCCACACGCAGGTGGCCAATTGAATTACAATTTACCCTATAGTAACTGTTTTAACTAGCCTATCACTCTGGTCAGAATTGGCGTGCAAGTTTGGCAGGCAAAAGGCGGGGTTTAAGAATTGGTGTGCAAGTTTGGCGGACAAAAGGCGGGGTTTACATTCTTTGGCGGTTAGGGGTTCCGCATTCCTATATGAGCTGGTTTCCAGTAAGGGTGTGCTCAGCGGCTTGACTAGGGTGGGGGAGTGTCTTAAGCAATAAGTAGGTCATGTGGGGGTTATACATGAGATGGTGGGTGTAGCACAAAATGGAGTTAGTCTTGCTCTGCTTGTCCAGGGGCAGGGAATTTTTGTTAAATTCCTTGGGTCCCACATTCCCCCCTTTTCCAGAGGATCCTATGCAGGACCCAATCATGGGTTAGGGCTTGGGGTGATGATTTGCCAGGTTAGATTAAATGGTTAGTGGGGGGTGCAGTTGGGGATACAGCACAAGTAATATTAGCAGGGTAAGTGGGAGCGATGCAGCCTTAGCTTTAAGGGATTGTCCTTGTTGGGCTGACTCTTCCATTCTGGAACAAAGTCCTTGAGGACTGCATGTGGATCAGCTGGCCGGACGTGGGTGTAGTGGACCCAGGGAATTATTCTGTCGACCTCGAGAGTGGTGGGCATGGTCAGGATTACAATGTAGGGTCCTTTCCATTGAGGTTAGAATGTCTGCTGTTGGTGCCTCCGCACATACACGCAATTGCCTGGTGGATATCGATGGGGGTCAGGTCTCGTAGAGGGCCCTCAGCTTAGGCCACACCTGCTCATGGGCTCTTTGTAACATTCGGAGGGAGAAGAGAAGTTGTTGGTCATTGAAGTGAGCAAGCACTTTGGGTTTCAAGGCAGGAATGATAGGTGGGGGTATACCAAACATGATTTTGTAGGGAGTCAGTCCCATCTTATATGGTGAGTTTCTCACCCCTATATAGGGCAAAGGGGAGGAGAGTGACCCAGTCCCTGACAGTCTCCAAGGCTAATTTAATTTAGTTAAGGTCTCTTTTAATGTCCTATTCATCCTCTCTACCTGACCTGAGCTCTGGCGTCTGTAAGCACAATATAATTTCCAATCTGCTCCCAGTATTTGTGCTACTCCCTGTGTTACCTTAGAAATGAACCCCAGTCCATTGTCGGATCTGATCCTGGCAGGAAATCCATACCTTGGCAGAATGTCCTCCAGCAGCTTTTTGGTCACGATTTGTGCGGTTTCGTGCTTGGTGGGGAATGCCTCCATCCACCCTGAAAAGGTATCTATGAAAACTAGCAGGTACTTGTACCCATACTTTCCAGGCCTTACCTCAGTGAAATCTACTTCCCAGTATGCTCCTGGGCGGTCTCCCCTGAGTCGGGTTCCTGGGTTAGACCCATGGGTGGTGGTGTTGGTTACCTGGCATGCATGGCAGCTTGCCACAATCTGCTGGATCTTTGCTCAAGAGTCTTTAATAATGATCTTAGCATGTCGTATGAGGTCTTCCATCTTTTTTGTTCCCATATGAGTACTCCGATGCATTTTGGATAAGACTCGTCGTCCTAGTTCCTCTGGCAGGATGATGCTGGAGTCTGTGGCCCTCCACCAGCCATGTAAGCATTGGGTCATAGGCAAGCGTTTAATCTGTTGTAAGTCAGTGCCAGTATAGTTGCGGGTGTCCGGCAGGGTCGGTGCCCCCGGATCAGGTAGCGTGGTTGTTAAAACCTGGGTCACTGAAAGGGCCGCCTCCTTTGCTTTTGAGTCAGCTAGCTGGTTTCCCCTGGCTACTGGTGTGTTTGCTTTTTGGTGTCCTGGACAATGGATGATAGCTAGTGCCTTGGGCAGCCAGAGGCCCTTAGGAGTTCAAGAATCTCTATTTTGTTTTTAATAGTCTTTCCCTCTGTTGTCAGAAGCCCTCTCTCTCTGTAAAGGGCTCCATGGATATGAGCGGTGGCAAAGGTGTACCTGCTGTCGGTGTAAATGTTTATTCGTTTACCTTCTTCCCATGGTTAGTGCCTTGTCCAGGGTGATCAGTTCTGCCCGTTGAGCCAATGTTCCGGCTGCCAATGGCTCTGCCCAGATGATCTCCGTCTCTGTGGTTACGGCTGCCCCTGCGTATCTGATTCCTTCTCAGAAAAAACCGCTACTGTCCGTATACCAGGTGGCGTCCGCGTTCGGCAGTGGCCGGTCCCAGAGATCAGCCCTGATTCCGTGCACCTGTGCCAAAATCTTATGACAGTTATGCAGAGGGGGGTCCCAGTCTGGGTTAGGGAGTAGCGTTGCAGGATTCAGGGTTGTAGGTGGCTTGAATAAAATTCTGGTGGGGTTTAGCAGTAGGCTCTGATAATGGGTAAGACAAGCATTCCTGATCCAGCGGTCTGGGGGCTGTTTGAGTACCCCTTCAATAGCATGTGGGGTGGTAACATATAGTTCTTGCCCCATGGCTAGCTTGTCTGCATCCTTGACCATAGTGGCCACCGCGGCAATAATTTTTAAGCATGGGGGTCATCCAGCGGCCACCATGTCCAGCTTTTTAGAGAGATAAGCTATGGGTCTTTTCCAGGGACTTATGTACTGGACAAGGACCCCTTTTGCCACCCTGTCTTTCTCATCTACATACAGGTAGAAGGGCTTGGTTAGGTCAGGCAACCCGAGAGCTGAGGCAGACAGCAAGGCCTGTTTAAGGTCATTAAAGGCCTTGTTCATGGCCTCTGTCCATTCAAAATTTTGTTGGTGCCTGGTGGCCTCATAGAGGGGTCTGGCCATCTCGGCAAAACCCGGAATCCATAATCAACAGAACCCTGCCGACCCCAGGAATTCACGTACCTGACAGACAGTTTGCGGCTGTGGGATCCTTAGGGCGGTTTCCTTCCGCGCATCCGTCAACCATCTTTGTCCATCCTTTAATTTGTACCCCAGGTAGCTCACCTCTGCTCTGCAGATTTGGGCCTTTTTGGCTGAGGCCTGGTATCCTAGAGCCGCTATGGTCTGGAGTAAGTCCTTGGTGCCTGGCAGGCAAGTGTCCTGGTCCTCCTCCACCAGCAGGATATTATCTACATATTGCAATAAGGTCAAATGAGGGTGCTCAGAACGAACTCACCCAAGTCTTCGTGTAAGGCCTCGTCGAAGATGGTTGGTGAGTTTTTGAATCCTTGTGGTAGTCGAGTCCAGGTGAGTTGGCCATTGACGCCTTTCTCAGGGTCCGTCCATTCAAAGGCAAAAGGGTCTTGGCTCTTGGGTGCTAAAGGCAGGCTGAAAAAAGCACCTTTTAAATCTAATACTGTATATCAATTTTTGTCTGGAGGAAACGTAGAGAGGAGGGTGTATGGCTTTGGGACCGTGGGGTGCACATCCATTACTTGCCGGTTGACTTCCCTTAAGTCCTGGACTGGCCTGTGATTGTTAGAGTGCGGTTTTCGCACTGTCAGCAAGGGACTGTTCCATGACGATTGGCAGAGCCTTAATATGCCTGAGTCTAGTAGTCGCCGTATGTGGGGCGTGATTCCCATTTGCTCCGCGAGAGGCATGGGGTATTGGCAGACCCTGACAGGGTCTGCCCCCAGTTTTAGTTCTATGTATATAGCCAGTCGGTGTTGGGCCAGCTCAATTCCCCTAGTTTCTGCCCATGCCTGAGGAAATTCCTGTAGCCAACAGTCAATGTCAGTCATTGGAACTGGGGGCATCTGGTGGAGACGATATTCATCTTCCAAACTCAGGACAAGCACTTGAATCAGTTGCCCTTCTTTGTCTAGGATTTTTGCCCCTCTGGGGTAGAAGCAAATTTGTGCCCCCATCTTGGTGAACAAATCCCGACCTAACAACGGGTAGGGACATTCAGGGATGACCATGAAGGAGTGGGATACCCGGCCCATGCTGAGGTCCACAGTTCTTCGGGTAGTCCATGAGTACTGTTTGGTCCCCGTGGCCCCTTGAACCCATGAGGTCTTGCTCGCCAATTTCCCCTGGGGTTGTAATAAGACCGAATGTTGTGCCCCAGTGTCCACTAGAAATTCAACTGGTTGCCCCTCCACTCTGAGAGTTACCCTGGGCTTGGGGAGGGGTACTGAACCCCAACTCCCCTTGTCATCCAGGTCCTCCATCTCCAATATCTTGGCAGGGGCCTTAGATATTTTGTTAGGGCAGTCTTTCACCCAGTGGCCTTCTTTCTTGCAATAAGCACATTGGTTTTTGTTTAGTTTAGGGTGCTCCCATCAGGGACCAGGGCCATCCTCCTTACCTGTCCCTGAAGTCAGCTTCTTGAGGTGCCTCCGTTTTTCCTGTGGGTCATCCATGGTTGTAGCCAGTGGGATCTTAGCCAAATTTCGGGTCTGCCCATCTCTTAGTTTAGTCTGTTGCTCCTCCGGGCTTTCTCTATTATTGTAAACTCTTTCTGCTACTATTATTAAGTCCTGCAGGCTCTTCTCTCCTAGCCTCTCCACTCTTTGTAATTTCCTTTTGATGTCTGGAGCAGCCTGATTAACAAAAGCCATGATAATTGCGGCTTTTGTTTCTGGGGCTTCTGGGTTCATAGGGGTGTACTGCCTAAAAGCCTCTGTGATTCTAAGAAGGCTGCTGGACTCTCATCCTTACCTTGTCTTACATCATATACCTTGGCCAGATTAGTAGGCTTGCGTGCGGCAGCCTTGAGACCTGCCATTAGCGTCTGGCGGTAGACCCGGAGTCTCTCCTTACCTTCAGCCGAGTTGTAGTCCCAGGTAGGGCGGGATAAGGGGAAGGCAGCGCTTATGAGGTCTGGGTTTTGAGTCGGCTGTCTGTCCTCTCCCAGGACAGACTTCCGAGCTTCCACCTGTATTTGTTCTCTCTCTTCGGTGGTGAAGAGAACCTGCAAGAGCTGCTGACAGTCATCCCAAGTAGGCTGGTGGGTAAAGAGAACAGTATCTAAAAGCCCAATTAAATCTTTAGGGTTATCGGAGAATTTTGCATTTTGAGTTCTCCAGTTATATAAATCACTGGTGGAGAACGGCCAATATAACATTGGTTGTTCTCCAGACTCATCAGAGTCTGGCCCCATGGCGTGGAGGGGAAGGGCAGTGGAGTTGGCCGGCCCCATATTTGAGGGTGGGGCTGCCCGGTGGGTCTGTCCACGTGTCCCTGCTGCTGGCCCGTGCACAGGAATTCCTTCATCAGGGAGGGGTGGTGCCACCCCTGCAGCCCCTGGTGCTTCCAATGGAGAGGCGGAAGGGGGAGGGGGAGCCTGGTAGGGCAGCAGATGAATCAGGTCCTCCGGAGAAGAATCTTGCAAGACCGGATAAAGGGGCGTTTTGGCCTTTGTTTCAGTCTCCTTCTCGGCTTTCCACAGGACTAGAATCTTGGTAGGTCCTGCTTTGGGGGGTAAGAATGGTTTTAGCCAAGAAGGGGGGTTTTCAATCATGTCCTGCCAGACCAGGATGTAGGGCACCTGGTCAGGGTGGCCATCTGGTTTGTCCTTGAAGATTAAGGCCTTGACCTGCAAAATAATAGGTAGGTGGAAAGTTCCTTCTCAGGGCCATCCCACATCAAAGGTTGGCCATTCTGACAGGCAGTAAGTCTGAAATTTCCCTTTTCTTATGTCTTTGTTCAAATTATGAGCCCTTTCCTTAACGTCCGAGAAGTGGGAGAGCATAAGAGACAGGGGGGTGGTTTGGGTCTGCCCCATTTCATTCCACACCAAGACACAAACAGTTATGAGGATTAACAAGGACACAATAACACAGACAAATGTTCCAGCACGGCCGCAGAGACAAAACAGAAAGTAAAACGAAGGGCTGGATGTCCGTAATGGCAGCCGGCTCTCCTCACAGATGAGGACTTCGTCCTCCTGGGGGGGGGCAAGAGACGTCTCCCAAGACCCCTGGTCGACAGCTCGCCAGAGCGTCCACTTAAGCCAATGCCAACCCAAAGACAGTTTGGAATTCCTACAGGTAGAGATACAGTATAGAGCTCTCAGAAAATATGTGTGTGAAAGGTAGAAGAAGTTGAGTGCACTCACCAGATGTAGGACCCTCTGGGTGGGGTCCTGGGGGTCTCTCGAATCCTGGACGAGCCCCCAAATGTAATGCCCCTGATTTCGAATCTGAGAGACCACCAAGGAGCCGATACCGAGGCAAACACACGAGGGTTTATTTGCAAGCTCGAGCTTGGGCCCAAGGATACCCGACAAAGCGGAGCAGGGACTTGGACCCCTAGGTTAAGAGGCGTAGCAGTTTTATAGGGACCAGTGGCCAATGAGATTGTAACACACACAGAAAGTTGCATAGTCATGTCAGGCCACACGCAGGTAGCCAATTGAATTACAATTTACCCTACAGTAACTGTTTGAACTAGCCTATCACTCTGGTCAGAATTGGCACACAAGTTTGGCAGGCAAAAGGGAGGGTTTACATTCTTTGGCGGCTAGGGGTTCTGCATTCCTATATGAGCTGGTTTCCAGTAAGGGTGTGCTCAGCAGCTTGACTAGGGTGGGGGAGTGTCTTAAGCAGTAAGTAGGTCATATGGGGGTTATACATGAGATGGTGGGTGTAGCACAAAATGGAGTTAGTCTTGCTCTGCTTGTCCAGGGGTAGGGGATTTTTGTTAAATTCCTTGGGTCCCACACATACTATATCACAGGCTGACACAGAAATAGGTATACAGAGCTTTTCCAGCAAGGCAGCAATATATATTAATTTTAAGCACAAAAAGAAAATTTCCTAAGATCACAGTATCATAGACCATTTTATCAAGCCACAATTCTACTAAACTAGAAATATATAATAAAATATGCTTTAATATGTTTGAAAACTAAATACGCTATGTCAAGTAACTCTCGTTAAATAATAAATCACAATGGAAATTATACCACAGTTAGAATGAAACTATGAACAATGAAACTATTATATTTTAAAAGTTATGTGATATGACCAAAGAAGGTTTATCAGCTTTAAAAAGATACAATAGGACTCAGTGAGTACAATGTAAGAAAGAAAAAAAAGTGTATTTATCATCTTATATTACCGGCCCATGTAATTTTCTCCTGATTGTGAATCAGGAATCACAGGTGCTCCTTTCTTTTTGCAAATCCAACATCTTAGGGTCCTTTGCTTCCAATAGCCAGTTGGGGAAAGTGGTGGGTGTGTGCAGTGAGAAAGGAAAATACACACAGAGACAAGGAGATGGCAGGGCAGAGGGAAGAGAAGAAGAGAAAGAGGAAGACAAAGGAAAGGCTATTCTCTTAACAGCTTCAAGCTGGAAACTGCATATTACTTCTGCCTATCTTTCATTTACAAGAATTAGTCTCCTGCCCCCCTCTAATGCTCAGGCTCTCAGAACTGTTGCGAAGTACATAGATCTTCACAGTCCACTAAGTCTCCTCTGTACCATTGTAAATAGGAAATGGCATGGGGCGCCTGGGTGGCGCAGTCGGTTAAGCCTCCGACTTCAGCCAGGTCACGATCTCGCGGTCCGTGAGTTCGAGCCCCGCGTCGGGCTCTGGGCTGATGGCTCAGAGCCTGGAGCCTGTTTCCGATTCTGTGTCTCCCTCTCTCTCTGCCCCTCGCCCATTCATGCTCTGTCTCTCTCTGTCCCAAAAATAAATAAAAAACGTTGAAAAAAAATTTTTTTAAATAGGAAATGGCAGTCTCCGTGATTCCTTTATTTGTGAGGCCAAAAACAAAGAAGCCAGAGATTTCACACTCTTGGGAAGAAAGGAAGCAAAGAGGCCTGCAGGCTTTCTGCAAGTGGAATGATTTAGGGGTCTCAATGGAGTAAAAGGCTTAACAAACCACAGATAAGTCAGAATGGTTGTAGGAAGTTGGGTGTTTGGATTTGTGACTTCAGCAGTAGAATAGATCTAAAGTGTAGTTTGGTTTTAGTCAGGATCCTTGTTTGGATTAGGACAATATAAACAAAGTATCAAAGCTAACTTTCTGTAATGTATGCTAGTTGGAAGCAAATATGGAATGAGTAACGAGATTGGAATTCAACACCACAGAATTATCCATGTTGTTCATTTTCTGGCGTGTTTCAATAAAAACCAAAGGCCTGACGATCTGTACATCAATTGAGTTGACCACAATGATGAGCTTGGGAGAATTTTTGCATTATAGTTTCTTGGATTTCTGTAACCTTCAAATCATTTTCAGGTGTATATTTGGTCAACCACTATCTAGTCATGCCCGTTTTGAATAGGATGGCTCATCTACTCTTGCAATCTACATTTTCTTTACATCCAAATTCAAACTGTTTGACTGAAAGAACTCTAGTGTCTGTATTGAGAATAATCCCAAAGCACTTTTCTCTAACATTGTCACCAGAGGGGAAAATCATTTCATATTACAAAAAAAAAAAAAAAAAAAAAAAAAAAATACTTCTGAACCACTAAAGCTGCTAATAATGAAATAAAGAGCTTAAAGGGGACAACTGAAACAAGAAAGAAAAAAAAAATCCCAGTCTCTATTGCCAAGAAGATTACATCCTAGAACTAGATCTAAAGGAAAAAACTTTTAAACAATTGCATTCTGACTTGATTTAAAAAATTTGGCTTAATTTTTGTTTTATTTTTTAAATAATGCTTAACTTTACACATAATTCCTTCAAATATTTGAAGGATATAGGTACATTCTTAATATTTGTCATATGATGCACAATGTTTTACTCCATTGTCACAGTCATTTGGTATATATGTATTTTTGATATATAGATTTCTAACTTTCTGGAAACTCTAGTAATCTACCTTTCTGTAAGAAAATGTGTTGAATGTTAAGGGCATTAGTCAAACTGGTCAGAAAATCTAGTCATAGGAATTATTTAAACATCCTTAGACTATGAAATGGCACCCAATAGGAGGTGAGAGACACAATTTTAAGCATAATAGTTAGGAAGCTGAGGTTATTTCACATTTCCTATTTTATTTTATTTTTTGTTACTTTTTATTTTATTTTATTTTATTTTATTTTATTTTATTTTATTTTATTTATGTTAAAATGAGAGAAAAGGGGTAAGATGTTAAAATTGGGGGAAGGTAACCATGGGTACAGCTATGAGGAATTAGCGGTAATAGAGGCTGAGAAAATGAAACAAGAGTTTATAGTTTTTGAAACAGGACTTTGAAAGATTATTGTCAAGGGTTCAAAATATTTAAGACTTGACAGGAAAAGTCTTAATTTTAGAGCAGAGAACACAAAAAGAATGAGAATGGTGAAATTCTTTCATCATATATATAATCTCATTTAGTTTTGATAACAGAGTCTAGTGTATCTGTAGTTAAGAGCACAACTGCCAGAAGTAGACGTCTTCACTACACATTTTGATTCTGACATTTAAGAAGTGCATGCAGGGGAGCCTGGGTGGCGCAGTCGGTTAAGCGTCTGACTTAGCCAGGTCACGATCTCGCGGTCCGTGGGTTCGAGCCCCGCGTCGGGCTCTGGGCTGATGGCCCGGAGCCTGGAGCCTGTTTCCGATTCTGTGTCTCCCTCTCTCTCTGCCCCTCCCCCGTTCATGCTCTGTCTCGCTCTGTCCCAAAAATAAATAAAAAACCTGGAAAAAGAATTTTTTTTAAAAAGTGCATGCATGTCCAAAGTGTATGACTTATATAATTTAATTTTCTCTGCCTCAATATCTTCATCCATAAAATGGGGATGACAATAATATCTATATCAAAAGAAATTTTAATACTAAACACACTTTTTTTTAAAGTTGATTTGAGAGATACAGAAAGAAAGGGAACTTAAGCTGGGAGGGGCAGAGAGAGAGAGAGAGAGAGAGAGAGAGAAAATTCCAAGCAGGTTCCACATGATGTGAGTGCCCAGCTGGAGCCAGGACTCAATCTCGTAACTGTGAGATCATGACCTGAGCTGAAACCAAGAGTCCAAAGCTCAACCGGCTGAGCCACCCAGGTGTCCATAAACGCACTTTTAAGCATCTATCGTGTGATTATTAGCTATTAACATAACATCCTTATGCAATATAATAGCATTATCCTCAATTTATAAATAGACTCCACAGTGAATTAGTCTTTATTTTTTTTTATTTTTTTATGTTTGTTTATTTTTGAGAGAGAGAGAGAGAGAGTGTGTGCGGGTGGGAGGAGCAGAAGGAGAGGGAGACACAGAAATCTGAAGCAGGCTCCAGGCTCTGAGCTCTCAGCCCAGAGCCCTATGCAGGGCTTGAACTTAAGAACTTCAAGGTCGCATGACCTGAGGGGAAGTCAGATCCTCAACCTACTGAGCCACAAGGCACCCAGATTAGTCTTTAAAATGAAATCTAAACTACTTACTAGGACTAGAACTTTCAAAACTCTGCGTATGTTTTCTTTTCTTTTTTTTTTTTTTTTCAACGTTTATTTATTTTTGGGACAGAGAGAGACAGAGCATGAACGGGGGAGGGGCAGAGAGAGAGGGAGACACAGAATCGGAAACAGGCTCCAGGCTCTGAGCCATCAGCCCAGAGCCTGACGCGGGGCTCGAACTCACGGACCGAGAGATCGTGACCGGGCTGAAGTCGGACGCTTAACCGACGGCGTCACCCAGGCGCCCCTCTGCGTATGTTTTCAACCTCTCTTTCCGTTACCCTCTTCGTTGCGATTTTCTAATCAACTAACTTTGTGTTCTTCACAGAGGCTAACTTCTCCTGCCCTGGTTCCTCCGACCAGAATGCTTTCTCACCAGCTCTTCTGATATTTTCCTTCTTCTCACCCACCAGTGCTCAGTTCATGCTGAACCCTCTGTTCCAAGTAGTCTCCACTTATCTCTTCAGTACCAAGCCCTTGCTCCTCAACACGACCCCAGAGCCCCTCCATACCAACATTGCTTGAGTCTTACTAGAAGAAAAAGCAAAGCAGGACCTGTGTCATGGTCCCTAAACCAACCCTTCAATATTATCAGATCGTAATCTGTGAAATGCTGGAGAAAACTGGTTCCAACATTTAAAATGTTTCAAAGCTGCCGTTTGTCTCTCTACTATTCATCATTTTTTCTGTAGTCTTTAACTTAAATGTAGTGAGATTTCACATATATATCTCTTATACATCTTATTTTGCATAAAATGAGATAAAATATCTTAGGTTTGTAAATGATGAATTTTTAATACTTAGTAGTACAAAGAAGGTAGAAAATTCTGTTGTAAATGACAACAGAATTCTGTTGCATAAAAGAGCAAGAATTATAATCAATGCTTTAGTATAAGAAATATTTTGCCTCAGTCCATACAAATCCACCTGGCATCTTGAAAATAACGTAAATTGCATTGTCCCAAATGAGACTGAAATTATTTTTACACATCTCTACTCATCTAACTAAAACCATAATCCACCTGAAAAAGTCCTTATCTTTTCCAGCACTTTATTTTGTTGGGATTAATTAGAATACCAGATACAGACATGAGCAACTCACTTTCAGTCTTATTCAAAGCAATCATTAGGGTCAATTTAGAGAGGAAAGACATATCCATATTTCTGTAAATATAAAAACAATAAAATAACTTTCCTAAGCTTAATAAAGGAAAGGCATTCTAATGACAAAATACAATAAGACTTATATGGTAGAATTACATTATATATGTATTCAACTTGACTATATTTAATATTCTTGATCATCCATATTGGGACTTACAAAAAAAAAAAAGACAAAACAAAGTGGGATTTTTTCAAAGATAGAAAATAACAGATTATATAGCCTGGGCAATTCTTATTATCAATCTGCTTACTGAACTTATACCCAACAGTGAGCTTGAAATAATTAGATTTACCTGTTCCCTTAGGTTCAGAACCCCCTGGCCCAGAATTAGATAGATCTCTCCTAATGCTGAATGTGATTCTAGATATTTAAGGGAGCTTTTAAATTTAATATAGAGCCCCCCAGTGTAAGTCAACTGCTTCAGCTGTTACAAAACAAAAGAGTTATTTCTTTCAAATGCTAGAGAAAAACTTTGGTGAGTTATAGCCAAGCATATGAGAAAAAAAGGAGTGTAGGTTTTCAACATGGCAACTTTCTAAAGAACTTTGAAGGGTAATTTGAGTTTAAGTGATTTCTACCTTGGTTTTTAGATTAGGATTGCCAAAGACAATTTTGCTTCTGTATGATTGTCAAGAGAAATTTTGGCTTTAGGTCCTGACTCTTCCAAAATAATCAGCTCCACAACAGTTAGAAAGAAGAGCAATTTTATTCACTTTTGGCAACCATCATCATTATATTTCATTTTAATGAATATTTGCTAAACAAGTTTACAGGGTAGGTGCTATAATTCTGCTCAGAACTCTGAGATGTTGAAAGAAAATTAAAGCACATTTCATTTCACTTTATTACCTTCATTTGTTTGTTTTACTTGAGCCTATATATCTGGTGAAATTTTTACAGTCATGCTATATTACCTTCCTTTCTTTTATATTCCACTTTCCATAATATTTGACTTTGCTCATTGCCCAAACCTTTTCCCTTATTCTTTCATGTGTTTATATTTCACATTTTTGTATGTCCACATCCTCTAAGGAAAACTTAAACAACATATTTCAAATGTATTTAGTTCAGTATTTAGTTCACAGCTCTGCTAACACAATCTTCTGTAGCATGTGCAATTCTTAGAATAAGGTTCACCTTGGCTATTTGCCATTATCATTATTTCTGTATGAAATTGATTAGTGATATATTTATAGCCCTTATGATATTTTAGCATTACTACATAAATATATTCTAAAGCTACCATGATTATTAAAAAGGGGAGGTGTTCCCTCAAGCCCCCAGAGGATCAGGTTGATCTGTGGGTCATACAGATTTGAACGAACTAGAAATGTGTGACATTGCTAAAATTAGTATCTACTTTACTATTTCTTATAGTAGTTTTCATTTTGGCATGTTCAGGAATATCAATGATATCAATATAATGATAAAATACTTTAGCAACTTGATACTATACTATGTTGTCATATTTATAGAATATATACATATATATATGTGTATATATATATATATATATATGAAAGCAGCATGTGATATCAAATAGTTGATAGTTTTATTAAGCACCCTTTCTATGGTAGGAAACATTCAGATAAGAAATATAGTTTTATATAATAAACAAGAAAACATGGGGTGCCTGGGTGGCTCAGTTGGTTGGGCAACTGACTTGAGCTCAGGTCATGATCTCGCATTTCGTGAGTTCAGGCCCTGCATTGGGCTCTGTGCTGACAGCTCAGAGCCTGAAGCCTGTTTTGGTCTGGGTCACCCTCTTCCTCTGCCCCTCCTCCACTCACACTCTGTCTCTTTTTCTCTCAAAAACAAAGAAATATTAAAAAAGAATGAAAAAGAATATAAACAACCTTGCATTTTCAGCAGAGTATTAAATTGTGCCATCACAATTTAAATACATACTTTTATTTACTGTATTCATTACTCTAATGGCTAAAAACGTTAATAAAAGCGAATACACTTTTGTCTCCATTATATTTTATCCCTTATTATCTATAAAATGAAAAGGGTACTTCATTATAAAATTAAACTCTTAATGTTAATAATTTTAAATGAATGCAATTTACCATATGATGAACAATTCATAAAAATGACCTCAACGTTTTAAAGTGAAATGGCATACATTTTTTCTTTACTTAAAGCAATTAGACGGATGCCTGGGTGGCTCAGTCGGTTAAGTGTCCAACTTCAGCTTAGGTCATGATCTCATGGTTTGTGGGTTCGAGTCCTGCCTTGGGCTCTGTGCTGATAGCTTGGAGCACGGAACCTGCCTCAGATTCTGTGTCTCTTTCTCTCTCTGCCTCTCCCCTGCTCATACTCTCTCTCTCTCTCTCAAAAATAAATAAACATTAAAAAAAATTAGAATCTGTTTTTACCAAACTCTCAACATTCAGGTGGAGGCAAATATTTGATAAGTCTTTAATTATATTAATGTTTAAACCACATTTATGAATAGGCGTTTTCATATTTCTTCTTCACAACTGTGTAACAATAATTCTGACAAGCATTTCCTTTAGAAATCTTATAAAATAAATATCTTATTAAGATTCCATATGAAATATTTCCAGCAGCATCCTGGAGTTCCTTGTATGAACATATCAACATTGAACCACTTTTGAGTTGATTTCCTTTCTTGAGAACAGCTAAGCTGCTTCACAAGGATACAAAGAAAGCTGTGGGGAATCAGGAGACTTAGAAGCCCAGCATTTTTCTAGTTTTGACTTCTAAGTATAGAATCTAAATCGTGAGGCAGGCCTCATTGTGCTCTGTCTGATAACATCCTAGTCACTGCTTCCGTTATTTTTGTTAGGAGTCCCTACATCTATTAAAATGCACTTCATCGAATACAGTAAACTTTTCTAGTTCTTTTTGGCAAAAACATATTTTTAAAATCTGATTAAGATAACACACTTCGGAGAGTCATCATTACATGTGACTACGAAAGCAATAACGCAAATGAACTTGGGAAAAATAAACTGGGAGAAAATTTTAGATGTCATTATCTTCAGACTTTGATAAGTCTATTTGACACTTCAAAAAAAAAATGATGCTAAGGATTTAATGCTTTGTGAACAGAGTTGTTCGTTCTAAAGGGTTTAATTACTCTGGGTGGTAAATTACGTTACCTCTGTAAATAATGCGGAGTTGAAAGCTTCAGGAATAGGCTGTCCTTATGCCTTAGACATAGAATGATAGTAATGATATAACCTGGAGATGCTTTAAGGCTATTTTTGTCGATTCCACTTGAAGATTGGCCCCTTACTTCTGGCATGCATTTCAACATTCTACCATTGTCCTACAATTTTCTGGTGCTCATTTGTCACGCTGACAGAAACCAGTTTAAAATTTAAATCCATGTCCCTCCTGAATCCCGTAAAAGAGTTTGTAGGCCGAAGCTTGTGCAGTTGACTGATGATGCTTCTGTCAGGTGCCAGAAGATCCAGCAGAATCGCTCAACAAGTTTCTTAACAAGATAAACAATAAGGAAGATCACAGAAAAACAAATGACTTATCATGAGGTTGCTTCCCTGGCATTCTTCATATTAGTCCCCTAAAGTCATTTCCCCAAATACACCACTTCAAAAGTGGGAAGTATTCCTACTTGTATATTGATATTTAATTCTCTCCTAGCTTATTCAGCTTATCATTTGTAGAGAAAGAGCACACGATTGAAATATATGGTAAAAGATTCCTTAAAAATATACCTTGATTTAATCAAGCACTTTTTGTATCTCAAGGATATAGGTTGGTCTGATCGTGCACTAATTCTACTATGAGTTTATACATCATTATGACACAGTTCTCTTTGCCGATTTCCAACATCAAGACTATGTCCTTTAAAATGCCTTTCTTTTATGGGGCGCCTGGGTGGCGCAGTCGGTTAAGCGTCCGACTTCAGCCAGGTCACGATCTCGCGGTCCGTGAGTTCGAGCCCCGCGTCAGGCTTTGGGCTGATGGCTCGGAGCCTGGAGCTTGTTTCCGATTCTGTGTCTCCCTCTCTCTCTGCCCCTCCCCCGTTCATGCTCTGTCTCTCTCTGTCCCAAAGATAAATAAGAAAAAAAATGTTGAAAAAAAAATAAACGTTGAAAAAAAAATTAAAAAAATAAATAAATAAAATGCCTTTCCTTTAAACTAGCATCTATCAAAACCTGAGCCATGGAAGTTTATGGTTGCATATTTTCATCTCAATACAAGCCATACTAAATGGGTGTTATCCTGAGAGAATTTTTTTTCCCAACTGCGTATTTAAATCTACCAAAAAAAGCCACAAAAGTAGATCATTAAGACAGAGGTATATGAGTGATTTTATCTGGATACATGGAGTTATTGTGTTCACCCCCTTCAACTTATGGCAGAATATGTGCGTGCCCAGGTTAAGTCATGTGTAACATGCATTTTATCTTGTATAAGTGGTCTGTAGTTTGAAAATATGGTAATTTGTTTATTTTATCTGCTTAGCCGTTGCATTACTCTCTTTGAAAAATTAAATTTACTACATATCACTTATGTGTTCACCTTTGTTACATTTGTTTATTCAGTAAAATAGAGCAGCTAGACAAGAAATTAAGGGCTGTGTTCCTGCGTAAAGCTATAGACATAACACGCAGATATGCACCACAGTTTACCTTAACGTACCAGGAGAGTTCTAATGATAGGCTGATGTATTGACCTAAGTAAATTGCTTTAATTTTTGCAAAACAAATCAGATACTATCTAATTAGATAATTAGTTTTGTGTATTTTTGTTCTTGAATTATAACCACTTATTAGTCATATCAGATTAGATCATTTGAAAACTTTTTAAAAGTTCTAGTGCTGATAATTCACATGAAATAGTATCAAAAGGAGGTAAAATCTAGAAAGATCTTTGTTGTCATCATGTTGTGACCCATGTGTTACAGAAAACAACAAAACAGAGAATGATTACTGAAAACATCTTTGGGAATAGTACTTAAAAAGAACAATTGGATGTTAATGAATATTAGAAGCACATTTTCTATTCATTCATAAAATACATTAATATTGCACAGCAAAAGAGAAATCATTAGAAGTACAATTCTGTTGATTCACCTTCACTTGAATACACAACAAAGTCACAGAGGTAGGAAACACCCATAATGTAATATCCCTAATGAAGTGAAATGGAACTTTGTGCAGCTTAGTTTCTAAACAGAAAGAGATATCCACTCACAACATATTACGAAGATTTCAGAGGACAAAATGTTCTAAGGTTTTGATATCACCTGTGACAGTTAATGTTCCTGAAAATAATGACACGGCTAGAAATGTGTAGACTTCATAAAAAGAGCACGTCATGCTTGTCCATGAGACTAAGTTTCCACCAGAAACAATAGCTTCATTAAGTGGATAAGACCAGGGGTAAACTAGCTGTTCTAATGGAAATAACATAAATATAATTGTATTTGCCATACCCATGATCAATAGAGCCCAGTATTCTGGTAGTGACACTCTGGACTATTAAGCCTTTCTACTTGGCTAATCTAGCATTTCAAACATAAAATTTATAACAGCTCTCTATTCCCACCAGATCTAACATTCTTTTTTGTCTCTAATTATAACCAAAGACATTTTCATTTTCCTGACCACTTATGTGGTGATTTTGAATTTTCACTCTACCCATACTTCCAAATTCAGGTATCAGTTCTTTCCTTTGAATGTCTCCTACTTTAAATGCCTCCTTGTCATTACTTTCATTGCTGCTCTTGTTCATGAATACATCATCTTATACCTGGATTGCTGTAGAGATTTTCTAATGTATTTTCCCAGTCTCCCGTTTCTCCACATTTATATTTCAAATTAAATACTAGTGAAATAATCATCATAACACTATGGACAGACTCCTGCTGAAAAATATTGATGGTCTCCCTTAATGAGAGAATAGGTTTTAAACACCTTGACCAGCATTTAAGGATCTCCATATCAGAACTTGTGCAGGCTGTGTAATGCACAAATATTGTTCTTTAGTAATAAAAACCATGGGTTAAAAATATTTAACATTACTGAAAAAAAATTATCCTAGGTATCCAGGATGACAGGAGGAAAGAGAATGCTATAAATTTAGGAGCACTAGTTAGGAAGAAGGGAGTGATCTCTTGGACTTTAGATCCCATGATTACTAAATATCTATGGAAGCACTCTATGTTGGTGTTTGGAAACAATGCTCCATGAATAATTTTATATGTCCACCCGGTCAGAGCTTTCAGAACAAATAACACTGGTATTGGATTTAAAGAGGATTAGATGGTAAACATGACTTTGAAGTTAGACGTTGTACTGCTCCAAGGGAATGTAAAATAGCCTTTCTGCTGGATCCATTTGCTTAGCTTCTAAGTACAATAAATTCTGAATCATTTCTTTACATTTCAGACTAGAGAAAGAGATCTAGAGATCCTCTCTCTACTGCCCCCATCAATCCGCAGAGAAGATTTGTCTGTATTCCAGAACAAAGGTCTTTTTTATTCTATCTGCAGAGGGAGAGTGGTCAGATGTACCAGCTGCCCTACACAAGCTCCAGGTTTCATAATTCCATCTGCTCTGGTGCAACCACTGCATGTAGTGACAGTCTGCTCTCATTGCATTGCCCTGTGGGGGGTTGGGGTACGGGGAATCAGAGCTGCTCAGATTGCTCTGTGAATAAATAAAAAGTCTGTTTTCTGATCCAGAAATACAGCGTTTCTGTTCATATACATAGATAGATGTTGGTATGAATGATAATACACAGATTATTATAGAGATAGACATACATGTACTCTGTATTTGTGTACATATATAAATACATATCATATATTAATACATATATGTTTATATGCACATATATGTATACATATATATGTATATTGCGTAGATGCATATATATGTGTGTATACATATGTATATACAGGATTGTCCTTTCTGAGAGTAGAGCTTGCCTATGAAAACTTCTGGAAGCTGAAATAGGTTAAGTGAAGAAACAATTATCATTCATTCATATAAATGTTTTTTTCAAACATTTCCAGACCCCCAAAACAACTTCTTTTAGGCTTTTCTGAAAACGTAGGGCACATCTTGCTAAGGATGCACAAAATAAATGAGATAAAGTTGATGTTCACACACACAGTTGAAACGTTATGGTGGCTTGGGATACTGAGATGCTGCGTGTCATTCCTGCAAAAGGAGCTTGGCTGGGGGGAGGCGGGGGAGAGGGGGCAGGGGCACTGTCACTGCTAGCGGTGAGTACTGACTCTATAATGGTTTGTGGCAAAACAAATGCTGAATGCTATTTTTGCTTTTTACCCCTTTCCTGTAAAAGTGAAAAAAAACCTTTTTGCTTTTTTTTTTTTTTTTTAGTTAGCAAAAACACATATGAATGTAGGTCTTTCATAAAAACATGTGTTCTAATGTGCACTTTTGAAAAGTGGGGTATACCTGCATGAGTGTGTGTGTGTGTGTGTGTGTGTGTGTGCGCGCATTGTGTGTGTGTGTGTGAAACTGCAGCGGGCTATCATATTAACAGTGTAATACCTAAAATCCTGTATAGTTTCACACCTGCCTGTTAGTAGGTAATCTAGTCAGTAATCTAATCTAGCCAATAATCTAGTCAGATTAGTTGTCACTGTAAAGAAGGTTGGACTAGGATTCTGAAATAGGATTTTTGAAGCAATGATCTATTTCATAAATAAAACGATGCAGCTTAAGTAAGGATGATGTGGCTTCAGTATTAATGATTTTAAGCTACTGAGAAAGCCTGAGGAAAGAAAACAAACGCAGGCCCTGAAATGTAGAAAGAATACCATATTGCCAACTGGAAGAAGCAGGGAAATAAATGTGAGTTTTTGACCCATAACAATAGGAAAATACCCATTATCTGGCACCAATTAATGCCCTCTGGCTATTGGAGTTGCTAATTTTGAAAACCATGAGATTTCAAATTGTGCTGAGATGGTTGGGATTAAGGTTGAGAGTGCTTTAAAAGAAATTGAATTTTTCACAGTTATGTTTGTATACTCATACCTCCCATAGCTGTTTTCTGGTCTCTGTGCCACTTCTGAAGGTGGTGGTTTATACCCCATTTATGGTGACTAAATGAGCGGAGTGAAATAAATGTTAGAAGAGGGAGGGCAGAGGGCAAGCCAAAGACTTTTAAGTGTCCTTGTTCCAAAGAAAGTGGGTAATCTACGTTCTTATGCCAATTCTAAAACATAATACTCCTGTATTTTAAGTGGTAGTTCTGCTGAATGGTACATCCATGCTTCCTATTGTGGTTCTGTTCTTGACGTTAGTAAACACAAAATTAGATACTCTATTAGAACCATAGAGAGAAAGCACTTGAGGAGTGGATGTAACAGAGGGAGCAATGGACGAGATATGAGCAGTGGATGTCATTTGCCCTGATATTTTAAACGTAACGACACTGTATAAAGATTTAATCCCCATTATGTTCTGGAACAGAATTTTGCAGGATCCCTTTGGCTAACCTTGGAGAAGATGTAAGTATCGCTGATAGAAAATTGAACAGTGTCGTCCACCTTTTACAGGTGGCTGGATAGCCTGAACCACTGGCAGCCTGAGCGCGTTTGGAGAAAATTGTGTGACACCACATATGGCTTTCATGTACCTAACGGGGAAAATGAAATAATTTAAAATGAACATGAACTGAATAACCTCCGCATACCACTTCCAGCAACCATCCACGTTCGCTCACCGCATATACCATGGCTGCAAACCTGCTGTGTATACTCTTTACTCCATGCTGCCCCAGGCATCTTTAAGAGAACTGCATGATCAGCAAATTCAGGATCCCTAAATGTGCATAATTAATATCAGTGGAGGTTAATTATAGCTACCCGTAAAGCTTCATTACAATCTAGCAGAGAATAAAACCAATCCGAACATTTTAATTATAATATAAATTATAATTATCTAGTCAGAGTGGTAGTCACTGTAAACACGGTTAGACTACTCTTCTGAAACAGGATTTTTGAAACAATCATCTGTTTCATAAATAAAACAGTGCAGCTTAAGCAAGGATCCTGCAGCTTCAATATTAATGATTTTAGCTGCAACTCTAGCTACTATTCTCAATATCATGGAAAATAGGTAAAAAGGAAAGTATAAGCCTTGTCATGTCTTATGGACCTTGGTAGACAAATCTAAATTGATCTTAATCTTCGTTTTTTAACATGCTAATAGAAGTAGTCCAGGGGCGCCTGGGTGGCTCAGTGGGTTAAGCGTCTGACTTTGGCTCAGGTCATGATCTCACAGTTCATGCGTTCAAGTCCCATGTCGGGCTCTGTGCTATCAGCACAGAACCTGGAGCCTGCTTCGGATTCTGTGTCTCCTTCTATCTCTGCCCCTCCCCCACTTGTGCTCTGTCTCTCTCTCTCTCAAAAATAAACATTAACAAAATTAAAAAAAAAAGTAATCCATACATGCCCCTTTATATATTTATTTGCTTTTAACACCAAAGGAACTCTCACAAACATGCAATAATTAGAATATTATCTATAAAACACACCAATCTATGTGCCCCCCAAAGGGCAGACTTTGTAAATATTTCAGATCGTTGTTAAATGTTCAACTGAAAAAGGATGAGCACTAAGATTTAATTAGAAGCAACTGAAAAAGATGAAGATAAAATATTTCCATTGAGGACTGTCTCAGAAATAGTCCTTAGAGAAAGCAACAGACATTGCATTATTGACACTTTTTGCCAGTAATAGTACAGTTTGAAGTATAACAGGAAGAGCCAGAATCAAGGTGGCAGAAAATAATTGAATATACTTTTAGACCTACACCATATAAATTTTTCACATCCAAGTACAGCTTTGCGTTAGCCCCGTGAAACTGCTTTAAGATTTCTGAACTCCAGAAGTGTAAGAGAGCACATTTGCGTTGCATGGTAATTTCTAATTTATTTTTTTAATGTTTTTATTTATTTTTGAGACAAAGAGAGACAGAGCATGAGCAGGGGAGGGGCAGAGAGGGAAGGAGACACAGAAACTGAAGCAGGCTCCAGGCTCTGTGCTGATAGCACAGAGCCCGACGTGGGACTTGAACGCATGAACTGTGAGATCATGACCTGAGCTGGAGTCGGTCGCTCAACCGACTGAGCCACCCAGGCACCCCTGAGTTGCATGGTAATTTCTAATAGCAGCAAAAGAAAACAAAGAACTTTTAAACTCTTTTATTTATTTCCTTTTCAAGGCAAAATTAACATATAACTTTATATTAGTTTCAAGGGCACAACACAATAACTTGATATTTGCATACATTATATACAAAGTGTCACCACAATAAGTCATTACCATTTGGCACCATATAATTGACCCCTTTACCTTTTTCACAGCCCTCAAAACCCTTCCCTTCTGATAACCACTGACCTGTTCTCTAGATCTATAAGTTTTGTTTCGTTTGTTTGTCTTTTTTATATTCCACACATAAGTGAAATCACAGATATTTATATTTCTCTGTCCTAATTATTTCACTTAGGTGATACTCTCATGATCTAACCACATTGCCACAAATGGCGAGATTTCCCTTGTGTATGACTGAGTATTATTTCATCGTGTGTGGATATATCTTTATCCATTAATCCAGCCATGGACACTTAGGTTTTTTCCATAATGCTTCAATAAACATAGGGCTGCATATATCTTTTTGAATTAGTGTGTGTGTGTGTGTGTGTGTGTGTGTGCGCGCGCGCGCGTGCGTGCATGACACTGGTTAATAGCCAGTAGTGAGATTACTGGATTCTATGGCAATTATATTTTTAATTTTTTGAGGAATCTCCACCAAGAATACATGAAATTTACTTCTCCACATCTTTACCAACATATGTTATTTCTTTTACTTTTGATTTTAGCCATTCTGACAGGTGTGGTGATATCTCATTGTGGTTTTGATTTGTATTTCCCTGATGACTAGTGATATTGAGCATGTTTTCAGGTGTTATGTCGGCCATCTGTATGTCTTCTCAGGAAAAAAAAATCTATTTGGGTCCTCTGCCCTTTTTTAATCAGATTATTTGGTTTTGGTGTTGACTTGCATAACTTCTTTATATATTTTGGATATTAAATTATTAGTTATATCATTTGCAAATATATTCTCCCATTCAATCAGTTGCTTTTTTGTTTTCTTGATGGTCTTCTTTCCTGTGCAAAAGTTTTTTGCTTTGGTGTAGTCCCAGTACTTTAATTTTTCTTTTATTTCTCTTGCCTGAGAAGATGTATTTAAAAAATATTTTCATTGCCGATGTCAAGGAAATGCCTATGTTTTATTTCAGGAGTTTTACTGTTTTAGGTTTCACATGTAGGTATTTAATTAATTTTGAGTTTATTTTTGTTATGGTGTAAAAAGTGGTCTGGGTTCATTCTTTTGCATGTAGCTGTCCAGTGTTCCCAGAACCATTTGTTGAAGACATCTTTTCCCCATTGTATAAATTCTTTTCTCATGTATGAACTTAAGCAGTTCACTTAACTAGCTATACGTGTTTTATTGCTGTTTGATTTTTAAACTCTTGTGGAGCTCAATTGTAATTTGTAATATTTATTCTACATCTAATTTTATCTACCACACTTAACATCCAGGTATGCTTCAGTTTCAACATCTTTAAAATGGAAATTGTGTATCAAGGAAGTCCCATTGTGTATTTTTACTTAGTCCAGATTTCCTCAATGGGACAGGGTTACAAAAGAATGTCCAATATGAGTCAATAATATCTCCCCAGTAGCAGAAATTATCAATAAACTAGTGTCTATAAACTCACACTTTTAGATGCGAGAAACTGCATTTAGGATCTTTCATGCCTGCCGGAAATATTACTGAAAATCAGTGCAAATCAGACTGGTTGCTTCTGCAGTAGCGATTACTTAAAGGGGCTTTATAGATGGAGGAAAATACTTCTTCTGTACAACAGAGTTTCTGGTAGAGAATATACCTGAGGCACAAGCTTACTGCCTGAGTTTATGCCTGAGATAATTAGTGAGTACAATAATGTAAATTATTACACAGATTATAAAATCCTGAAAGCAAGAAATATGCCATTTATTCAACTCACTGGTGGAATATGCTGTTTAGCCAGAGGTCACTAGGATAGTAAATAAGGAGTCTCAAAACACTGCATCAAGTATTGGGGATTTATGTTTCTCTTAACTGTTTCCAGTTCTTTTCTAGGAAAATAAAATAGCAGAGGTCTTCCTGAAAAAACTCGCTGTTGCAGAAAACAGATATTAAAATTAGTACTCATGAAATACTCAGAACTTTAATGCCCTGATTAGAAAAGCCTTCAAAATTATTCTTGAAAATTATTGAATCCGTAACATTTCATTCTGAATTTTTACTCTGATATTTTCTCCAACGCTATGTTTCAATTCTGAGTATTCAACAAATACAGAGTGAAAACCATTTGGTACGTGTTCCTTTCAGATGAAGAAATGTTGCAGTAATCCATGTGAGCTCTTTGCCCAAAGAAGAGTAAGCCTTCCCTTTGCACATTCTTGTGTTTTACTCTACCCATCAGCGTTTCTCTGTTCAACAAGTATTAATTGCCATGTGTAAACACTAAAAGATGTTCCCAATAACAGTAACCATAAGAGGAGATGGAACAACTAGGAGGTGGACAGATAAATTGCAAAATAATGTGTCACATATTTTAATAAAATGTTGACCCATGCACTGGCAAACCCAAATGCCGTTTATTCCAGTGATCCTGTGCTCTATGGGAAAACTGGTTTTACTCATATATGTCCTTTACATCTGGAATAGTCTATAAATTAATGACTTTTGATACTGACTTACAAAAACAAATTAGTAAATCAGTATTTCAACAAACATTCACTAATTTTCTCCAAAGTAGCAAATAATCTCCTGGCACTGGGAAACCTAAATATGAAAGGGAAAATGTTTTCATAAACAGTATTTGTCTTTTAAATAGTACAGCCTATTTAGAATATGATTTAAACAAGACTTTTGGCCATATTTTTCTGTCATGAACTCATTCTTTACATTTTTATCAACTGCTTAATGACCCTTGATGTTAGTGTCAGGAGGGAATGTGGTAAAATACTTTCCAAAAAGGGAGTTCATATTAACTAATGGGCTATGGGGGATATACATTTAAATTTGGGGACTATTCAAATATCATTATAAGATTTAATTAGTGTGTGTTAATGCAATATAATTATGCTCAAAGAGGTGGCTTTGTTTATTCCTATCTTAAGGTACGAAGATTACTAATTATTTGAAGTGTTTTATCCGACAATTATCCACCACTCTCATAACTCACTGCTTGGGATAATCCTGTGCCAACAGTGGAGATACACTGTTCAGATTTCATTTGACTTTCAGCTGTGACAAGTACAGTTAGCTGAGAGCCTCAGACAACAGGCTCCAACTTCAGGATCTGCTGTAGTATTCCCACTAAAGCCCTGCCCGAGGTTATAGAATTCAATGAAACTACCACAAAGCATAAAACCATTTCTGCTGCTTTATGTCATTGTAGCAATCTACTTTCCTAAATAGTTTTCTAAAAACAAACCAACAGGAGGTTTCACTTGGTGGCAAGAATTTCTGAGCCACTTTAACCAAGCCAATATAACAGTGCCCAGTATTAGTGTAACTAATAGAAACTTAGAAAACTTATCAGTTATTAAAGCATAACATTTACGTACAAAGGGCATCGAACCTAAATATGTAGTTGGACCTTGAACTTGCAGACATTTTGCAATTGGCTTTTGACAGGCATCAAAACAAATGGACTATAAAGTTTGGCTTCAGAGAACTTTAATTTTATAAGTACATCCATAATGCTCATGTTATTTTTTCTTACATCTACCTTTTAGTCACGGACTACATGCCTAAAGCCTAAAGGTTATCAGTAGACACACATTGGTATCTACATATCGAAGGAGAGTTTCCTAGTATAACAAGGTAACTGAGGTCCCCCTCCTTTCCATGATTTCACTTTCTCAGGTTTCTTTTAGCCACAGCCAGCTGCAGTCTAGAAGTATATGATCCTTCTGACATATCATCAGAAGTCCAACAATAGCTTCAACACCTACGACATTCACTTCATTTCATCTGATCACATAGGCATTTTCCTTTCATTTTACATAAGAACAGTGAGTACAGTGCAAGAAGATTATCCTGAGAGGGGGAGAGACCACATTCATATCATTTATCACAGTATATTCTTTTAATTGTCCTATTTTATTATGACTTATTGTTAATCTTTTACTGTGCCTGACTTATAAATTAAACTTTATCATAGGTATATATGCATAAGAAAGACATAGTATATACAGGGTTCAGTACTATCTGTGACTTCAGGCATCCACTGGGGGTCCTGCAAAGTATTCTTACAGGCAAAAGGGAAATACTATATTTAAAATATACTATTATTAAAATATACATTAGGAAGGCAATAATGGTAAGGAACACTTTCTATGGATGAGCTCACTTATTTGAACTTTGCATTTTTTATCTTAATTGTTAGAACATAATTGAAGATTGTTTAGTATACACATTTTATATAGGAAGAGGAATTGCAGGGTATTTAAATATTTCAGGTAAATTCAATCACCTCTTCAATGGCAAAATCAAGGTTCAAATCCAGTTAGATCTAACATGATAACCTTCCCCCCCCTTCATTATGCCACATTGATTCTCAACACATTTTTTAAATATAATCTATAAAGTTTTACACATGGTAACTCAGTCTTATTCTGATATTGGCCTTATATTTTCATTAAAAGGTTATTTTCTACCTAACACTAAATCATATTTCATGATTAAATCATTCTGTTTTATCAGATGGATTAGTCCTGTTGGCTGGTTTGGGACCAAAGCCTCTGCTGGCCACATTCTACCCATCATCCATCATATATTCAACCACCTTGTAACAACTATGAATCTTTTAATCACTCGAGAAAAACCTTTCACAATTAAGTAAAAACAAACAATAAAAAAAATTGCCACTCACCTTGTGCTCTTGGTTGTAAAAAAAAATAATAATAACATGCTCAGTGCTTGAGTTTACTCAACATGCATTTTATTTAGCACTGGTTTATTCCCTTCTTCCCACAAAAACTTAATGTTTTCCAACAGAGGTAAAAAGTAATTCATGCCAGAAAACAGTCACTTAATATATATTTTCGGAATTTTGATATGAGAAGAGATATGAGAGAAAGGGCTCACAAAGCAAAACATTTGTGTCAGAAATTATCTTGCTACAGTTCTGAGAAACAAATGAGAACCTGGGTAAGCAAATAGAAGCAAAATATTTTATTTAGTTTTGATATTAATAGGCTATTATCTCAGAGACTGACTTTGCAGAAAGAGTATGTTTCTTTTATGTTTAATTTTGAACGTTTATTTATTTTTGGGACAGAGAGAGACAGAGCATGAACGGGGGAGGGGCAGAGAGAGAGGGAGACACAGAATCGGAAACAGGCTCCAGGCTCGGGCCATCAGCCCAGAGCCCGACGCGGGGCTCGAACCCACGGACCGCGAGATCGTGACCTGGCTGAAGTCGGACGCTTAACCGACTGTGCCACCCAGGCGCCCCTCTTTTATGTTTAATTTTGTATATTAATGTAGTCACACTCCCAGTAGATACGTGGAGCATAGCATATCTAGAAATATATAATTTTTGTTTTCCCAAGCCTTGGTATTATATATTTTCTTACAGGCAAATGCATATTGAAAACACCCTTTAAAATTATTAATTATCTTGACAGAGGAAAAAATGTTTTCCCCAAAGGGTATTTAGTAATGAAATTAAAATGAATTTGAAATTTAAATTATTTTTTCCTCACTACATTTAGCAGACTATTACAAAGAGTCAAAAGACAAACTTAGATTTTTTCCCCCTGCCGGGAGGTTGAAACATTAATCCAGAAAGAAATCATCAAAATAAACGTTTATAATTATAAGGAATTCACAAGGATGTTTCATGAAATTTAGAAATGTGTGGTTCTGGCACGTTTTATGATGGCATATCAGTTTAAAACTGCTATATAAGCAATATATATTGGATTTGCTTTCTTCAAGCTTTTTCTTTGCTTATCCTAAATATTTATATAATATCTTTTATAGTTACACATATAAAAGCAACACATGCCCAAATAAATAAAAGCAATACATACTCATAACCAATAAGTAGCTTTTTAAAACTAAAATGTGATTATATTGATTTTAATTTATTGAACCAATACACATATCTTTTTAGAGCATAAAATCAACCTGAAATAAACGTGTTCACTGAAACTTGTTTATTTTGTTCAAGTAAACATTTACAAAAGCCCAATAACTGTCATGAGATAGAATATATTATAGATAATATTTAAATGTTATTTTACCTTTTATGCTTCCATATCTGTAACTACAGAATTTTTTTTTTTTTAATGAAGAAATAAAGCCTTTTCAAAATTACATGGAGAGGAAAGTAGTTGAGGTGGGGATAATGACCAAAGCCTTGGAATATAGGGAAACAAACTGTTCATGCCAGATAATATATCTAAAGCAACAAATACCAAATGCACTTTTATTACTTCTTTGCCCATTTATGCCGAAAATCACGAGTGTAAATAATTATAATAAAACCTTGGCTTGTGGGCATAATTCGTTCTGGAGAGAAGCTTGTAATCCAAAGCGCTTGTATATCAAAGTGAATTTCAAGAACCATCAGCTGGGTTGTGATGATGTGACATTTAGTGTCACGTACCATTCGTACTGCAAGACATCACTTGTTTATGAAGTTAAAATTTACAAGAAATGCTTGCTAGTCTTGCAGAACACTCACGGAACAAGTTACTCGCAATCCAAGGTTATACCATACTGGAAAATTTTGTTTCTATATTTTAACATTTATTGTCTTACACAAGAATGAATAATAATGCATATACACATAAATGACGGTAGTAACAAGCTAGTCAATTCCAAGTGAATTAGAAAATGCCAGTGTTTAACTATTTTGAAGTCATTGTATTGACTCTTTGAACAAATTGTGGATGCTTTGTGGCATGTAATATTATTCATCTAAATATTTAAAAAATGCGAGTTTTGGGAAAAGATACAACTGTTGAAGATACTGTCAGCTCCCTGGCTTCTTCTGCCAGCACTCATAGGTCTTTCATACACCACAGCTTCTGATTATGAGCACCTAAAACTCTTTGCTTAATGTTTTCTCTGGCCAAAACATGCTTTATCTTTACCCCAAGCTGGTCCTAAATGCTAGAATTTGCCAGTCCAGTAACAACACTTGACCAAAAATGAAAGGGTTGTCATGCTTTTCAGAAGACATCTCCGAGGTAGGATTTCCACTTTGTCCCAGGGGTCCCCACTGGGATTGAACTCCAATAGCCCAGAGCACTAATACTTCTTTCCAATAAATCTTGGTCTCGCTCACTCCTCCCAAGGCAGATCCCAGTATCACCTCTCAAAGAAATTACTTGCGTTAAAGTTGAGTATCAGTGTCTCATTCTAGGGCAGATCAACCTCAGAAAAGAATGTGTTTATGAAGTTGTTGATTTCATAATAAATTGGGTTTTCAAAGAGTAAAGCATAAAATGATTTTTATATTTAAAATCATCTTTAATCTGCCAAAACTCTTTGCCATATTTTTCCTTACTGGAAAAAAAATATGAACGTTCTTTTGTTTTGATGTGTTGCTTTTCTCTCTGTGCTTTAGATGCATACTTTGACAACCTTAATATTTTAAGAAACTCAATATTTTTTTAATAGAAGGAAAGTTAAAATGATTTTTGATTATAAGGATGCATCAATTACATAACTGTCCTGAATTATTTGGTAAATTCTGAGAATAGTGAAGATATTTTTTTTAATGACTAAAATTTAACACCAATCTTGAACTAGGTTTTTTTGTTTCATTTTTTTGTGTGTGTGGTTTTATGTTTGGTTCAATTTGTTTCTGAGAGAGTTCTGTTCAAATTTCTCCTGAAAAGTATGATAAATTTTGGATTCATGTATTTTGAAGATATAATTTTTGAGAGATAGGGCTTCAGCTTTAGGTTCTCTCCATCAGTCTTACCAGCTCATCCCAATATTTTTGTTTTGGTTTGTTAGAGACATTTTTTTTTTCTAATTTTTAGATTGATACTCATATATTTTGTTATTATCATGGCATATATTTCTATTTCTTTATTTTCAACTATGTTATGTCATGTTTAGGAATGCACTGTATATAAAATAAAGCTGAATTTTTTTCTTTTTTACTCCACCTATGAATTTGCTGCTGAAAAGTCACCTCTCACTTTGACTGTCATATTTTGGTTGTCCTTACTGTTGATGTTTCATCATATGGTTTTGAATTGATTTCCATTAATAATTCTCAGAAATCACTGGGTCCCTAGGGATCCATACAGTTATTAATATGGGGAATCATACCATGCTTAAATTCTGAAAATGCATTAGCAAATTTCTCTTGAAATGTTTATAAGTATAGTTTAAAAATGTTTTTTCTTTTTAAGTTTTATTGCAAAGTTTGAATTAAGTTGTAACTTTTTTTCTATTATCCATTTTCACTATGTGTTTTTACATATTCCCATTTCCTTGTTACTTGTGAAATTGTATGTCTCATATACTAATTAATCCATTGAAGTTTGATTTTAATTATCATATTTTTTCTTTAAAAATTGATTTTCTCCTTTTGTCATTTCGGATTCTTCTTTTCTTCTCATCATTTTGTTTTTCCATGGTAGTTTATACTATTTTTTAATACACTTAATTATTTTATCCTCTGGAATAAAGTGTATTTTATCTTTAGTTTCCTTCAGATGATTGTACTTTTTTGGTAGTTGAAGTTAAGTCTGGGTTGCATATGCTGCCTCTCCCACGTGGTAACTTAGTTTCTGATATGAATATGTTACAAACCTTCTTGCCACCCAACTGAGTTTTGTTTTTAATTGTGGTCTGATATTTGTAATATAAAATTTGTGATTTCAATCACTTTTAAGTGCATAGTTGGGTGGCATTAAGTACTTTCATACTTTTGTACAACTATCACCACTGTCCACTCCAGAATTTTTTTCATCTTCCCCAACTGAAATTCCTTACCCATTGAACAATAATTCCCCATTTTCTCCTTTCGTTAACTCCTGGAAACCACCATTCTACTTGGTGTATGAACTTGACTATTCTGGATAGCTCATAAAAGTAAACATACAGAACACTTGTCTCTTGTGACTGGTTTATTTCACTGACTATAATGTCTTCAGGGTTCATCCATGGTGCAGCAGGTCTCAGAATATTTTTTTTTAAGGCTAAGATTCCATTCTCTGTATATACCACATTTTGTTTTTACATTCATCCACAAAAGAACACGTAGCTGTTTGCATATTCCAAATATCATGCATAATGTTGTTATGAATGTATAAGTAGACAAATGTCTTCTGTGATCAATACCTTGCTTTCAGTTATTTTGCTTTGTCTCCACAGTAGAAATGCTGGATTGTACGGTATTGTATGTTTACTTTTTTTGAGACTCTACCATACAGTTTTTCGAAGTAGCACACACCACACTATCTACTTATTCACCAGCAATAACACACAAGGGGTCCAATTTCTATGCATTCCTGCCAACTCTTTGACTTTTCTGTTTTTTGTTTCTTGTGTGTGTGTGTCTGTGTGTGTCTGTGTGTGTGTGTGTGTGTGTGTGTGTGTGTGTGTGTGTGAGTGTGTGCGTCTGCGTGTGTTTTAATGATAGCCAGTCTCATGGACATGAAGTGGTATCTCTTGGTGCTTTTGATTTGCAGTTCCCTAATGATTACCAATGTTGGACATGTTTTCATATGTTTATTGGCCATTTGCATATCTTCGAAGAAATAGGTGTCCGTATTCTTGGTCCCCCTCCCTTTTTAATCACTTTAAAACTGAATTTTTACAGTTTTAAACTGTATTTTTTTTTACAGTTTATTTATTTATTATTTGAGAAAGAGAGAGTGAGAGAGTGTGTGTGCAAGTGCGTGCTTGCACATCCTGGGGAGGGGCAGAGAGAGGGAGACAGAGCAGTGTGGAGCCAGATGTGGGGCTTGATCTCAGGAACTATGTGAGATCATGACCTGAGCCCAAATCAAGATTCAGATGCTTAACTGACTGAGCCACCCAGGTACCCCCAGGTTGTTTTTGATGTTGATGTTGAGTTGTAGGAGTAACTTATACACACTGAATATGAATCCCTTATCAGATGTATGATTTGCAAATACTTTCTCCCATTCTGTGAGTTGCCTTTGCTCTGTTGATAGTGCCTTTTGATGTATAGATCTTTTAATTTTTAAGTCTAATTTACATACAAGTTTTTCCTTTTGTAGGCTGTGCTTTTAGTGTCATTTCTAAGAAATCACTACCAAATCCAAGGTCATGGAGATTTCCCCCTATGTTTTCTTCTAAAAGTTTTATAGTTTTATCCCTTACACTTGGCTCTTTGATCTTAAGGTAATTTTGAGGTAATTTTTTTATTGTGGTAAAAAATAATATTTACCATCTTAACTATTTTAACAGTATAGTATAGTATTATTAACTATATACACACTTTGTGCAACAGATAGCCAAACATTTTCATTTGTAAAACTAAAACTCTATATTCCTGGACAATTCCCCTTTTCACCCTGCTAGCCCCTGGCAACCACCATTCCACTTTTTGTTTCTAAGAATTCTACTACTTTAGGTTACTCTTATGAATGGAATAATGCAGTATTTCTCTTTTTGCACCTGAATTAATTCACTTAACATAATCTCCTCAAATTTCATCCATGTTGTAGGGAAGAATAGCATTTCCATCTTTTCAAGGGGTGAATAATATTTCATTGTACATATTATAATATTCTCTTTATCAATTAACCTATTGATGGATATGTAGTTGACTTCCACCCAATGGCTATTGTGAATAATATTCTAATGAATATGCAATATCTTTTTGAGATCATGTTTTCAGTTCTTTTGGAGATACAGTGGATCACTGAACAATATAAATATCAACTGCATGGGTCAACTTATACATGGGTTTGTTTTTCTGTTTGTTTTTATAAATACAGTTCAATATTGTAAATGTATTGTTTCTTTTTTTGATTTTCTCAGTCTCATTTTCTTTTCTCTAATTTGCTATGTTTTAAGAAAAAAGCATATAAAACATAAAATATACAAAATATATGTTACTCAGCTGTTTATAATATAGGCAAGGCTTCTGGTCAAATGTAGGCTTTTAGTAGTTAAGTTTGGGGTAAGTCAAAGTTATATTCAGATTTTTCACTGCACGGGGACTTGGCACCACTAACCGTTGCATCGTTCAAAGGTAAGATGTTGGGTTGAAGGATCTATGGTAATTCTATTTTTAATTTTTTGAGAAGCTCCAATATTTTCTACAGCAATAGCACTGTACAAGGGTTCCCATTTCTCCACATTCTTGCCAACATTTTATTCTTTTTTTTTCCTTTCCTTCTCCTTCCTTCCTTCCTTCCTTCCTTCCTTCCTTCCTTCCTTCCTTCC
>NW_024412395.1:73082268-73117873 GCF_014898765.1 Herpailurus yagouaroundi | reverse complement strand
TCCTTCCTTCCTTCCTTCCTTCCTTCCTTCCTTCCTTCCTTCCTTCCTTCCTTGATAGTATCCATCTTTATGGGTACAGGGTGATAATTAATTGTGGTTTTGATATTTCACTTTCTTGATGATGAGTCATGTTAAACATCTTTTCATATAATTGACCATTTGTATATCATCTTAAAAAATGTCTACTCTGATCTTTTGCCAGTTTTTTAATCAACGATGTTGAGATGTAAGAGTTCTTTATATGTTCTAGCTATAAACCCCTTATTTGATAGATGGTTTGCACATATTCACTCCTATTTCATAGGTTGTCTTTACCCTCTGTTGATTGTTTTCTTGGCTGTGTGGATGTTTGTTCAGTTTGTTGTAGTTTCATGTATTTTTCTTTTTGCTGCCTTTGTATTTGCTGTCATAGTTAAAAAAAAATCTAAACTCATGAAGCTTTTCACCAATTTTTCTCCTAGGAGTTTTGTGGTTTCAGTTCTTATGTTTAGCTCTTTAATCTATTTTCAGTTAATTTTTGTATATGGTGCAAGGTAAAGGTCAACCTGACTCTTTTGCATGTGGATATTCAATTTTACCAACACCATTTGTTCAAGAGATTATACTTTTCCCGCTGAGTAGCCTTGGCACCTCTTTACAGATCTTCTGACCATATATAGATTTATTTCTGAGCTGTCTGTTCCATTGCTCTGTATATATCTTAACACTGGGGCATAATGTGTTTATTACTGTGGCTTTGTAACACGTTTTGGGATCAGGAAGTGTGAGACTTGAAGCTTTGTTTTTCTTTCTCAAGATTGTTTTGGTTATTTGTGTTTGCTTTACTTTCTTTCAGCAATGTTTCATAGTTTTCAGTGTATAAATCTTCCCCACCATCGTTAAGTTTATTACTAAGTATTTTATTCTTCCTCATGCTATTGTAAATGGGAATATTTCATAAATTTCCATTATAGATAGTTCCTTGTTAGTGTATAAAAAGACACTTGAGTTTTGCGTATTGATTTTATGTCCTGTAAATTAGTGGAATTCATTTATTAGCCCTTACTTTTTTTTATGGTGTCATTAGGATTTTTAATATACAAGATCATGCCATCTGCAAACAGGGACAGTTCTATTTCTTTCCAATTGGGATACTTTTCATTCCTTTTACTTACCTAAATCCTCTGGCTAGGATTTCCAGTATTACATGAATAGAAGTGTTGAGAATGGGCCTCCTTGCTTTGTTCCTTGTTCAGTTTTTCACCGAGTACAACGTTAGCTGTAGGTGTTTAATGTATGGCCATATATATATATATATATGGCCACATATATATCCATGTATATAATATTAAGATATTTTACTTCTGTTTATGTTTTGTTGAGCATTTTTGAAATTTATTTTGAGAGAGAGACCATGTGCATACGAGTGGGGGAGGGGCGGAGGGAGAGAGAGAGAGAGAGAGAGAGAGAGAATCTTAAGCAGCCTCCACACTCAGCGTGTGGGACTCAATCTCATGACTGTGAGATCATAACCTGAGTCAAAATCCAGAGTCAGACGCTCAACTGACTGAACCACCCACGTGTCCCTAAAATTCTTTTTAATAAAGCAATGAAATTAGACATGCTGATAAGAATTTCTGATGATGATGGGGCGCCTGGGTGGCGCAGTCGGTTAAGCGTCCGACTTCAGCCAGGTCACGATCTCGCGGTCCGGGAGTTGGAGCCCCGCATCAGGCTCTGGGCTGATGGCTCGGAGCCTGGAGCCTGTTTCTGATTCTGTGTCTACCTCTCTCTCTGCCCCTCCCCCGTTCATGCTCTGTCTCTCTCTGTCCCAAAAATAAATAAAAACGTTGAAAAAAAATTAAAAAAAAAAGAATTTCTGATGATCTATTTAACAATAATAGTGGTGGTTTATTTTTCAAATTGAAACTTCATTTATCAAAGGCATTTCATTATTTCAAAAATTTCAGCAATATCTTTAGTTTTAAAAATATATTCATAATTTTAGAATTGTCCTCTGACTTTGCCAGCAGGTAGAAAGGAAGTGCCCCATCTATTGATTAATTTATACATAACTTAAAAATGTTAGAAGAAATGGCAGACATTTTGCAGTAGTTTGCTATCATTTATCCAAATTGTAGTATCAGATGTTTATGTTCTGTTCCAAGTTAACAACCAACTAGACCATTTCTGAAGTATATACCACGTGTTCTGACATAAGTATCTTCAATTATACATGTTTTTCTTTGCTTGGAATAGAAAACAACAACAGTGACAACCTTTTGTAATATACTTCAAGACAAAGTTATTTTTACTGGAGCAAAACCAAATTTATGTCAGGTTCTAGCAAATAACAAGATCTTCTGTCTTCAAATAAACATTGGCAAGAAGCTTCGTTGGAAAGAATACATTGCACCTATTACATCTTGTGGTGATTCAAGATGATAAACAAATAAAAATGTTAATTACTAATCAGAGTTTCTTGTGTTTGTTTTTGTTTCATTTTACTGTAGGCCAAAATGATGCAAAAACATTTGTCTACAGTTATAATGACAGAGTAAATTGCATTTAATTTATATTAATGAGGAATTATCTTAGAGAGCATAGCTTAATAACTATTATAATTCTTTATTTGCCACAGTAAAAATGGTGTACAGCCATGAAATAATTCAGACACAAGAGGAAATAAAGTTAAATGTCAGTTTCTTCTTTCCTATCCCTACTTTCTTCTGGACCTTCTTTGCAATATATATTCATGTAAATATATACATATGTAATTTCTGAATAATAATAAAATCTAAATAGAGTATTTTCTGTGCTTTGCTTTCCTCCCTTAATGTTTACTAAGCATATATGAATATATACTTTATACTTATTTATATATATATATATATACATTTGTATATAAATTATTTTTTACATATTAATACACAAAAACTTAAATGCTCTGTGCTAAGCAAAATCCTCTTATTTGAGTCCATTTGTTTAATTCATTTAAGTACTTTTCTTGCCCATATATACACATAGTGCATCGACATTTCTTTGGAGTAAGATAAGCTTTAGTATCAAAATTTGGAAAAAATAGTTCATTTAAAAATATATTTTGAAAAAAAGAAAAGAATAGCCATAGTACATAATAAATATATTTCATACATACTCCAGAGCCCTTTTGGCATGCTTTCATATATGTAGGGAACAGTAGATAAGGCATTCTGACATCAAGTCCAGAGAGTCATTTTGTATCAGTTGATCTGACAGGCATCTTTCTGGTTTAAGAAAATGAAATTACAATTATTTTATGTATATTATTGCTTGGGGGCACATATAGAAAGTATAAGTTGTCTTTAACTTTTCTCTTTAGATTCCAGGTCACAGCAATGTGACATGTATAAACATTGTAGAAATTCGTATTTCAAAAAGGATGCTATTTCTCGTATTCCTGCTAAAGAAATTCTACAGTTCACTCCCATTGGTCCGCTAGGTGATGATTATTGGGGGGGATTGTAATCTGACCGGAAATGGACCTTCATTTCATGATTTGTTTTATTCCATCATTTACTAACTTATTACTAAAGCAGTAACCTTATCCATTCTAAAGGACACAAGTCTCAGACATACCAGATGATTGATATAAATGAAGAAGACTTCTATGACAGACATGGAGTCATATTTACTATATTCTAACCATATTCACTACATTCACCTATTCATACAAAATGATTAAAAAAAATGAAACAGTGGTTAACACCTGTCGCATCCTCCTGCTAAAAGTTATGATGGCAAATGAACTATTTGGTTTGCTGAATAATGAAATATCTTATGTAGTGCAATAGAGAAAAAAATAACTTAAGTGTGTTTTTCTGTATTTTTAAAAAGAAAGATCGTGGTATATATTTTCAATGGCCACTCTCACTAAATACGTTCACATTTTACAGAGGCAAAAATCGGTAGCCGTAGCATAGTATTCTGAGGGATTTTCTTCTGAAGTTTTAGCAACATTTAAGAAAACATAACAAAACAAAAAAAAAATTCAAAGCAGTAGTTATGTGGCTCTTGTTATATGTCTTCACAGGCCTATTAGGAGGGAATTTAGATTACACCAGACTGCTTAAGAGTCATCTTTTTTCATTTACATTTTATCTAATTTCTACCACTCCCTCTTAGTCCTTGTCACCATCATTGCCTTGTAATGACTTTTGACACCTACAGAAAGAAAAGGAAAGAAGGGTGTTGGGGGGGCTGATACAGACATAAATTCTACTAAAGGTGCCACTTTAAGTTGACATGGCAAAGGCAGCTTTCGATTTTTGTAACTAGTTTTTGTCGGAATTATTTTAAAATATGTAGAAACTTCAGGAAATACTGGAAGCTGGTTAAAATTTCATCAAAGCTTCGATTTTTAGATTTCACTCATTTTTTTCTCCTATATTAAATTGACATGAAGAAATCTTAAATACTGTTTTAGTCTTTTTGTTTTAAATGATTAGTCTAAGAAAATAATATGCCACTTTATTGGGGAAGATCTTTCCTTGAGTGCTTAAATGCTTTACTGCCCCCATTGTTAGTGTCAAATTATTCCCTCTTTATGAATCTCTAACTCTTAAAATAAAAATTTTATCCTTTTGGGGGGGAGTAACAAAAATCTCTCTGTAACTTTTATCCATTGCTGCAATATCTATGCCTTGGAAATATGTAAAATCAGAATGATGGCACTTTTGTGAGATAGTCTCTCAAATATTTGATGAAAACTATCTAAGCTTCTGGCTTACTCTCTTTTCCAATTTCAACATTCCCCTTTGGTCTTCGTTCTCCAAACAAAACTCCAAATTACCTCCAATTTCCAGACTTGCATACACTATGAAGTTTTATTATTACTTGTTAAAGTAAGTTTCCACGTGTAGTAGTGCAACATAATATTGACTTCTTGGTAAGTTTTTGGTCATGTTCAGTACAGCATTATACATTCTCTCACAAAACATACATTCCCAGAGAAAATTCTTTTATACAAATTTTTTAAATTTCCTTACAACAATTGTATTTACATAATGTCACGATTTCTAGCAGAATTTTTTAAATGTTTATTTTGAAGCAAACTATCAGGAAAATGGAGTCTGGCCCTGTAAAACAAAAGATGTAAGGACCATGGAGCAAAATCAAATGTCACAGGAATTATTTTTTTAGAGTCAGGTAGAATGCTGGAAGAAGAGAGGTGGTCTTTCCAAAGACTTTATATATTTTTAACAGACTGGGGGATCTCAACCACTGCCCACCAGAATCTTAGACGTTTATATAGAGTCTTTCACTGGGTTCAGTCATGTGTACCATCTAGACAGTCTCAACACCTTACTCTCTCAAGGCTTCATCCTTAAAAACAGCTCCCACTGTGGGAATGGTGAACAGAGGGTACATTTCAAGGTGAGGGGACAGGGTGAAAAGCCTTCCATTGTTGGGGTCCAGCTCACAGGTCAACCAGTAGTCACATTCTCTTGATGACCTCCTCCAACACTCCACCACTAGTGACCAGCTCTCATAATCTTATATGCACCCCCCCTTCCATAACGTGCCCTAAGTGGTTAGCAAAGGATTTTATTAGCATGGAGGTGGCTCGTTTGGCAGCTATCTGGCTGCATTTGAGGCAGATACCACAGCAACAGCACTAGACCCTTTAGAATTGATAGAAAGAAGGCTTGAGAGAGTAAGGTGTTTTTGAGACAGTCCGGGTGGAATATGAGATTAAATCCAGTGATGGCCTCTGTATAAACGTTTAACATTCTGGGGGGGCAGGTATGAAGATCTACTCACTTTGCAGGCTCTCAAGACAAGCCTCATATGTAAGTTCCTTTGCTTATTAAATCTACCATCTACCACTCTAGAGTGAACTGCCTCCTTATTCAGTCTCTTCTTGCCCTCTGTGTACAGGGGCCAACATATAAGTATTGTAATATTTTTAAATACTTGACTTTATACCATATTGTTAATATATCCAAAGGCAAAATAGTTGTGAAAATCTAGATACTCCACACATGATTGATAACTCACAATAATTTTCTGTATTGAGAGACAAATTTCCAAAGACATCCAAAGGCAAATTAGTGTACCCAGGGAATGGAGGAGTTCTTTCTTTTTTTTTAATTTAATTAAATTAGGACATGATATTAATAATTTATATCTCTTCATTTATTCTTATAAATTTGAGTTGTATGCTTAAATGCTAAATGGCTTGTAAAGAATTAGAAAGGTAATTGCAAAATATACAATGTTTGTTTGTGGGCATAAAAGACCACTTGGTTTATGCTAGTTTAATTAATCCTCACCGAAAGCACACACAGTGTCCTGGTACTTAATGTACTGGAAAAATATACATAGCATTTTGACACCATCCTGTACTACTGAGAGGTAACATTGTACTGTGACATTGTGTTAATAAGTCACTAGACAGCTTCCAACAGGGATTCAAGATCAAATTTTCTAGCTTTATTTTTTAAGTGGGAATTAATTCCTGGGGTCAAACCGTCTTTATGATTGCATTTGCTATTATTCTTTCTGGTTTAGCAGTCTGTTACAACTCATGGGTGAATATATATTTTAAAGAATCAGTATAATAATAAAAGGAATCAGTAATAGATCATTAGAAACAAAATATTGAATTTGTAGGCAGTAGCATTGCTATCAATATCATTGTGGGATGCAATTATCTAATGTCCTCCTTTGTATTTTTATAAATTGATGGAATTCTGATACTCTCCCTAAGCTAAGAAGATAGAACAACTAATTGCTTTTCATTCTCTATCTTGGCTGAAGGGTGAAAAGCTAAAACCTAATTTATCCAGTAAGTGCTACATTTGTGAAAAACAGCATCTAGCCTTGATGTGTTTTACTGTAGTCTCTTGGGAAGGCTCATGTCTAATTTTTATGCTGATATGGCTCATAATATAGTCCTCTGACTCTTCTATTTGCTCTTGCAATTACAAGGTTTCTTATTCCATTGTGTATATTCCTCTGAACTAAGATTAGCTTAACTGAGCTTCCTTTGAAAACTTGCCTACCCATCAAATGTGTCAGGCCTAATGCATTCAGTAGCCAAAGAAAATCAATGAACAACACACTTTTCTGCTTCCTGCAATGATCAATAGGATTCACATAATGGGTAGAAAATTTTTAATCGTGACAACTCAGAATCTTCTTAGCATAAATCTCCCGTGCATTATAACCTCTCCATTTCCCACTTCCTCAATTTGCAGACATTGAGTAATATCTATGTAGAAGATATATTATTAAAGGTAATACAATTAGAACTTCACACTTTGATGATAATGAGTTTAGATCCCAAAGGCCTATTTTCTGGATGTGAAGTCTTTTATATTTTGCATTCAAAATCTACAAATAGAATATTTTCTTTAGAATGTGAAAACTTATTTAAATGCAACTTAATTCAGATATGTACATTGAAGGAAACAGACATTGCTTTCATTTTTTTTTCTAAATTAAACTTATCAAGTCATATTTGAGGTTTTTAACATTTAAATTACAGTTTTAGGGTTTTTTTGTTGTTGTTGAAGAACAAATGTCTCAGAGATGAAAAATCTAAGAACTCAGAGTTGTAATCCTCAACAGTGAGGTTTAGAGAAATATTATGAAGAGAAATAAAAGCTCTATAATCAGAGGTAAACAAAACCCATTTAAAAATCAGGTTTTCTGTCATGAATTCATTATTTATAAATCTGCAACATTCAGTTTCCTTGTGTGTGCATGTGCTGTGTTAGCCGTGTTAGGTGCTAGGGATACAGAGACAAAAGACAGTTTCTGCCTTTGAGGAGTTAACAGTACACTTCTGTATAAGTGGGGAATTTCAATTCAGTGAGACAATTGTGTGTGTGTGTGTGTGTGTGTGTGTGTGTGTGTGTGTATGCATGTGTCCATATATAAACACACAACAAAATAAAAGCATGGTTCTAAAACTATATTTCAAGAGCTTTAAAGAATGACAGCGCTAAGTGGTACATTTACATATAAAAGTTATTTGTTATGTGAGTGATGAATCCAGCACGTGCAGTGTATATAATACACTGAGTGTGCCTGTGTGTGTGTGTGTGTGTGTGTGTGTGTGTGTGTGTGTGGCTGGGGGTGTGATGGCTCTACTTCTTCATTTTCCTTATGAAAACACTCTATGATGTTTTCATATGTTTTAGAAATAACTGTTCCTGGGGCGCCTGGGTGGCGCAGTCGGTTAAGCGTCCGACTTCAGCCAGGTCATGATCTCGCGGTCCGTGAGTTCCAGCCCCGCGTCGGGCTCTGGGCTGATGGCTCAGAGCCTGGAGCCTGTTTCCGATTCTGTGTCTCCCTCTCTCTCTGCCCCTCCCCCGTTCATGCTCTGTCTCTCTCTGTCCCAAAAATAAAAATAAAAACGTAGGAAAAAAAAATTAAAAAAAAAAAAAAAAAAAAGAAATAACTGTTCCTATTACTCTTCTAATATGCCTTAGATTATAAAATTATTTTCTAGGCCAGCTTTTATTGGAATTATGTCAATATCTAATGCAATCATGCACTTGAGAACAAACATAAATGACATGTATAACTTATTGTATAAAATCTTTCAAATTTGCTATTTAACCTAAATGTCCATAAGAGAATAAGGCCAACATCCTTTAGCATATATTTGACATTAATAATTATGTATAGTTCAATAAATATACCATATCTATTTTATAGATATGCAGATTTTCATAGATGTATATATTCTATATATGTGGGATACATATTCAGTTATATATCCATAAAGCTTTGCATTGCATTTGTTAACACAAAATTTCCAATGCCTTATCATTGGTATTAAGATAGCACCCCAATTTTTAATAGCTGACCCTCAAAAGTAGACTGTCAGTATATGTATATCATTGAATAATTATTGCATAAATTAATATTTTATACTTTACTCTCAAGTAACTTAATATTTTCATCTGGAGAATATTTTACAAATACATTTGTATGTCTAGTTGTACAGGTACTATGTTATAATTCTTTCCACTATCAGAATATATGATCTAAGAGAGAATTTCTGTTTTGAAATTGAAAGTGGTTAGTAGTTTTCTGTTTTTCTCAACATAGAAAGAGTGCAAAAATTGGGTTACATATAAAGCTATATCAATTTTATTAGCTAAATATTGTATTGATATTTCTATTTTATTTTGTGCTCTTAGGTAAACATTTGCTTTACAAATATGACTCAAATACCTAAGCCATGTGAATACCTTAACGTCAAGTCACCTACTAAGAAGTTAGCGAAATAGTTCCATATAAGCAAAAATTTTTAAATATTCCATACTGTCCTTTCACTCTGACAGAGTGAGCCAGGGATATAAATGAAGGGGCAGATGATTAATATAGTAAGTTATTATTTCGGGCGGGGGGTTATATGTGAGAAATTATTGCCTTTAACCAGAATAAATCAGAGTTAACATATACTCCAGTACAGTCCCTCCTGCCTTATGTCACCTCAAGTCAGCTTCTGTCACTGGTACTGAACAGTCTTTACAAGGCAGCATTCATCAGAACTGTCTTCTCTGAAACCTAAGAGATAGAACTATTAACAGCTATGCCCTGAGCAGCACACACCTTGGTTTCTAATACTAGATTGTAGGAATAAAACTACTATTTTGCGGTTGAATTCTGGGAGTTTGAAATCTGTTATTAACAAGGATTGGAAACATTCCCCTACCTTCCCACACAGTACATATCTTATCCAGATGTTTTGATATCTTATGCATATTATAAATTACAGAGCCATAGACTTCTTTGGCCTTTTCATATAATGTGTCTAATTCACTAGTTATTCAATTCCCTTCTCTTTTTATGGCTTTGGTAACCTGTGGGGATAGAAAGAATTGCCAACCAATCCTAATGTGAAATATTGAAAGGTCAAAGCTGTAAAAAGCTCTACTAAATTTCTAAGAATGTTTTAGGTACTAAATTCTGTTACTTCTGAATATCAAAATGGTAAAAATAATAAAAGTAGTTAATTCTTGTCCTAACAATTCAAATGACAAGTAATCACTGGGTGTCTTATTCTTCTAAATCTGCAAATTTTCATTAAGCTATAAAAATCCTTTAGGAACACTCTTTCTTACCATATTTGTTCTCATTTCTATTATACTCCTATTATCTCATAATTGAATGGGGAATACTGTTTAAAATTCCTTTTCATCTAAGAAGACAATAATAAAACTTCTTAAAACTGTTTAACCTTGGCCAAATCTCTCACTTTCAGTAAGTCTCAGTAACTTTATCTGCAAAATTAGCAATTTTAAGTAAGTTATCTCTAGTAACCTTTCCAACTCTAAAATTCTTATTGTCTTTTACTTCTGAAATCTGTGAGATGATGGATATTTGTGTGGGCCTGTTTCTTTGTCCAAGTTATATATTCCCTTTTAAGAATTCATGAGTCTGAGAACCAACCCAGTCACCCAGGCAGCTGGGTTAACCAGCTTCCACCATCACTTGAGAATAATGTGTTCTCTATCTCCCATGCGCCAATGCCATGCAACCCCCCCCCCCCCATATTTCACACTTGACTTCGAAGGCAGATTTCTTGAGCTTTCAAAAGTGTCACCTTTCCAATCTGATATATTAATCTAAAAAACACATTAGTAATTGTAAGTTAGACAACTTGTATGCTAATAATGTATATTCATTATAATTTTGACTTCTTAAATAAAATAATCCCACCTTTATTTTTCAGTGATTTTGAATGGTTATACTGCTGTTTGTTCAATATCTTGAAGTGTGCTTAAGGAAATCTGGGAGAATTCTGTGAATCTTACTACATAGTATTTTATCATTACTCTTGATTCTTCCAAGGCTGTCTGGGTGCCTGCCTTTTATAGATCGGTTGACACCTGATAATTATTTTTTGTGCCCTTTTCATTGCTGAAAGTGTCCCTATTTAAAAGACAAATTATATGATTCTCTCTACATATTACTTCATTTGTACACCATCCTGCTTAAAATTCTGGGAAGCCATCACACAGACTAAGATCACAAAATTAATCCCTCAGCAAAATACATCAAAAGAGATTTCTATTTTTTTATTTGCCATCAAAATGGGTATGAAATATTTGTCATGCTGATCAGCTTTCTTATAGTTCATATCAATACAGGCATGATGCTGTGTTACTTATCCTGTTGAAAAAAAAAGTCTGACTGTAATAGCTGAAAGGCAAGAGAAACAAAACCTTAACAAGGAAATAGATGAAACAACTAAAGAACAAAAAATGTACTTTTCTTTGTGTTTGGGTGAAAAAGAATACTTGAGAAATTCTTTCCTAGTGGTGTCTTGTATTCTGAAAAGAAGGAGGAAATATGTGTGCTTGTTAACACTCAATATTCTGTCAAGCAATTTAGCTGTTTCTTTAGCCCAAATTATAGAGAAGATCACCTCTAATCATGCAGAATACATGCTATTTTACCTTGGTTCCATGGCCCAAAAAGCCACGAATATTTTCTATTGCTACCAAATAGGTTACAAAAAATATCACAAATTCCTGTGCCCTCCCTATAAACGTGTGTGTGTGTGTGTGTGTGTGTGTGTGTGTGTGTGTGTGTGTGTCTACTAAGGGGGATGTTTGGGGTAAGATAAGTGAATTCAAAGAGAAATAAAAAAAAATCATCATTCCCTGTATACAACTTTTTCTTAAACAAAAATATTTTTTATGTAGAATAAGTTACCATGAGGACTTACTGAAACTTATCTTCCCACATGCATTTCAAACCACATTAATAGTTTCAGTAGTAACAGAGGATGCATATTTTTCAAATGGATCAATTAAATGACTGTTAATCCAAAATCCAATGAGGAACACTATTTCCTTCCTTGCCAAATTGTTTCCTGTGGCCATCTCGAGTCTCCTAATGGCTCATCTTCTTCAACAGCTAGTTTTTCAATCTCGTAAATATCTCCACACAGATTCAGAGCTTTATCAAGCACAATTTTAAAAATAATCCAGTACTTAATTTCTTTAAGTAATCATTGAATCTTCTTTGCCAGGCATATAGAACACAATGTTTCTAACGTAGATGGTGTTAAACCATATAACACAATGTTTCTAGAGTAGATATTGTTAAGCCGATAGCATATATTTTTCCCCAGGAAGTTGTCAGTTAACATGAATTTGATCTCTAGGACTCTAGATGTGCAAAACACAAAACAACAGTCTGAAAGCTACTGTACGTATATTTGATTTTTTTCAGATACTAATCAATGGAAAAACTAAAATATTTGAAATGCTAAACTCCTGCGGAAGTAACATAAAACTTCTCTCTTAAAAGACTCCTCAAATACCGTTCCCGGTTTAGAACTGAATTGTGAACAAGAACTCAGAGCGCAAATCATATGCAAGTTATTCTCTAATAGAACCGCATGTACTTTAGACCACAAATAGTCCAGGGCATGAGGTGCTATTAACATTTTCATACTGACACATGTACCCCTTAACACTTCCTCTGCTGACATTCAACTTAATAATATGTGTCCCCGATTACAAAGAAGCATTTGTATGAGGGCTAGAGAGAGAGGGAAAGTAAGGAATAACTAATGAGAAGAAAGTTCCAATTATATCCAATCTCTGCTTCTTATTTCACCCATTATTAAACCTCTATCTACTTTGTTGGCTGAGATGTGCCTGCATCTAAATGCCCTGACATTTTTCAATCCCAATATTGTGCTCCATCGATGTCTCAGAATGTGTTCCTCCTTTCTCTGGTTTTTCCAAAATGAGATAGCTCATGTTCAAATTGTTCAATCCCTGGATATCAGAGTCTCTGATTTGGTGTAGTTCTCATGTAGAAGCAGAATAAGCCAGCTGGCCTCAGCATCCTCAGTCCTATCCTTGACATTCTATGCCTTTGAGTTCATCATGCTCATTCCAGAAGTCCTTGATTAAATAGTAAATGCTTCCTCCAAGGAACAGCATGTTGTATCATTATCAACCACTTACTTGGTGTGGAGTAATTTTTCAGAAAATCCTAAGAGAATGAGCCCTATGTCATGTGTGATTTGAGAAGGGGCATTGGAGATGTTTTAGAGGAGGAGATAGCCTAATGAAGCAAAAATCAGCCTTTAATCTGAGAGAGGAACTCCAAAGAATGAATGAGAGTTCTGGATGCCTGGGAAGGGAAGATACATGAAAACAGAGGTTGAGAGTAGTAATGATAACTTTCACTCACCTTGGCACAGCTTCAGAGGCTATTAAATATCTTCACGTTGTGTCCGGAAGATTATTTATAGTTATCATCATTTGAGGAAACACTTCCACCATTTCTAACCTTAGAATAAAAAGGTAGGCATTAATGGTAAGTGAGAATGTTACAGTTCCTAAGTGGTTTCGTGTTCACTGTTTTGTAGAAGTCAGGCATTGTGTTTTCTTCAGAGATTTCAAATGGCCCTTCTCAAGAGGTATAGACACAGGTTATATGAACTATCATATTGAAATTAAGGAGATGCTGTTACAGTTTCAAAGTAGATGAAAGCCTTTTAAGTAGAAGACAGCCTTTAAGATAAATATTAGCCTTGAGGCTCAAACACTTTAAATGATGCCAAGTTCATCATCAGTATAATGCCAGACTAATGAAAAGGAAAGAGGTTGAGAAGCAGAGCATTGCCAGTGGGTCAGTCACTGGGTGGGATCTTTATATAGGTCACTATAAATATTGAAACAATGTAATGAAATATGATGAAAAGTTTTACCATCACTTATTTTGTGACATAGTAAGTACCTCTCACATATCTGTGGGGGATATATTCTAAGACCCCCAGTGGATGCTTGAAACCACAGATAGTACTGAACTCTATACTGTTTTCTCCTATACATATATATCTTCGATAAAGTTTAATTTATAAATTAGGCACAAGATTAACAATAACGGATAATAAAATTGAACAATTATAACAATATACTGCATTTAAATTTGTGTGAATTTGGTCTCTTTCCCTCCCTTTTTTTTCTCTCAAAATATCTTATTGTACTGTCCTCACCCTCCTTATGATGATGTCAGATGGCAAGATGCCTACCTGGTGAGATGGAGTGAGGTGAATGACATAGGCATTGTGACGTACCATAGGCTAATGTTGACCTGACCAATACATCAGAAAGAAGATTTTGTCCTTCCAGACTATGGCTGACCAAGAGTGCCTGAAACAGTGGAAAGCGAAACCATAGATATTGGGTATACTTACTGTATTTATCAAATAAATTCCAGTGTAGATTAAAATATGTAAGAATATGGTACCTATAATAAAGGAGTATTATAAGCCACTAAGGAATGTTAGAATTATTACTAATAGTATGAAGAAGTGTTACTAAATTTCAGGTGGTACGAACTAAGTTTGTGCATTGATATAGGAATGCCCAATGAAAATAATGTGACCCACTGAATTACATAAAAAAGTGCTTCTTGGAGCTCATAAATACTGTACAATACTGCTATAAATTATTGGATTAGATGTAAAAATAAATTTAGTTTTGTTATTTTAGTTCATAATTATTTAAGAAAACTTTGTGTAACAAAGAGTCATTAAAAGACCTAAGGGGCCACTCTGACTCCATTTTCTCCTAAAACACCCCAAACAAACAGGACTATAGAGATCAGAGTGCTAACAGATTTTCCATGCAGATAAACTGATACTCAGAATTTGGGTCAATTGAACAATATTTGCATACAAGAGCCTTTCTGTGATTAAAAAAAAGTATAACTTGAATGTTGTTATTTTTAGAGCAAACTCTTGACACATCCTTTACAATTTCCTCTCTTTTTTTTTTTTTAATTTTTTTTTCAACGTTTATTTATTTTTGGGACAGAGAGAGAGCATGAACAGGGGAGGGGCAGAGAGAGAGGGAGACACAGAATCGGAAACAGGCTCCAGGCTCTGAGCCATCCGCCCAGAGCCTGACGCGGGGCTCGAACTCACGGACCGCGAGATCGTGACCTGGCTGAAGTCGGACGCTTAACCGACTGCGCCACCCAGGCGCCCCTACAATTTCCTCTCTTAACAGTATCCTAGAAATAATTAGTGCAAAGGTTAGGATTAGAGTTAGGACTCACTACTACATACATTTATGAAGTGTTGCTATAAAACCATATTTGTTTCCAAGAATTTATGTAGGTATTTGACCATTTTTTTCCCTCACAATTTTGGCATTTCTTCACAGAATGTTTTCTAAGCAGTTGACTTCAGAGAATCTAGTCTGTGTTCTTGACTGAGTACAGTCCCTAATATCTATAGATTTATCAAGCTGTTGTAAACATTTTTTATTTAACAATCTTCTTCATCATTCTTAATCCGTAATTGAATTACTCTCAATTGCTTAAAATCTTATCCTTACCTCCTTACCTTTTTGGTCTTAAACCTAGCCTTACCAATTTGTAAGGCATTCTTGCTTTGGCTATTTGTTGTGAAATCTTTTAAAAGTATACTAAGTTCAGGGGCACCTAAGTGGCTCAGTCAGCTGAGTGTCCGTCTTCGACTCACGTTGTGATCTCACAGTTCATGAGTTTGAGGCCCATGTCAGGCTCTGTGCTGACAGCTCAAAGCCTGGAACCTGCTTTGAATTCTGTCTCCCTTTCTCTCTGTGCTCTGTGTCTGTCTCTCTCAAAAATAAACATTTAAAAATTATATATATATATATATATATATACACACACACATATATGTACATTTATACATATACACATACATATATACATATACACATATATGTACATATGTGTGTGTGTATATATATATATATATATATATGTTCATTCCAATATTACTGCAACATTTCATAAAGCAGTTTTGTTTCTCATTTAGGCTTACTTACATTTAATGCAATTTCAAAATTTTTGTTTTCATACGTGTTGAATTTTTGGTAGTAAGCTTCTGGGCAGTTCCATCAATATCATTACATCATTTGCAAATTTTTCAGGCCTCTAAGATATTTACACTGAGAAATACAAATCAAATTTTAGATGAGCTTTATGATATTGCCTAATCAGTTACTTAAATTGTATGCTTTACTACTATACTTGTTTTCTCAATCTAATGACTTTGCCTATGACATATATACATACATATATATATATATATAATTGTTTTCATAATAATAGGATATATGTATCAATAAAATGAAATCTGTTAAAATATATAATGCTTAAGAGACTTGTGATAGTATGTGTTATGTGTCAACCTGGCTAGGCCATACTCCCATTTCTTCATTCATGCGCTAATCTAGATGCTGCTGTGATGTTATTTTGTAGATGTGATTAGCATCTATAGTCACTTACTTTAAGTAAAGGATAAAGGTTTGGGGGAAGTTATCTCAGAAGAAAATGGCAATGATGTATCCTCTCCTCCATGCCTTTAATTTTGGATACTCAGTAACTTTTACTCTTTATCCCCATGCTAACTATGACTCACAGTTAGTCCTTCTTTCTGTCTAGATTTTAGAAGTGGATTGGATTGTCATCCTGTGCTCAGAGTGATCAGTGAAAAATTACATGTTTGGGAGGAGGACACATTTAGAAGAGAGACTTCAAGTTTCAAATAACAATAATTACTTTTATATTGCATTTAATACTTGCGCAACTTTTTAAAGACTATTTCATGCATTAATTTACTTTTCAGAATTCTATGCATAAGAAAAACTTTTATGCACATTTAACAGAAGACAAGCTAAGGAACATAGTTTTACAAAAGCTTGCCTGTGGTCACACAGCCAGAAAGTGAAAGTGTTGTTGAGCCAAAGTGGTCTATGATCTAAACTACTATATTGCTCTGTCTCTGTGATATCTATATAATTGAGAAAAACAAACAAACAAACAAAATTGACTGTAATCATCAGTGAGCGAGACGATTGATACATATTCTGTCACAGGAACAGAAGAGCAGCCTCTGATTTTGTTTCTCTGCAGCATTGTTGAGGCACAAAGCTATTATTCTATGATGACTATTGTGGTAACAAACAAAGAGAGAAAGAAAGAAACAGAAAGTCTTGGAGGATGTTGATTGTGTGCTGAGCTTGCAGCTGGAGCTTATCTTTACTGACAAGCAGGTGTACCAGCCATAGTATAAGGGCTGGTTCCTTTGTTTAAATGATCACACCTCTTCTTAGTTAGGGCAGTTTTAAATCATACTTTTGTGTTTGCTATACATGCAAAATAAAGACATCAACCAGGATTAGTCTGCATGGAAAGAAATAGGCCAAATATTATTATCAACATTAAAACCATTAGCAAGTAGAAAGGAGTACAGACAGGAGGCTCTTGTAGGGAACAAATACACAACAACAGATTACAAACAGTATCCATGATCTACTTCAGTCATGGAACATTAACAAGGTTTATGCAAAGAATCATACATCATTGGGTGAGAATAAATCGCTGAGTAGTTGGCTCTGTTAAGCTTTGATACATGATGAAACACTGAGCAGGAAGTAACCAAAAGCCATGGTACAGGTTGGAAACCGAGAAACTGAAGACTGCCTCAGTCTGGAGGATGGCCTTCATTTTGTCAGTCTCAGGCAGAGGGGTATGACCCCAAAATAATTCCACCCATTCAAAATTTTAGCTTCGTGAATCTCATTTCATGAACAACGCAAATAGGTGTAAATGTATCCAACCCATGAAGAGAGAAATATAAATGACAGCTGGAAAAAAGAACCTCATAATTGCAAATACACAATTCAGAATGATCTTTGTATTCTTGTATCTAAAGAAACCCTCAGGTTTTCCATGGTTGATAAATCTGGTAAAAACATAACCCACCAACCAAGAAAAATGGAGCATGTCTCATGAAACTTTGAACCTCAAATGAAAGAGTAAAATTTAATTCACATACATTTGTGCATAAAATCATGTGAAAATAATCAAAATTTTCAAAAGAATTGATCAGACATAACATTATACATAAACTTTGGTTATTTTTTTTAACTGTGGGAGAGACAAAAAAAAAAAAAGATTACGATAGCCTAAAAAAATATTTACATTCGGTAGCAGATATATCTACCCTCTGTCACACATCCTCTTTGCCTTCAATTAACCCTAGTTCTTCCTCACTGCGTAGCAATCATCTGCCTTGGATGTAATCTGTGTGCATTTCACCTGGTCTCAACTCTACATCTCTTGTTTTCCGCCCCAGGGCTTCTCTGGGACCATGAATGGGACTCTTCTAGGAATCAGCTCAGTCATTCGATTGGGGCACCAAACTGCAACAGGGGTTAACAAAACCTGAGACCACCCTTCATCAGTGAGAATGAAGAGTCTGAGTGTATATTGTCACCTTTCCCTGTTTCACGGACCTAAGTCCGCGATTCATTCTGCAATGCTCCCTGAGAGTAGCCAACAGAATTGAGGTGCAGGGGACCACATAAGTAAGCAGCCCAACAGCACAAGCTTAGACTGGCTTTTTAGCCTCCTCTTTATCACTTTTCCAAGTCTCTCGCTTCTCTCTCTTTCACTTCCTTAGGATCACTTCCTAAAATAAACCGCTGCCTGGAATCTTTTATCTCAGGTGCCGCCCCTGGTGAGAAGTTAAAGTCAGAATTATTCTCTATCTAGAATATTCCCCTCTAAATTTTGTAGGAGTAACACTATTTTTACGAGAGAATAATAAAATTTAATGTTTATTAAATATGCCTATTTGGAACTAATAAAAGCTGTATTACACTTTCTGATTTATCAAAAAGTTGGAAAAATTATTTATCGTATGTAACAAAATTTCTCCTTGTTCATTTAGTCCTATAGGGTATCTTTCAACTTTTCTTTTGTCAAAATAAATGTGAGAATTATAAGTGAGACAGTAATTATTTTCTTTCTAGCATATATGACAACTTTGAAATAATGGTAGTAAAAATTATAAATAGGATTAGTGCCCTTTAAAAAGGAGCCCCAGAGAACTTTTTCACCCTCTTTCTGCCTCCTGAGGATTTAACCAGGAGAATGCAATCTGTGCCCCAGAGGAACACTCTCACCAGAACTTGGCCATGCTGGCACACTACTCCAGGACTGGCCTCCAGAAATGTGAGGAATATATTTCTGTTGTTCCCAGCCCCCAAGACTGTGTTACTTTGTTATAATAGCCCGACCTAAGACATATAGAAAATTATATTTCTGAAAATGTGTTTTCAATCTAGATTTTTTTTAAAGTATAGGAGAATGATCATTTCAGAAAATATATTGGATGCTTTGAATAAAGATTGAGTGGATACTTACATAATATTCCAGATAAGTGGTTTTCTTTTGTTTTTGTAGTTTTGCTTTGGGGGCTTTAAGTTTATTTATTTTGAAAGAGAAAGAGAGAGAGAGAGATCACAAGAGGGGAAGGGATAGAGAGAGAGGGAGAGAGAGAATCCCAAGCAGGCCCCACACTGTCAGCACAGAGCCTGACACAGAGCTCCATCTCAAGAACCGTGAGATCATGACCTGAGCTGATATCAAGAGTCAGATGCTTAACTGAATGAGCCACCCAGGCTCCCTGAGAGAAGTGTTTTAAAGCCACATATTTTCCTTACATCATTTAATATTCTTCTATATTTTATTAATTTATTGAACCAGTTAATAAATACTTATTGAGCTCAAACTTTGGACAATCTATTGTAATAGGTATTGTAAAATTCCTACTGTTTCACCTCATTATTTCTCAGGAATGCACATCACTTTTTGCATGGGTGCACAAAGTTAATGTTAAATACTATTTTTTTTCTTACCATATTATTGTTCTTGATATTAATGATCAAGATATTTGGTGCTCATCTAGTTGTGTCCAGAGCGCTTACTAATATTTCTATTTAAAATTATCTAGACTTACAAATGCTTTGGGTTAATTGGATTGATCTGTAACATGGAGGAATGACTTTGCTTCCCATTAGGACCTTCATTCATGACATGGATGGAGCTGGAGAGTATTATGCTAGGCAAAGTAAGTCAGAGAAAGACAAATATCATCTGATTTCACTCATATGTAGAATTTAAGAAACCAAATGAGTAAAGGCGTGGAGGGGGGAGAGGAGAGAGAGAGAGAGGCAAACCAAGCAATAGACTCTTAACTATAGAGAATAAACCGATGGTTAAGAGAGGGGAGGCGAGTGGGGGGATGGGCTAAATAGGTGGTAAAATGTAAGAAGTAAATTTGTTGTGTTGAGTACCGGATGTTGTATTGAAGTGTTGAATCACTATATTGTACACCTGAAACTAATATTGCACTGTATGTAAAGTAACTGGTATTTATAAACTTTAAAACAACCGGTTGAAAAAATAAGATGGAAAAAGATGTCATATCATAAAGAAGGTTTAAACATTTGGCTTGGTATTGACGGAGTTCAACAATATTTGTTAATCATAAAAGTAGCTTCAAATACATGTTATTTCTTTTCAGTGAAAATTAATATTGATAATATTACATTATTTAATAATATCATCATACAATAATAACTGAAAATAGTAAAGTATGTTTTTTTTCTATCTGTAGTTTAGTAAACATCTCTTTGTGCCTGCTATTAGAAAATAAATACAACATAATTTATTCTTTTTCAATTGTCTCCTAAAAATTATGTTGTCAGAAACTGATGAAAATGTAACTTCTATCAAAAATGTTTTAGGGGCGCCTGGGTGGCTCAGTCGTTAAGCGTCCAACTTCAGCTCAGGGCACGATCTCGCGGTCCGTGAGTTCGAGCCCCGCCTCGGGCTCTGGGCTGATGGCTCAGAGCCTGGTGCCTGCTTCTGGTTCTGTGTCTCCCTCTCTCTCTGCCCCTCCCCCGTTCATGCTCTGTCTCTCTCTGTCTCAAAAATAAATAAACGTTAAAAAAAAAAGTTTTAGAAATTAATCTAAATTGCTTAGTAAATTTTTTTTAAGTTCGAGAAGCGTAATGAATGGTTTTTTAAAAAGTGGGGTAATTGAGGGGTGCCTGGGTGGCTCAGTTGGTTAAGTATCCAGCTTCAGCTCAGGTCATGATCTCATGTATTATGAGTTCAAGCCCCACGTTGGACTCTGTGCTGACAGCTCAGGGACTGGAGCCTGCTTCAGATTCTGTATCCCTCTCTCTCTCTGCCCCTCCTTAGCTCGAGCTCTGTCTCTGTCTCTCTCAAAAATAAATAAACATTACATGCTTTTAAAAGCAGGGTAACTGAGACATTGTACAATATTCACAATGAAACCAATTACAAATTTGGTCTATGGCTAATGAATACATCCAGTAAGATGTCAAGTTATATATTACACTCTTATTAAGTCCCTAAAAGGACAACATCTTTCAAAAATAATATCATAGAGGCATTTTTATCCATTTACTTTATTCTATGTGAGTATGATCTAAATTTTTCTAGATAGTAATAAGCCTTCCACATAAGAATAAATTAAGGAGATTATAAAAAGCATAATGGCCAAGTCAATAATCCTATTATCTCTGATGGTGGGAATTAGCATCATATATATATATATATTTTTTTAATTTATAAGTGATTACAATATAAACAACCATCCTCTTAGGTAGGTACGTTTCTGTCCCAAAGTTTCTGGTGATTCATCATTTTCAGTTATTCATATATGTAGGTGTCTCACTAAGTATGGTGGCAGATGGCCAATTTCTATAAATTAATTCAGTACTATTTACTTGCTGTTAACAAAGTGACATGATTCTCTGCAAATGTCTTCTAAGTCCTGAAAGTTTATGATTGATGGAAAGACTCTAAACCACTAATTGAAAATTTCTTTCTACACCATTAACCACTACACAGACTATGGCTTGGTACACAAGAATAAGATAATGGAGCCTTGATTCAATCATTTGTGGCAAAGGGCAAGGACATATTTCTTTGAGATACTTTCTCAGGTAGGGGCTGTGGACTAACCAGTGGAGGGGGCATGGCAATAGATCTAGCCATCCCACGGATAGAGTGTCCATCTCCGTGAGCAATGTCAAAACCTTTCTCTTTGAAATATTATGAAATGTTGACTTGGATATTATAAAGGTCTTTTATTCAGTCTTTTGTCACTTTAATAATAAAATGTTTTCTATAAAACCTTGAAAAAGACTTTGAGGAAAAACTGCCATGCTCTAGATGTATTACCAATATTAGACACTCTCTTCATTCCCCATGGCATATTGTGCTAACATATCTCTTTATATATAGAAATTATTAAGAAATCCCCCCTTGATATGTGCATTTACATGTAGATCAATAGATCTCTATGTCTAGACCTAACCATTTCCTTCAGTTGTTCCTTCAATCTATGAATTCAGGCAATTTTTTCATATTCAGTTATACACATTAAATAGTTTTAATATTTTTTTTTAATTTTTTTTCAACATTTATTTTATTTTTGGGACAGAGAGAGACAGAGCATGAACGGGGGAGGGGCAGAAAGAGAGGGAGACACAGAATCAGAAACAGGCTCCAGGCTCCGAGCCATCAGCCCAGAGCCTGACGCGGGGCTCGAACTCACGGACCGTGAGATCGTGACCTGGCTGAAGTCGGACGCTTAACCGACTGCGCCACCCAGGCGCCCCTAAATAGTTTTAATATTAAATTCACTTGATTTCCTTTACTATCTTTCAAATCTCCCCTTGAAGACAGCCAGTCGTAACCTCAGAGATACTATCTGTCAGTTTAGTACCTGAATAAAGTAGCTACTGAAGATTTTCAACAAGGACAGGTTGGTTTAGTTGACTCTCTGCTCAAAGTTATGCTAAGTTTCCTCTTACAATTTCTTCAAAACTAGTCACACTGTCAGTATTACTGAACAAGGCTGGAGGAAAATGTGATGATGGGCATTATAGAAGAGTGTTTTTGAATTTCCTGCTAAAGCTTTTTATTTCTATGCTTTTCCTGAAGGTTTGCCAGTTTACAACTGGCTGTCCCTCACCAATTGGTCCAGAGTTCTAGTTTCAGACATCTGTTATGATAGATGATATTGTTTTATCTTTACATTTTTATAACCCTAAAATGTAAGTTGAGAAAAAGAGAATGTGTAAAGAGAAGAGAAAAATATATGAAAAACAAGAATAGAGATTTGTAAATTAGTGAATGTATCTGACCCATCCTGCCAGTATGATATTATCTGTATTTATTGTGATGAGTTGATAGAATTTTTTTTTTAATTTTTATTCCAGTGTAGTTAACATACAGTGTTACCTTAGTTTCAGGTGTACAAAATAGTGATTCAGTAATTCTATTCATTACTCAGTTCTCATCAAGATAAGAGTACTCTAATCCTCTTCACCTATTTAACCCATCCCCCCCACTGGCCTCCCCTCTGGTAACAATTTGTTCTGCATATTTAAGAGTCTATTCTTTTGGTTTGTCTACCTTTTTTTTTTTTTTCCTTTTAACATTTCTTTTGTTTCTTAAACTCCACGTATGAATGAAATCATATGGTATTTGTTTTTCTCTGACTGGCTCATTTAACTTAGCTTTATACTCTAGATCCGCCCACGTTGTCACAAATGGCAAGATTTCACTCGTTTTATGGCTGCATAACATTCCATTATATGTAAATTCCATATCATCTTTATCCATTCGTGTATCAAAGGACACTTGTGTCCATATCTTGGCTATTGTAAATAATGCTGCAATAAACATAGGGGTGCACATATCCCTTTGAATTTACATTTTTGTATTCTTTGAGTAAATACTCACTAATGCAATTACTGGATCAAAGGGCAGTTCTATTATTTTAAGTTTCTTGAGGAATCTTCATAGAGTCTTCCCAAGCAGCTGCAACAGTTTGCATTTCCACCAAGAATGCACTAGGGTTCCCTTTTCTCCACCTCCTCCACAACAATATCTGTTGTTTCTTGTGTTTTTAGTTTTTAGCATTCTGACAGGTATAAGGTGGTATTTCATTGTGGTTTTGATTTGTATTTCCCTGATGATGAGTTATATTGAGCATCTTTTCATGTTTCTCTTGGCCATCTGGTGTCTTCTTTAGAGAAATGGCTGTTTGTGCCTTCTGCCCATTTAGAATTAGATTATTTGTTTTATGTGTGTGTAGTTTTTTTTTTCTTTTTTTTTTTTTTTTGGTATTGAGTTGTTTAAGTTCTTTATATATGTTGGAAACCAACTCTTTATCAGATATGTCATTTACAAATATCATCTCCCATTCTGTAGGTTGTCTTTTAAAAAGCAGAAACTTTTTATTTTGATGTAGTCCCAATAGTTTACTTTTGCTTTCATTTCCCTTGCATCAGAGACATAATATAGAAAGATGTTGTTACTGCCAATGTCAGAGATATTACTGCCTATGCTCTCTTCTAAGATTTTTATGGGTTCAAACCTCATATTTAAGTTCTTAATAATTTTGAGTTTATTTATGTGTGTGGTATAAGAAATTGGCCCAGTTCCATTTTTTTTGCATGTAGCTGTCCAGTTTTCCCAGCATCATTTGTTGAAAAAACTGTCTTTTTGCCATTGCATATTCTTGCCTACTCTGTCAAAGATTAGTTGACCATAAAATTATAGATTTATTTCTGGGTTCTCTATTCTATTCCATTGATCTATGTGTCTATAGTTGTGCCAGTACCATACTGTTTTATTTGCTAGAGCTTTATAATGTAACTTGAGGTCTAGAACTGTCATACCTCCAGTTTTGTTTTTTTTTTCAAGATTGCTTTGGTTATTCAGGGTCTTTTGCAAATTCATAAACATTTTTGGATTGTTTGTTCTAGTTCTGTGAAAAATGCTATCGGTATTTTGATTGAGATTGCATTAAATGAGTAGATTGCATTGGGTAGTATAGACATTTTAACAAAATTTGTTCTTCCAATCCATGAGGATGGAATGTCTTTCCATTTGTTTTTGTCATTTTCAATTTTTTCATCAGTGCTTTATAGTTTTAAGAGTGCAGTTCTTTCACTTCTTGAGTTAAGCTTATGCCTAGGTATCTTATTATTTTGGGTACAGTTGTAAATGGAATTAATTTCCTTTTCTGATGCTTCATTATTAATATGTAGAAATGCAATGGATAGCGGTATATTGATTTTGTATCCTGCAAATTAACTGAATTCATCTATCAGTACTAGTAGTTTTTTATAGAGTTTTTAGGTTTTCTACATATACTGTAATGTCATCTGCAAATAGTGAATGTTTTACATCCGCCTTTACTAATTTGGATGCGTTGTAATTCTTTTTCTTGTCTGATTGCTGTGACTAGGACTTCCAGTACTTTGTGGAATAAAAGTGGTGAGAGTGAACATCCTTGTCTTATTCCTGACCTTAGGGGAATATCTGTCAGTTTTTCCCCATTGGCATGTTGTTAGCTATGGGTTTTTCATATAAGGGTACTTCCTCTCTAAACCTACTTTTTGAGGCTTATTTGGCTGAATGGATCTTGTGCTTTGCCAAATGCTTTTTTTATGCATCTATTGAAATGATTCTGTGATTTTATCATTTCTCTTATTGATGTGATTTATCATGTTGTTTGATTTGAAAATATTGAACCACACTTGTATCCTGGGAATAAATCCCAATTGGTCACAATGAATGATATTTTAGTGTGTTGTTAGATTCAGTTTGCTAATATTTTGTTGAGAATGTTTACATGTATGTTTATCAGAGATATCGGCATGTAATTCTCTTTTTTAGTGGTATCTTTGTATTTTAGTCTCAAGTTAATGCTGGATTCATAGAATGAATTGGAAGTTTTTATTCCTCTTCTATTTTTTGGAATAGTTTGAGAAGAATAGGTATTAAGTCCTTAAATGTTTTGTAAAATTCACCTGTGACACCATCTGGCCTTGGACTTTTGTTTTCTGTGAGTTTTTTTTTAAGTTTATTTATTTTGAGAGCAAAAGAGAAAGAGAGAGGGGGAGACACTTATGAGAAGGGGAAGGACAGAGAGAAAAGGAGAGAGAGAATCCCAAGGAGGCTCCATGCTATCAGCACAGAGCCTGATGCGTGGTTCATTCCCACAAACTGTGAGATCATGACCTGAACCAATATCAAGAGTCAGATGCTTTACCATCTAAGCCAACCAGGCAGCCCTTGATGGGAATTTTTGATTACTAATTCAATTTCATTGCTGGTAATCAGTCTATTCAAATTTTCAGTCTCTCCTTGCTTCATTTTGGGTAGGTTATACATTTTTAGTAATTTATTCATTTCTTCTAGGTTGTCCAATTTGTTGGCATTAGTTTTTCATAATATTCTCTTCAATCCTTTGTATTTATGTGGAGATGGTTGTTGCTTCTCCTCTTTCTTTTCTGATTTTATTTATCTGCATCTTATCTCTCCTCAAAATCTTTCTCTCTCAATAAATCTTGCTAATGGTTTATCACTTTTGTTGATCTTTTTTTATGTGTACTGTGAGAGTTACAGGGAGCGTGAGCAGGGGAGGGGCAGAGAGAGAAGCAGATGGGGAATGTGAAGCAGGCTTCAGGCCCTGAACTGTCAGCACAGAGCCTGACACAAGGTTCAAACTCACACAGACTGCGACATGAACCGAAGTCGGACGCTTAACTGAGACACTCAGGCATCCCTTTTTGTTGATCTTTCTAAAGAACCAGCTCCTGGTTTTCCTTGATCTGTTCTATTGTTTGTTGTTTTTTTGTTTGTTTTTTAGTTTCTGTATTATTTATTTCTGCTCCAATATTTCTTTACTTCTTCTAGTTTTGGGTCTTGTTTGTTCTTCTTTTTCTAGCTCCTTTAAGTATAAGGTTAGGTTGTTTATTTGAGATTTTTCTTGCTTCTTGAGGTAGGCATCTATTGCTATTAATCCCCTCTTAGAACTGCTTTTGCTGTATCTAATAGATTTGGGGCCATTGTATTTTCATTTTCATTTCTTTCCATGCAATTTTGGATTTCTTCTTTGATTTCTTGATTGACCCATTCATTGCTTAGTAGTATGTTATTTAACTTCAATGTATTACAGATTTTTGTTGTAGCTGATTTTCATAGTGTTGTACTCAGAAAAGACTTCAATCTTTTTGAATCTGTTGAGACTTGTTTGGTGACCTAACATGTGATCTCTTCCAAAGTATATTCCATGTGCACTTGAAAAGAATGTGTATTCTGCTGTTTAAGGTTGGTCCAATGTGTCATTCAAAGCCAGTTTTCTTGTTGATTTTCTGTTAAGATGATCTTTTTATTGATGAAAGTGGGGTATAAAATTCCCTGGTATTATTGTACTGTTAACAATTAGTTTTTTCAAATGTTTGTTATTAACTGTTTTATGTATTTAGGAGCTCTCATGTTGGGTTAATAAATATTTAAAATTGTAATATCTTTTTGTTGGATACCCCTCTTTATGAGTATATTGTATCTTTCTTTGTCTCTTGTTAAAGTCTTTGTTTTAAAGTCTATTTTGTCTGATAGAAGTATTGCTTCCCTGGCTTTCTTTGGACATATATTTGCATGATAAATATTTCTCTATCCCTTAACTTTCAATCTGTATTTTAGGTTTGAAAAGAGTCTTTTATAAGCAACATATAGGTGGGTCTTGTTTTTCTTTCTTTAATTTTTTTTTTATGTTTATTTATTTATTTTGAGAGAGAGTGCATGAGCTGGGGGAGGGGCAGAGAGAGAGAGGGAGAAAGAGAATTCCAAGCAGGCTATGCGTTGTCAGCACAGAGCCTGAAGTGGGGCTCAATCCTATGACCCTGAGATCTCGACCTGAGCCAAAATCACTAGTTGGATACTTAACCATCTGGCCTCCCAGGCACCCCTTTGTCTTGTTTTTCTATCCATTCCTTCACCCTAGTGTTTTGATTGCAGCACTTAGTCCATTTACATTCAAAGTAATTATTGATAAGTATGTATTTATTGCCATTCATTTGTTTTCTGGTTGTTTTTGTAGTTCTTCTCTGATCTTTTCTTCTCTCTTCTCTCATGGTTTGCTGGCTTTCTTTAGTGATATACTGGGATTCCTTTCTCCATCATTTGCATATCTATTACTGGTTTTTGATTTGTGGTTACTATTAGGATTGCATATAACATTTTCTGCATGAAGCAGTCTATATCAGTGTTGATGGTCACTTAAGTTTGAACCCATTCTTTACTCCTGTCCTTCCCACATTTTAGGTATATGGTATTATACTTTATATCATTTTATTTTGTGAATCACTTGACTGATTTTTACATATATATTTATTTCCACTGCTTTTTGTGCTTCCTACTCATCTTAGTTTCACTTATGTTCTTTCCTTTCTATTCAAAGAATCCCCTTTAACATTTCTTGTAGGGCTGGTTTAGTGGTTATGAACTCCTGTACCTTTCGTTTGTCTGGGCAACTCTTTATATCTCCTTCTATTCTGCATGATAGCCCTGCTGGATACAGTATTTTTGGCTGCGGATTTTTTTTTCTTTTAGCACTTTGAATATATCATGCCACTCCCTTTGAGCTGCAAAGATTTTGCTGAAAAATCAGTTGATAACCTAATGGGGTTTCTGTTGTGTATAACTCTGTTCTTTTCTCTTGCTGTTTTAAAACTTTCTCTTTATCCCTACTTTTTGTCATTTTAATTGTTATATGTCTTGATGCACACCTCCTGGGTTCATTTTGTTGGGGGATCTCTGTGCCTCCTGGAACTGGATGCTTGTTTTCTTCCCCAGATTAGGGAAGTTTGCAGCTATTATTTCTTCAAATCAATTTTTTGATCTATTTTTCTCTCTTTTCTCCTTCTAGGAATTCTTCTAGGATACAAATGTTACTCTTGATGGAGTTGCTGAGTTCCCTGAGTGTATTCTCATTTTGCAGATTTTTTTCTTTTACCTGATCATCGTGATTACTTTCCATTCCTCTACCCTCCAGGTTGCTATTTCATTCTTCTGCTTCCTGTAGCTTGCTATTATTCTATCTAGTGTATCTTTTATTTCATTAATTGTGTTCCTCATTTATTAGCATTTTTTATTAAGGGTCTCATTGATGTCCTTCACTCTTTTCTCAAGTCCAGTGAATATCTTTATGATCATTATTTTAAATTTTCTAACAGGCATATTACTTATATCCATTTCACTTAGGTCTCTTGTTGTGGTTTAGTCCTGTTCTTTCATTTGGGACTTGTTTCTCTCTCTCATTTGTCTACCCCCCTGCATTTGCTTCTCTGTGTTAGGAATGTCAGCTATATGTCCTGTTCTTGAAAATAGTGACCTTATCAAAGAAGAAGTCCTGTAGTGCCCTGCAGTGCAGTGTCCATTGCTTACCAGAACCTGGCTCTTCAAGGATGTCTACTATATGTGTTGCATGCACTCTGCTGTTGTGTCCTGGCCACTTTTTCCTCTGGTCCAGTTGTCTGCAGTAGCTCTCTTTGCCTTCTGTGGGCAGTGTTTGGTCCCTGGAGTATTAGTGGACCCATCTTGGGCTACCTTAGGCTTGAGTTGAGTCAGAACAAGCATTTTTCAGAGATGCAATAGCACCAAACTTCTGGGTGCCTTCCCTGTGTTATCCCTTATGGGTGTGTGTGGTAATTATCCCTTATCCCATGGGCAGGAGTGGGCTGGCCCTGTTGGGGCTGCTTGCACACTTCCAGGCTTGTGGCCCTGGTTTGAATGGGCTCTAGCCAAAAGCATATTGGAGGGGACATGCTGCTGCTGCTGCCACTGGGCTGGCCAGAGCAGGGTGTGCAGTTTTAGCAAGGTCCTCATAAGTCTTTTGTGAGACCCGCCACCACCACTGCCATCTCCAGGATTGAGGCCTTACAATTAAGGCAGGTCAGGAGACTCAGTGTTGGAAGGTTTGGTGTAGGGGCCTGCAACACAAGAACTGAAACAAGTATATGAAACAAATATAACTGGAAAGAATCATCTACCAAAGTATGGAGGCATGGGGCATGGTATAAGCTAGTTAGATAGTGAGTGTTGGCACTCTGCTGTTCCTGAAAGTGGCAGTGTGTTTATGATGAGTGGCAGTGGAGGGAAATGGCATCTTTAAGCTCCTTTGTTTCTGGAGAAGTCCCTCAGGGAAACCTGCCCCTCTGGGATATGCTCTGAGATTCACAAATAATTCTCCCTCCTATATGCCCCACATGTTTTTCAAACTGCTGTTTTTATGCTGTATCTCCCTGGATTGTTTGTTGTGTTGTCTCTTTAAGGGTGGAGACTCAGCTTCCTATCACCCTCTAGGCTCTCCCAGAACCAAGCCTGCTGAGTTTTTAAAATTGCAGGCTTTAAGTTCCACTTGTAAGAATTGTAAGTTCCTCTTGTAAGAATTTATGACCCTCTAATTTTTGACCTTTCTAGTTTTCAAAGCCAAGTGTTAGGGGATTCATTTCCCTGTTCAGATTCCCTGATGTTAGAGTATACTTCTTTCCCCTCTCTGTGCCCATGGCTCCCTCCCTCCTGCAGATAGCTCTTGGGTCTTTTAGCTCCCCATTGCATGTCCATCCTTTCTGCCATCTTAGATATGACCTCTTCTCTACCTTTAGTTGTAGAGTTTGTTCTGCCAGTCTTCAGGATGTTTTCTGGGGTATTTACACTGATGTGAGTGTTACCTAGTTGTATCCATGGGAGGGACAGAGCTTAGGGTCCTCCTACTGTGCCATCTTTCAGACCCGGGAGAGTTGATATGAATTTTAAAATTAAATTTTATGCACATTTGTTGAAGCAACTGTTACTGGCTCAATATCTTAACAGCATTTGGTTCTGAGAAGTTTCTGATGATCTTAAGTGCTTTTAATTCTTCGTAACAAGAAACCCTCCTGCACAAGTTCTATTTCCCTCAAGCTCTTTTGTAAGTCAGAAAAAGAGGGACAACCAAAGAGAATGAATGCAAAATTAGCTATAAAGAAACATCGAAGGAAAATAAATACCTGGATTAAAATTGGAATGTGGGGCGCCTGGGTAGCTCAGTCGGTTGGGCGTCTTACTTCCGCTCAGGTCGTGATATCGCGGTTTGTGAGTTCAAGCCCTGCGTAGGGCTCTGGGCTGACAGCTCGGAGCCTGGAGCCTGCTTGGGATTCTCTGTCTCTTTCTCTCTCTGCCCCTCCCCCACTTATGCTCTGTCTCTGTCTCTCAAAAAGAAATAAATGTAAAAAAATAAAAATAAAAAATATGGAATGAGCAAGGATATTTTTCTTACTTTGAATCTGGACTAGCTTTGTTAGCCAATTCATCCTAATCCCAAACTCTCTTCTTTCTCAATCTGTTCAAAGATTTCCCCTCAACTTTCTTAATCTGGCTGACATTCCCACAGTTGTATCACTGCTAAGGACTGCTATAACCATTCTGTGAGAGTATTATTGCCCATTCCCCATTATGACATATTAACATAAGTACCCAAACATAGCTTCTATTTCTTCCAATATAATGACAATTTTATTTGATTAATTAATCAGTGCTCTTAGAAAAGGCTATTTGAATTTTAATCAAGCAACAAATGTGATTTTGAAACTAGTGTTTATTAGTTAAGCCTTTCATTTGTTCCCTAACTTGGATATTTGTTCTGGTGATGAGTATAATAGTCACAAATGGGCAACAACTTCAAGATGGCGGTTCTGTAGAGAAAGCTGTGTCTGGTCACTGAGGGTTTGTGAAACCTATAAATCATGCCAAGGAGTGCCTGCTTTACTCAACTGTTGAGACTAATTGATACTATTTTATCTCACTACTGCTTATCAAAGCATGACTTCCCATTAATTTTTTAAATGCCTATCTAAGGGACTAATGTGAAAGAGAATTGTTTCTTTATATACAGGCAATAGCATCTATGAAACATATATGGGCAATTATGCTAAATATGGCATAAATCTAGAGTGAAACAAGTCAATATAAGAGACATAAGAATGAGAGATTCCGGAATATGGCGGCGTAGGAGGACACTGCTCTCACCGCGCGTCCTGCTAATCACTTAGATTCCACCTACACCTGCCTAAATAACCCAGAAAACCACCAGAGGATTAGCAGAACGGAGTCGCCTGAGCCAAGCGCAGAAGAGAGGCCCACAGAAGAGGGTAGGAAGGGCGGCGAGGCGGTGCGCGCTGCGCTCCACGGACTGGCGGGAGGGAGCCGGGGCGGAGGGGCGGCTCGCCGGCCAAGCAGAGCCCCGAGTCTGGCTTGCAAAAAGCGGAGGGGCCTGACAGACTGTGTTCCGACAGCAAGCGCGACTTAGCATCTGGGAGGTCATAAGTTAACAGCTCTGCTCAGAAACCGGGAAGGCTGGAGGACAAAGGGAAGGAGAGCTGCTGAGCCCCCGGACGACAGAGCTCAGTTTGGTGGGGAACAAAGGCTCTCGCCAGCGCCATCTCCCCCGCCCATCCCCCAGCCAAAATCCCAAAGAGAACCAGTTCCTGCCTGGGAACTTGCTCGCTCCGCGCAAACACCCAACTCTGTGCTTCTGTGGAGCCAAACCTCCGGCAGCGGATCTGACTCCCTCCCACTGCCACAGGGCCCCTCCTGAAGTGGATCACCTAAGGAGAAGCAAGCTAAGCCTGCCCCTCATGCCCCTGTGCACCTTGCCTACCCACCCCAGCTAAGACGCCAGATCCCCAGCATCACAAGCCTGGCAGTGTGCAAGTAGCCCAGACGGGCCACGCCACCCCACAGTGAATCCCGCCCCTAGGAGAGGGGAAGAGAAGGCACACACCAGTCTGACTGTGGCCCCAGCGGTGGGCTGGGGGCAGACATCAGGTCTGACTGCGGCCCCGCCCACCAACTCCAGTTATACACCACAGCACAGGGGAAGTGCCCTGCAGGTCCTCACCACGCCAGGGACTATCCAAAATGACCAAGCGGAAGAATTCCCCTCAGAAGAATCTCCAGGAAATAACAACAGCTAATGAGCTGATCAAAAAGGATTTAAATAATATAACAGAAAGTGAATTTAGAATAATAGTCATAAAATTAATCACTGGGGTTGAAAACAGTATACAGGACAGCAGAGAATCTCTTGCTACAGAGATCAAGGGACTAAGGAACAGTCATGAGGAGCTGAAAAACACTTTAAACAAAATGCAAAACAAAATGGAAACCACCACGGCTCGGATTGAAGAGGCAGAGGAGAGAATAGGTGAACTAGAAGATAAAGTTATGGAAAAAGAGGAAGCTGAGAAAAAGAGAGATAAAAAAATCCAAGAGTATGAGGGGAAAATTAGAGAACTAAGTGATACACTAAAAAAGAAATAATCTACGCATAATTGGTATCCCAGAGGAGGAAGAGAGAGGGAAAGGTGCTGAAGGGGTACTTGAATAAATACTAGCTGAGAACTTCCCTGATCTGGGGAAGGAAAAAGGCATTGAAATCCAAGAGGCACAGAGAACTCCCTTCAGACGTAACTTGAATCGATCTTCTGCACGACATATCATAGTGAAACTGGCAAAATACAAGGATAAAGAGAAAATTCTGAAAGCAGCAAGAGGTAAACATGCCCTCACATATAAAGGGAGACCTATAAGACTCGTGACTGATCTCTCTTTTGAAACTTGGCAGGCCAGAAAGAGTTGGCATGAGATTTTCAGTTTGCTAGACAGAAAAATATGCAGCCGAGAATCCTTTATCCAGCAAGCCTGTCATTTAGAATAGAAGGAGAGATAAAGGTCTTCCCAAACAAACAAAAACTGAAGGAATTTGTCACCACTAAACCAGCCCTACAAGAGATCCTAAGGAGGACTCTGTGAGACAAAGTACCAGAGACATCACTACAAGCATAAAACATACAGACATCACAATGACTCTAAACCCACATCTTTCTATAATAACACTGAATGTAAATGGATTAAATGCGCCAACCAAAAGACATAGGGTATCAGAATGGATAAAAAAACAAGACCCATCTATTTGCTGTCTACAAGAGACTCATTTTAGACCTGAGGACACCTTTAGATGGAGAGTGAGGGGATGGAGAACTATTTATCATGCTACTGGAAGCCAAAAGAAAGCTGGAGTAGCCATACTTATATCCGACAAACTAGACTTTAAATTAAAGGCTGTAACAAGAGATGAAGAAGGACATTATATAATAGTGACAGGGTCTATCCATCAGGAAGAGCTAACAATTATAAATGTCTATGCGCCGAATACCGGAGCGCCCAAATATATAAAACAATTACTCATAAACACAAGCAACCTTATTGAGAAGAATGTGGTAATTGCAGGGGACTTTAACACCCCACTTACAGAAATGGATAGATCATCTAGACGCACGGTCAATAAAGAAACAAGGGCCCTGAATGAGACATTGGATCAGATGGACTTGACAGATATATTTAGAACTCTGCATCCCAAAGCAACAGAATATACTTTCTTCTCGAGTGCACATGGAACATTCTCCAAGATAGATCATATACTGGGTCACAAAACAGCCCTTCATAAGTTTACAAGAATTGAAATCATACCATGCATCCTTTCAGACCACAAAGCTATGAAGCTTGAAATCAACCACAGAAAAAAGTCTGGAAAACCTCCAAAAGGATGGAGGTTAAAGAACACCCTACTAACGAATGAGTGGGTCAACCAGGCAATAAGAGAAGAAATTAAAAAATATATGGAAACAAACGAAAATGAAAATACAACAATCCAAACGCTTTGGGACGCAGCGAAGGCAGTCCTGAGAGGAAAATACATTGCAATCCAGGCCTATCTCAAGAAACAAGAAAAATCCCAAATACAAAATCTAACAGCACACCTAAAGGAAATAGAACCAGAACAGCAAAGGCAGCCTAAACCCAGCAGAAGAAGAGAAAGAATAAAGATCAGAGCAGAAATAAACAATATAGAATCTAAAAAAACTGTAGAGCAGATCAACGAAACCAAGAGTTGGTTTTTTGAAAGAATAAACAAAATTGACAAACCTCTAGCCAGGCTTCTCAAAAAGAAATGGGAGATGACCCAAATAGATAAAATCATGAATGAAAATGGAATGATTACAACCAATCCCTCAGAGATACAAACAATTATCAGGGAATACTATGAAAAATTATATGGCAACAAATTGGACAACCTGGAAGAAATGGACAAATTCCTGAACACCCACACTCTTCCAAAACTCAATCTGGAGGAAATATAAAGCTTGAACAGACCCATCACCAGCGAAGAAATTGAATCGGTTATCAAAAATCTCCCAACAAATAAGAGTCCAGGACCAGACGGCTTCCCAGGGGAGTTCTACCAGACGTTTAAAGCAGAGAAATACCTATCCTTTTCAAGCTATTCCAAGAAATAGAAAGGGAAGGAAAACTTCCAGACTCATTCTATGAAGCCTGTATTACTTTGATTCCTAAACCAGACAGAGACCCAGTAAAAAAAGAGAACTACGGGCCAATATCCCTGATGAATATGGATGCAAAAAATTCTCAATAAGATACTAGCAAATCGAATTCAATGGCATATAAAAAGAATTATTCACCATGATCAAGTGGGATTCATTCCTGGGATGCAGGGCTGGTTCAACATTCACAAATCAATCAACGTGATACATCATGTTAACAAAAAAAAAGAGAAGAACCATATGATCCTGTCAATCGATGCAGAAAAGGCCTTTGACAAAATCCAGCACCCTTTCTTAATAAAAACCCTTGAGAAAGTCGGGATAGAAGGAACATACTTAAACCTCATAAAAGCCATTTATGAAAAGTCCACAGCTAACATCATCCTCATGGGGGAAAAACTGAGAGCTTTTTCCCTGGATCAGGAACACGACAGGGATGCCCACTCTCACCGCTGTTGTTTAACATAGTG
>NW_024412395.1:73017293-73082258 GCF_014898765.1 Herpailurus yagouaroundi | reverse complement strand
GCTAGAACTGATACATGAATTCAGCAAAGTTGCAGGATACAAAATCAATGTACAGAAATCAGTTGCATTCTTATACACTAACAATGAAGCAACAGAAAGACAAATAAGGAAACTGATCCCATTCACAATTGCACCAAGAAGCATAAAATACCTAGGAATAAATCTAACCAAAGATGTAAAGGATCTGTATGCTGAAAACTATAGAAAGCTTAAGAAGGTAATTGAAGAAGATTTAAAGAAATGGAAAGACATTCCCTGCTCATGGATTGGAAGAATAAATATTGTCAAAATGTCAATACTACCCAAAACTATCTACACATTCAATGCAATCCCAATCAAAATTGCACCAGCATTCTTCTCGAAACTAGAACAAGCAATCCTAAAATTCATATGGAACCACAAAAGGCCCCGAATAGCCAAAGTAATTTTGAAGAAGAAGACCAAAGCAGGAGGCATCACAATCCCAGACTTTAGCCTCTACTACAAAGCTGTCATCATCAAGACAGCATGGTATTGGCACAAAAACAGACACATAGACCAATGGAATAGAATAGAAACCCCAGAACTAGACCCACAAACGTATGGCCAACTCATCTTTGACAAAGCAGGAAAGAACATACAATGGAAAAAAGACAGTCTCTTTAACAAATGGTGCTGGGAGAACTGGACAGCAACATGCAGAAGGTTGAAACTAGACCATTTTCTCACACCATTCACAAAAATCAACTCAAAATGGATAAAGGACCTGAATGTGAGACAGGAAACCATCAAAACCCTAGAGGAGAAAGCAGGAAAAGACCTCTCTGACCTCAGCCGTAGCAATCTCTTACTCGACACATCCCCAAAGGCAAGGGAATTAAAAGCAAAAGTGAATTACTGGGACCTTATGAAGATAAAAAGCTTCTGCACAGCAAAGGAAACAACCAACACAACTAAAAGGCAACCAACGGAATGGGAAAAGATATTTGCAAATGACATCTCGGACAAAGGGCTAGTATCCAAAATCTATAAAGAGCTCACCAAACTCCACACCCGAAAAGCAAATACCCCAGTGAAGAAATGGGCAGAAAACATGAATAGACACTTCTCTAAAGAAGACATCCGGATGGCCAACAGGCACATGAAAAGATGTTCAGCGTCGCTCCTTATCAGGGAAATACAAATCAAAACCACACTCAGGTATCACCTCACGCCAGTCAGAATGGCCAAAATGAACAAATCAGGAGACTCTAGATGCTGGCGAGGATGTGGAGAAACGGGAACCCTCTTGCACTGTTGGTGGGAATGCAAATTGGTGCAGCCGCTCTGGAAAGCAGTGTGGAGGTTCCTCAGAAAATTAAAAATAGACCTACCCTATGGCCCAGCAATAGCACTGCTAGGAATTTACCCAAGGGATACAGGAGTACTGATGCATAGGGGCACTTGTACCCCAACATTCATAGCAGCACTCTCAACAATAGCCAAATGATGGAAAGAGCCTAAATGTCCATCAACTGATGAATGGATAAAGAGATTGTGGTTTATATACACAATGGAGTACTACGTGGCAATGAGAAAGAATGAAATATGGCCCTTTGTAGTAACGTGGATGGAACTGGAGAGTGTGATGCTAAGTGAAATAAGCCATACAGAGAAAGACAGATACCATATGGTTTCACTCTTATGTGGATCCTGAGAAACTTAACAGGAACCCATGGGGGAGGGGAAGAAAAAAAAAAAAAAAGAGGTTGGAGTGGGAGAGAGCCAAAGCATAAGAGACTGTTGAGAACTGAGAGCAAACTGAGGGTTGATGGGGGGTGGGAGGGAGGAGAGGGTGGGTGATGGGTATTGAGGAGGGCACCTTTTGGGATGAGCACTGGGTGTTGTATGGAAACCAATTTGACAATAAATTTCATATATTAAACAACAAAAAAAAAGAGACATAAGAATGAATATTTTGTCTTCCCTGCCTCAAATTGCTATGTGGAACTTCCTTATGCTGTTTTCTAAATGGGCTGCTCTCTACTCCAAGCTCTATTCATGCAAATCCAACTGTTCCTTTCGTCTTGCAATTATTCAACATAATTAGCAATATTTAGAAGGTTAGCCAAGTGTTGCACATTTCATATGTAAGTCTTGGCTTTACTCCACATAAAAATTTCAAGGTATTGTGCTCCTTAACTCTTCAGAAAAGATGTCTTTCAAAGACAATGAGGTGTCATTTATCCTTAATTGCTCTTTAGTTTTCTATTTCTCTTAAGCATCTATCATTTTTGACAGACAGTATTTTTTTTTTAATTTTTTTTCAACGTTTATTTATTTTTGGGACAGAGAGAGACAGAGCATGAACGGGGGAGGGGCAGAGAGAGAGGGAGACACAGAATCGGAAACAGTCTCCAGGCTCCAAGCCATTAGCCCAGAGCCTGACGTGGGGCTGGAACTCATGGACCGCAAGATCGTGACCTGGCTGAAGTCGGACGCTTAACCGACTGCGCCACCCAGGCGCCCCAACAGACAGTATTTCTGAACGGACTCTGACTAAAATAAAATGGTGTTCATATTTTCCCCCTTTGTAATGAAAGGTAACACATAAGAAATCAATTTACAGCAGAGTGTGAGATTCTACTTTTTTTGTATGTGTGCATGTGATCTTTGCTCTAATAATACATTTTCTTCTCTGTTCTCTAAACCAAGTATCCTTACTTGAAAACAACAGAAAGTTGGTAGAAGTTTAACTAGTGTTAGATATGTAGTCTTCAAATATTACAGTTTTTCCTACTGGGGCTACTTTCCAAATAAACATTAAGTTACTCTGTATTAAACTGAGGTTGTGTTACAAAGTGTACAGCTTTTCATTTGAATTATAAAAGAAATTTTGTGCAAGGAGAATGTCATAAGCTGTGTCCCTTTAAAAAATTTGACCTGGGTGACATCTTTCATAAGTTTCATAAACTTATAAAAATAAGAATTGCATCATAAAATTCAGTGAAATATAGTGAAGTTACATCCTTTTAGTTCAATATTGAGATTTGATTACCTTTGATATCAGTGACTGTTACTTAAAATAAATATCCAAATAAACAAACAAACTATCAAAAATTGTATGAGACAAGTTAGAGAGGCAAAGGTTACTTTATTTAAGACTATTGCAATAAGGAAGAAAGATTGAACCCCACTCTATTGAAGTAAAAGGCTGGTGGGTCTTTATATGCTGGTATGCTGGAAGGACCTGGTGGAAAATTATTGGAGGACATTAGGGAGGAGGATGGTCAATATAGTAGGACTATCTGTGTTTGTTAATGGTTGCTTATGGAAGTTAGACTTTAATCTAGCCTCCAACAGAGACTAGGAGATGGGACCCCACCATCTTTCTTGATGTTTACATTTCAAAGAGATGGCTCCCAGGTCCTTAGGAAGACTTTCCTGGGTTGCTAAGAGGAGACTTTTGTCTCAAAGGGAAAGATAAAGAATTTATAGTTGAGCTTTTTGTAAAGCAAATACTCTAAAAAATAAAATAGGAGGCTGGAGCCTACAGTCAGGAAGGAATCTGTCTAAAATTTAATCAAGCTGAAGGGAATGTTAAGGTCATCTTGGTAAAAAAAAAAAAAAAAGTTTACTCTTTTTTGAAACTTCTTTGATAAGAGTTTCACATCCTAAAGAATAATTGTTATAAGAATTAGAGAGTTTCGACTTTCAAAAATATTTTATAGAGCACACTCATAGAAAGTAGGATTTATATCTTTTACATCATAAATGTCAAAACCTATTGGCAATATTTATTATACTGAGAATTCAAATATTCTTGAAAAGTGCCGGAAGTATTTCACTCAATGTCCAATGCAGTACATTTCTCTAGGTAAATATTTTTTACCCTAGGTAGAATAATCCATTTATAATGTAAGATGACCTGGAACTGATCATGGTGATTAGGAACATTGTCACCTTCGTATTCCACAACTGTTATAAGAATGAAAATAGCAACATTTAAGCAATCTAATAGTTTTTGAAGGCACTGCAATTTCAGAGGTTTCTGGCAGATGTGTTGGTCCATTAAGCTTTAATGAGATGTTTAGTAGGCATAGGAAAGTAACTCAATTCAAAAGCTCTTGAGCCAAATATGTTCTTTTAGTCCAATGGGATAATTATCTATATGCATATGGAGATTGGGACGTCCTTCCAAACAAAAATCAATTTTAAATCACATCTCAACTTAAGGTCTTTAACTAGAAAAACAAAAACACTGAGTCTCTGTGAGTATGAATGCTGTTGTCTCTAAATGCATTCACTTAGATTCATTATATCTCTATTTTCATATTAATACTCCCTTAGAAATCCATATTTCTGCTGAAATGTGTCTAAAGCCCTTTTTAATATTATATCACTGACATAATAAAAACACTTAAAATAATGGCCAATACCTCTTGCACTTTTATGTTCAAGATACTAAATGATTTATACACACTAACTCATTTACTTTCTGGCCAAGCCTATGAGGTAGGTTCTATTAACAGACTCACTTTATATATGTGTTAATCAACTTGCCTAAGATCACACAGTAAGTGGCAGCCAGGATTTAAATATAGGAAGTCTAGATCCATAAGCCACATGTTTATCATTATATTATATCCTCTGTGTATTTATAAGGTTCAGAACTATTCAAGGGCAAAGTCTCTTTCATAGTAGAGAGAACAGAGTATTATAGTGTTTGGTAAACTCATTCTTTATTATGTTGGTTGTTCTATTTTAAATGAATAGTGAAAATATTTCCTGAAAGTTAGAGAAGAAATATATAGAGTTTGATATTTTATACAAGCTTGTTTCTCTTTTTCTTCATCCTGAATTGTATTAATTTATATTTACTAATGGAAATAATAAAGACAATTTTAAAAAGAAAAAAAACCTCTATTAACCTTACTTCCACATAGATTCAAAAATCAGTACAACACAACAATTTTACATGAATTTTGAATTTTGTTCTTTTGTGGTTAACACTTTAACAAATATTTTATGATTTAATTTTCTTGTAATTACACCTTCAGACCCTAAATACTCATGGGATCAGTTTATTACATTATTCTAAGCCATTATTCATTTAGTCTATATAGGTGATGTCATTTCCCTACACTCATGTGAAATCCTTTAAGGCTTCCATAGCTATCAAACACTGCCAAAAAACCCCACTGTATTTTGATCCAGTAAATAATATTTTTTGATAAATAGCAATAAAATTTATCTTCACATTTTGCAGCTTATTAGTTTCACACAATTAAACTTGTTTTCTTGTTGCTTTGATCTCTTATCCTAAATCTTCACATTGTTCTTCCATTCTTCTTTGCTGTCAGCATATTGCTTTCTTCATAGCTGTGCTAGGCCTGGGATTTTCCCTAGATTGGATATTCGTAGTGGCCAGGAAAGTACAAGCGAGAGGTGATATATTTCCTTACGGATACTGGGGCTATGTTTTTATGTTATTTATTATTCTGATTAACATGTGAATGTGTAAATCTTTCAAAGGGAATATATTGCAACGAATGAGTCTTTTAAAGTACATTTTTTAACCTTTCAGGACTTAGAAAAATGTCCCATTGTCCCAAACCACATCTGTTGGACCAATCTTTGCTCTGTAGGGCAAAATATCATATCTACCTTAGGAGATTCACCAGAATAAATGATGATATGAATTTATTCACAACAATGCCATATCTACCATTTATTGACAGTTCAGTATATATTTCACTAATATATGAATCATTTTACATACATTTACTTCATTAATATCTAAAAGCATCCAGTGAGATAGATTTTTCCCCATTTTTCTGATGTCCAAACCAAAGCTTAAAGATGATAAATATTTTTCCTAAGATCATACAGCAAATAAGGATCAAAACTTTTTTTAATCCCTTTATGTTTTATGCCTAAATAGACTTACCTAGTTGTGTCTTCTGTCTCCCCACCCTGTGTTATTGCTTATATTAACTACATTAACTTTAAAAACATGACTTCTCAGTTTAACTCTGTAAAAATTATGCTATGGTTCTAAGCCTCATTATGTTTTCATAGATCTAACCTATGTAATAAAAACAAGTTTAATTATGTTCAACTGCTGTATAAACAGCTAAAAATAACCAACTATTACCAAATAATAATTAAAATATTTTAGCATCCATAGTGAATCCTATGCAGGACTAAGTTTTAGATAATCATTCAATATGTATATTATTTATGTGGAGATTAGGCAGTTGAGAAAGCATGTAAATGCAATAATTTACTGCATATGGGCAATGTTTGTTAGTACTATTATTTAGATAAGTGTACTTTTTTCTTAAAGAAAAACATATAATTCATGAGTATTTAAAAAAATACTTTTAAGCATATTTTGTTACATTTAAACCACACCCAGAAGTTTATTCATTACTGCTTACAATATCTCCAGAAAACTTAAAATCATTTCAGAAAATATATGATAAGAATAATGATAAGGAAAGGTAATTTATTCTGTTTTCCATGGACTTTGTCTGACATTGAAAATTGTTACTTTTGTTCACACTCAGATCTGAAATTTAGACCAGAATAAATGAGACAATTTTATTTCATTGACAGACTAAAGTATCATTGAGTGGCTGATAGTATAAAATAAATTATGTTTTTCCCAAGATTTTACCTCTTTAAACTTCCTTGAAACACTTCTTTAATAATACACCTTAGAAAATGACTTGGAAGGTAAAATAAAACATGTTTTACTGTGAACGATTGCTGAATTTTATCATGTAGGAAATATCGTTGAGTTAAAGGATGTTATGTGTACTATGAGATATAGGTTTTGTTTTGGGTTTTGCTTATCTGAACAGGACACATTTGGATCAAGGGCCCATTTTTTAAAATATATACTTCTAAAGCTGGGAAAATGTGATGTATTCTAGAAATGATCAGAAGCTGTGAAGCTTGAGTGTGGACAGTAGCAATGGTCTGGAACCTATAGATAATCCCTATAGGTCATTGAAAGAATGAGTATTTTATTCAGTTTAGTGAGGACTCTATAATGTATTTAGTCAAGGTGGTAATTTAATCAATTTATATTTTTAATAGGACACTGGTCAGTATTAGAAGATTCAATTTAGAAGGAAAGCACAGGCAAGATTGGAAGAAAGGAAGTATTTCACTAGTCCACATGAGGAACAGTGATAGTTTGGATTGGGAGGAGGTGGTCGTGCAGATAGATAGGAGAACAGAACTGAGATATATAGAATTTCTGCTAACTGAAGTTGGTGATTTACTGTATGTCAGTAGATGAATAACAGATGGGAAGAGAGAAATCAAGAATGAACACTCTAAAACAAATGAACACTCTATTACTGTTTGAGCAATTAGACAATTGATGATGTAATTAATTGATATGAACAAGACTTGGGGAAGAAATGGTTTTACGCGCGCGCGCGCGCGCGCACACACACACACACACACACACACACACGTTTTTCTAAACAATTTACATATTGCTAAGTAAAATAAGCCAGTCTGAAAACTCTACCTACTGTGTGTGACCAACTTTATGACATTCTGGAAAAGGAAAAATTATGGGTACAGTAAAAAGATCAGTGTCTGCAAGGGTTTTAGGCTGAAGGATGGAGGGATGAGTAGGTGGAGTACAGGAGACTTTTAGGACAATGAACTATTTTGTATGATATTGTAATGGTGGACACATGTCATTCCACATTTGTTAAAACCCGCAGAAGGTACAACACAAGGAGAGAGCCTTAATGTAAACTAGGGACTTTAGCTAGCAATCATGTATCCATACTGGCTTATCACTTATAACTGATGTACCACATTACTTCAAGTTGTTAATAGTAATGGAAACCCAGATGGAAGAGTGATGGGGATATGGGAACTCTGTCTGTACTTTCTGCTCAGTTTTTCTGTAAACCTAAAACAGCTCAATAAATAAAATCTATTAGGCAAAAAAATCTGATAGATCACAAAAAGTGAATTTATGCTACCTCATAATAACATTAACTAATAAAATTTCTGAACATTTTTTGAGCTAAATCTAATGTACCAACATTATAGTCCTTGGAAGAAGTTATGATAACACTTCTTGCTTGATTTTTACTTTTTAGGTATCAGTTAACAACAAAATTAACAATTCAGTTAACAACTAAATGTATTGCAAAGCATTTCTTTTTAACAATGATTCTTCCAGATTATTGAGTATACATTCTCATTTTCTTTGAACTAGATGAGATATTTTTATAATATCATTGTAATCCTATGGTCTGCAGAACGTAATGAAACCTGATATCCATGAATAGACATTTTAATAGGATAAAGTAATTTAAGTGATCTTTCAACTATTTCTTTTCTTCTTCTTTGATATCCAGTAATAAGAAGCATATTGTTTTGAAATATTGAGTGCCAGAGGGAGTTTTTTTTTTAATTTTTTTTCAACATTTATTTATTTTTGGGACAGAGAGAGACAGAGCATGAACGGGGGAGGGGCAGAGAGAGAGGGAGACACAGAATCGGAAGCAGGCTCCAGGCTCTGAGCCATCAGCCCAGAGCCCGACGCAGGGCTCGAACTCACGGACCGCGAGATCGTGACCTGGCTGAAGTCGGACGCTTAACCGACTGCGCCACCCAGGCTCCCCAGAGGGAGTTTTAATAAATATCATTTAATTATCTATTTCCATGATTATCAAAAAAGAAATAAAGCCAAGTTAACTGACATATAGTAAAAAAGAAAAGAAAAAAAAAAGAAAACTTCACTTTGTAATATTTATTGATATAGAAACTGTATATTTCGTGTTTTTATAATTAAGCATAGGTATTGTTGTATGAATACTTTCAGGCCTTTATAGGGCATGAATGACAATAGTAAGGGGATTTAAGCATCTTTTTTTCCTTACCCAATGATTTGAACGTTTATGGTTTTCATAGTTAATAACTAGCTGCACAATCTTAGAAAACTTACTGAGATGGTAGAGATGTTCCATATCTTCACTGATCAATACAGTAGCTACTAGCCATATGTAGCAATTAAGTGCATGAATAATGGCCGGTGTGACTGAGAAACTAAATATTTAAGTTAACATAATTAAATTAGATTTAAATAGGACAGCACAGGTATAAAATGAAGGGATTAACATTTTTGCATTTCTGTGAGTCCTATTAATAATGAAAAATAAACGTTAAATATCCATAAGTTTTCAGTATAATTGGTATTATGCACTTTTTGTTGATGTTCTACTGTGAGGTTTGGGATGTTTTCATTATTATTAATCAAGAACATAGTGTTTTAAACAGATAGCATTGAATAAATGAGAGCTATTCAAGAAGATTAACAAGAGATAATAAAACAAAGAGGGTGAGTCTCTTAAAAAAAAACTGAACAATGACAAGTAAATGTTTTAGTTAAGGAGAATAGAAGTTTTCCAAAAGTAAGCAAAGTCTTTCCCATTTAAAAAACGGTCATTTAGGGGCACCTGGGGGGCTCAGTCTGTTAAGCATCCGGCTTCAGCTCAGGTCATGATCGCACCATTCCCGAGTTCCAGCCCTGAATTGGGCTCTGCGCTGACAGCTCAAAGCCTGGAGCCTGTTTTAGATTCTGTGTCTCCCTCTTTCTCTCTGCCCCTCGCCCCCTTCTCAAAAATATATAAACATTAATTTTTTTAAATGGCCATTTAAATTAATGATTTCAGTTAGTTTATAATATCTAACTAAACTCATTTAATTTTCAGGTATTTTTTATGAGGTAGATGCATGTGTTCCCATTTATGAATGGGATTATTGAAGGTCAGTGAGTTTTAGTAGATCAGGCAACTGTTAAGTAGCTGAGCTGGAATTCTTACCTACAATGGTTTGGATATAAAGTCTATGCAGTTATGTGCCATCTCCAAAGAAAACAAATTCTTTGAGTAAAGAGTACTAACTCATAGTTCAAACAAAACAAAACAAAACAAAACAAAACAAAACCCCTATTGTGTTAGTTTACCAGGGCTGCCATAACAAAATACCACAGGCTGGTTGGCTTAAACATCAGAAACTTATTTTCTCACAGTTCTGGAGGCTGAAAGTTCAAGATCAGGGTGTCAGCAGGCTTGGTTTTTCCTGAAATCTTTCTCCTTGGCAGGCAGATGGTCACCCTCTTTCCGCCTCTCAACATGATCACCCTTGGTGTCTCTCTGTGAGTCCTAATCAACTTTTTGTATAAAGATACTCATCATACTGGATTAGGGGCCACTCTAATGGCTTCATTTTACTGTTTTCACTTCTTAAAGGCACTATCTCCAAATACAGTCATAATGAGGTACTTGGGGTTAAGCTTCAATACATAAGTTTGAGAGGACATAATTCAGCCCAAAAACACCTACATAAAGCTAAACTGAACTATGATAATTTGAAATATATTAAGAAACACCACTACAATTTTTAACATAGTGCTAAGAAAAAAATCAAGCATTTAGAGACTTTATTGTTAAGTGCTTTTGTAAATAAAATTTATAAAAAAAATGTTACAATAACATAAAGCATTCTGAACACTGTGCATCTTAGGGACTTCTACATTTATGTCTTTTAAAGATTAGGAAAAAATATTTAAAATACTTACCTCTTAAAACCATTGATTTATGACTAACAACCTCAAATCAAAGTCTTGTCTAACAATAAAGTAAAAGGAATGAAAAATCATAATGTTTAATAAAATAGTCCATTTATTGACGTATCTTTGGATAAAAGAAGTCTTTACATCCTGCTGAAAGTAAATCTTCAGTAAATAATAGGCAGGACCACCTTGCAATACTGCTACTTTTAGTTATCAATAGAAAATCTAAGCAATCTCGTCAGAACCAAGCAGATGTGTAAGCCTGAAGAAGTGAAGTTGGACATTTATCATAATATAAGGGAATATTATGATTTAAGCTGTGCATATATAAAATTGCTTTATTTTTTTTAATTTTCTGAATAGAGAGATTTGATTAAACTCATTTTATCCCCATTTATATTTCACATGAACACTTTTAGAGCTCTTGTTAGTTGCAATAATACATTACCTGAAATGAGATAAGAAAACGCTAAAAAATAATTTAAATCATGATTTTGATGTTGTTCTTGCCATTTATTTTATTTATGGTTCTAAAGACAAGTGTTTATAATATGCATAGTTATCCCAAGTTTTGTTCACTTGGATACCTAACTTGAACAAACCTCTCATTCTTTCACGAAATCTATTTAGCCTCTGCTGAACTCCAGGATCTTTGCTACATGCTGCCAATAAATAAAAAGTAGAATGTTTTTTTATAAACATTAATCTTAGAGTAATCTAGTGAAAATGGCAGCTTTAAATTAATATTACACTGTGGTGAGTAAAACACTAATATGAATAAAGTAGGGAATGGGAGAGAGAGTATCATCTCTCCATCTCTGGGGAAAATTTTTCTTCATTTCTGAGGAAAATTTTGCGTTTAATTTTGAATTTAAAGAATGAGCAGAAATTTCACTTAATGTAGTACGCACATGTAGAGCATCAATAAAGTGTATATCCTAAAAGCGAAACTTTGGGTGAATTACTGATAGAAACTAAAGAGGTGGTTGGAGGTCGTAAAGTAATTTGGGGCCAGATTTGTCAGTACTTTGTCTATCTAGTAAGTTTGGATTTCATCTTGCAGCCATTTGGTAGAGGTTTTTATCAGAAAGTAAAAGAATCATCGTGAGGAAAGTGAAAACATTAGAAGATACACTGGAATGGGAAGAACCAAGTAGCAGGGACTAGTTGCAGTGGTGTTATAACAGCCCAGGTGAGCAAGAAAGAAAAGGTAAAAGCTTCATTAAATCAAGAGAAGAAAAGCTAGATTCAAGAAATAATTTAGCATTAAAAATCTGTATGGTATGAATGCCAGTGGAACGGTTGGAGTGTACAGGAATAAGAACTCAAAGACAAATACAGAATTTTCAAATTCAGAAATTGGGTGGATGGAGATGCCACTCACAAAAATAAGATATAAGAGGGGTACCTTGGCGGCTCAGTTGATTTGAGTTTCTGACTTCAGCTCGGGTCATGATCTCACGGTCTGTGAGTTCAAGCCCCGCATCGGGCTCTGTGCTAACAGCTCAGAGCCTAGAGCTTGCTTCAGATTCTGTGTCTCCCTCTCTCTCTGCTCCTCCCCTGCTCACACTCTGTCTCTCAAAAATAAATAAATGTTAAAAAAATTTTAAAAAAGAAAGAAAATACAAGATAATGTGGGGAAGGAACAAGGTGATACAAGAAAAAGATACTGGCGTTGTGTAATAATTTTGAACCTACAAAAATAGATGAATAAATATATGTAGATACAGTTAGAGCTATGTATATCATTTTGATCAATGCCTTAATTATAAAATTTATGATTGCTAATAAAAATATGTGATAATGTCATTTTCTAAAGTGTATAATAATGCCTTTTATAATCCTTTATATATAACAGCATTAATTTTTAAATTTATTTTTATTTATTTTTTTATTTTTTATATATTAGATATAATTTATTGTCAAATTGGTTTCCATACCACACCCAGTGCTCATCCCAACAGGTTCCCTCCTCAATCAATGCTCATCACCCATTTTCTCCTCTCCCCCATTCCCCACCAACCCTTAGTCTGTTCTCAGTATTTAAAAGTCTCTTATGTTTTGCCTCCCTTCCTCTCTGTAACTTTTTTTCCCCCTTCCCCTCCCCCATGGTCTTCTGTTAAGTTTCTCAGGATCCACATACGAGTGAAAACATATGGTATCTGTCTTTCTCTTCCTGACTTATTTCACTTAGCATAATACCCTCCAGTTTCATCCATGTTGCTGCAAATGACCAGATTTCATTCTTTCTCATTGCCAAGTAATATTCCATTGTATACATGAACCACATGTTCTTTATCCATTCATCAGGTGATGGACATTTAGGCTCTTTCCATAATTTGGCTATTGTTGAAAGTGCTGCTATGAACATCGGCATACAAGTGCCCCTATGCATCATCATTGTTGTATCCCTTGGGTAAATTCCTAGCAGTGCTATTACTGGGTCATAGGGTAGATCTATTTTTAATTTTTTGAGGAACCTCCACACTGTTTTCCAGAGCAGCTGCACCAGTTTGCATTCCCACCAACAATGCAAGAGAGTTCCTGTTTCTCCACATCCTCGCCAGTATCTATAGTCTCTTGATTTGTTAATTTTAGCCACTCTGACCAGCGTAAGTTGGTATCTCCGTGTAGTTTTGATTTGTATTTCCTGACAAGGAGTGCCATTGAGCATCTTTTCATGTGTCTATTGGCCATCTGGATGTCTTCTTTAGGAAAGTGTCTATTACTGTCTTCTGCCCATTTCTTCACTGGATTATTTGTTTTTTTTGGGGGGGGGTGGTGCGGAGTTTGGTGAGTTCTTCATAGATTTTGCATACTAGCCCTTTATCCAATATGTCATTTGCAAATATTTTTTCCCATTCTGTCAGTTGCCTTTTAGTTTTGCTGTTTCCTTTGCAGTACAGATGCTTTTATCTTGTTGAGGTCCCAATAGTTCATTTTTGCTTTTAATTCCCTTGCCTTTGGAGATATGTTGAGTAAGAAACTGCTGCAGCTGAGGTCAAAGACGTTTTTTCCTGCTTTCTCCTCTAGGGTTTTGATGGTTTCCTGTCTCACATTCAGGTCCTTCATCCATTTTGAGTTTATTTTTGTGAATGGTGTAAGAAAGTGGTCTAGTTTCATTCATGTCCATGTTGCTGTCCAGTTTTCCCAGCACCATTTGCTGAAGAGACTGTCTTTTTTTCCATTGGATATTCTTTCCTGCTTTGTCAAAGATTAGTTGGCCATACATTTGTGGGTCCAATTCTGGAGTCTCTATTCTATTCCATTGGTCTATGTGTCTGTTTTTGTGCCAATACCATACTGTCTTGATGATTACAGCTTTGAAGTAGAGGCTAAAGTCTCAGATTGTGTTGCCTCCCACTTTGGTTTTCTTCTTCAATATTACTTTGGCTATTTGGGATCTTTTGTGGTTCCATACAAATTTTAAGATTGCTTGTTCTAGCTTTGAGAAGAATACTGGTGCAATTTTGTTTGGGATTGCATTGAATATGTAGATTGCTTTGGGTATTACTGACATTTTAACAATATTCTTCCAATCCATGAGCATGGAATGTCTTTCCATTTATTTGTATCTTCTTCAATTTCCTTCAAAAGCTTTCTATAGTTTTCAGCATACAGATCTTTTACATCTTTGGTTAGGTTTATTTCTAGGTATTTTATGATTCTTGGTGCAATTTTGAATGGAATCAGTTTCTTTATTTCTCCTTCTGTTGCTTCATTATTGGTGTATAAGAATGCAGCTGATTTCTGTACATTAATTTTGTATCCTGCAACTTTGCTGAATTCATGTATCAGTTCTAGCAGACTTTTGGTGGAGTCTATCGGGTTTTCCATGTATAGTATCACAACATCTGCAAAAAGTGAAAGCCTGACTTCATCTTTGCCAATTTTGATGCCTTTGATTTTATTTTGTTGTCTGATTACTGATGCTAGGACTTCCAACATTGTGTTAAACAACAGTGGTGAGAGTGGACATCCGTGTCATACTCTTGACCTCAGGGAGAAAGCTCTCAGTTTTTCCCCATTGAGGATGATATTAGCTGTAGGCTTTTCATAAATGGCTATTATGATGTTTAACTGTGTTCCTTCTATCCTGATTTTCTCAGGGTTTTTATTAAGAAAGGCTGCTGTATTTTGTCAAATATTTTTTTTTCCTGCATCTTTGACAGGATCATATGTTTCTTATCTTATCTTTTATTGATGTGATGTATCAAATTGATTGGTTTGCAAATATTGAACCAGCTCTCAGCTCTGGAATGAATCCCACTTGATTGTGGTGAATAATTCTTTTTATATGCTGTTGAATTCGATTTGCTAGTATCTTGTTGAGAATTTTTGCATCCATATTCATCAGGGATATTGGCCTATAGTTTTCTTTTTTTTTGCTGAGTCTTTGTCTGGTTTGGGAGTCCAAGTAATGTTGGCTTCATAGAATGAGTCTAGAAGTCTTCCTTCCCTTTCTATTTTTTGGAACAGCTTGAGAAGGATAGGTATTATCTCAGCTTTAAATGTCTGGTAGAATTCCCCAGGGAATCCATCTGGTCCCGGACTCTTATTTGTTGGGAGATTTTTGATAACTGATTCAGTTTCTTTGCTGGTTATGGGTCTGTTCAAGTTTTCTGCTTCTTCCTGTTTGAGTTTTGGAAATGTGTGTGTGCTTAGGAATTTGTCCATTTCTTCCAGGTTGTCTAGTTTGTTGGAATATAATTTTTTTATAGTATTCCCTAATAATTGCTTGTATTTCTGAGGGATTGGTTGTAATAATTCCATTTTCATTCATGATTTTATCTATTTGGGTCATCTCCCTGTTCTTTTTGAGAAGCCTGGCTAGAAGTTTATCAATTTTGTTTATTTTTTAAAAGGAAAAAAAAACTCTTGGTTTCATTGATTTGTTCTACTGTTTTTGTTTGTGTGTGTGTGTGTGTGTGTGTTTTGGATTCTATATTGTTTATTTCTGCTCTGATATTTATTATTTCTCTTCTTCTGCTGGGTTTGGGGTGTCTCTGCTGTTTTGCTTCTAGTTCCTTTAGGTGTGCTGTTAGATTTTGTATTTGGGATATTTTGTTTGTTTGTTTGTTTGTTTCTTGAGATAGGCCTGGATGGCAATGTATTTTCCTCTGAAAACTGTCTTTGCTGCATCTCAAAGGTTTTGGATTGTTGTATTTTCATTTTCGTTTGTTTTCATACCTTTTTTAATTTCTTCTTTAATTGCCTGGTTGACTCATTCATTCTTTAATAGGATGCTCTTTAACTCCACGCATTTGGAAATTCTCCAAAGTTTTTCCCGTGTTGATTTCAAGTTTCATAACATTGTGATCTGAAATTGTGCATGGTATGATCTCAATTCTTTTATATTTATTGAGGGCTGTTTTGTGACCCAGTATGCGATCTATCTTGGAGAATGTTCCATGTAACAGCATTAGATTTTTTAAGACACTTTTAGAATTATGCAAGAATAAAACCTATTTTAATACATTTTCAAATTTTCACAAATAACACAAATTCTGGATTTGTGAAAATGTGAACTTTTAAATTAAACTTTCATTAAATTGTATTTAATTTTTTATAATAATACATAATTAAATATTATAGAAAAGATAATTGTTTTTCACTATGAGGCCAAAATATTGAGGTCTGTGATTTTGAAATGACTAATATTTGTTTTTTTCTATAAGGCTTGACTTTGCTGTGCTACCAGTTTTAGGTTTATACAATGTTTAGTGAGCCAACTCAGTACTCATAGACTGGATCCTCTTTAATTCATACTTTGCATAATTGAATACTAAGATGTATTTTTTTACAAGCATATGTATTTCAGAAGGGACAGGTTGCTCTTATACATTTTAGCAGATGATTTCATCATGAGTTTTCATGGAAATATTTCACTGAAACTAATGTTTTTCTGTTTGTTTTGTCAAATTCATAATAAATTATGCTAATCCAAGTACAGGTTAAATTTCTGCCCTTAAATATTTTTGCTGCGTCTCTGTCACACTTTAAATTCTCTGAAAGCAGACATATGAGGAAGAATGACTATATATTTATGAAATTGAATCGTATATACGGCCCTTCATGTCTTTTTTTTTGGGCTGACCCTGTCTGACACCAGGGCTGCTTCCAGCATATACTTAATCTTCATTTCCCTTAGTGCCGATGAACAGCTCCGAGTCAGCTGCCCCTCTGTTTTAGCCCTCGGTTGGTAATGTGCAATGTCTTCCTGTAATGTGCATAGACGATCTCATGCTGCAGAATCTGGCAACCTGCCAACCACCACTCTCGACACCCCTCCCCCAAGTTGAGGCCGTATGATATCGGAAACATCTTCTTCCCTGCCACACGTGTACTTCAGGAATGGCGGGGAGTAATCTTCACGCAACAAGGGACTGTATCACCATTTGAACGGTTCTGCCCAGCCTGGTGGCATGGATGGTGCCTGCTAAATGCCGACACCCACCTAGAGTTGAGAAGCAGAATTTCTCTCTCTCCTGTTTGCCAATATCCACAAACTTCATAAGGAACACTCCTTTTTCTTTCTTTGCAGTCTTCTGCATTCTGAGAAGTTAATGATCAAAGAGTGTATTATTTCTGAAAATGTTCTGCCTATCTTCAATTCTGATTCACTTCCCCTCTCTCCAGATCTTGTTATATGAAGAGAAGGTGCAAAATTAAGTCAGTCTCTCTCTCTCTCTCTCTCTCTCGTCTTCCATGTATATCATTTACTTTTTAAATTAGCAGTTTAGATGGATTCTTCACTCTTTAGCAGTGGGCTGCCTCCAAAGGAGGGAATGCCCCTCAATTTATTGGTCAGATGAGAGAAATTCAGAAAAGATATCTGGTAAAGCAGAAAATGCCACAACCCCCAAAACTTTGAAATGTCATTGTAAACTGGAAAGACCACTAGGTCAGTAGTCAGGGGGACTATGCTCATTTTATTACTAAGGGTCATCTCATGTTGGGCAAATTACACTCGCAGAGCTTTGTTTTCCTCACCTATAGAGTGGAAAATCGAGGATATGTATTAAATTTAAAGTCTCTCTTATTTCTATGAGGTCATGACATAAAATGTAGTGAAGGTCGTTCAATTGTTTCACTTTTTAAAATGATTTCCCCTTAGGGGCGCCTGGGTGGCGCAGTCGGTTGAGCGTCCGACTTCAGCCAGGTCACGATCTTGCGGTCCGTGAGTTCGAGCCCCGTGTCAGGCTCTGGGCTGATGGCTCAGAGCCTGGAGCCTGTTTCTGATTCTGTGTCTCCCTCTCTCTCTGCCCCTCCCCTGTTCATGCTCTGTCTCTCTCTGTTCCAAAAATAAAATAAAACGTTGAAAAAAAAATTTTTTTAAATGATTTCCCCTTAAATATCCATAAATGATCATTCTTTTCTGAATTTTATAATTAATAAATTGTATCTTTAAAACACATGGCAAATTCCATTAATTTTATAAGTACGTAAAACATGAAGAATTTAATCAAAATGATAATTTACATGGGAAAGAAAATAGCACTGGATGTAGACACCAACAAGAAAACTGATGAATATTATATGCTCTCTTCAAAATTGTCTATTTAGGGCATTTATTCTTTGGACTTAGAGAAATTGTGTTCAAGCACTATTTGCTATAACTTTGTAGCTTGAGCAAAAAATTTATAGAACTATAAAGACATAATCACAGAGCTAGTTAAGTCATAAATTAGGGGAAGTTGAAAAGCCAGATGAGTTTTTTTTGTTGTTCAATGAAAGAACAATTCCTTCAATAAATGAAATAAGAGGGTGATTAATTTTAAAATTATTTACTGTTTATGCTTTAAGCAAATATGTATTAATCAGTCACCATCTGCTTGCCAGGCATTGTTAGAAGCAGTGAGAACAGTAGAGAATGCTGTTGCTATAAAGAAGCTCACCTACTACTGGGAAGCCAGACATAGAGAGACAAAGAAGTGTAAAAAAAAAAAAAAAAAAAAAAAAAAAAAAAGAAAAACTGTGAGAAATCTATAATACATGATATATTAAGGGAGCAGACAGGTACCTGATTCAGTTAGCTTAGGATAAGGAAACTCTGCAAAAATGTGGTACCTCAATCGAATTAAATTATCCAATAATCATAATAGCAGTAGAAATTTAGGGAGACTGACGGTGAGGTATAGAATAAGCAATGAATCACTGCAGGCAGAATGTGAGTGTGGGAAAAGCCTAGGGGTAATAGGGGCCTTTCATAGACCGCAGGTGGCTTCGAAAGCTAGTTGAAGGTGTCTATGGAAGGCAGAGTAAAGGGACCTAAAAGATGAGATTGTAATGGTGACTTGTCATCAAATTAATCCTGTAACCGATTTCACTGATGTTGCAATCCTTTTGGCCCAGTCCACTCAGCCATTTGTCACTTGCCTTCTCTGGCACCAGAATATTATATGAGGTGGGTGTACTTTTTTCTCACTCCATAAGTGCTAATTTTATGATGCAGCCTTAGTTTAAAAACATTGATGGAATAAATAAAACTAAGATGTGATAACGCCAAAATCACCGGAGTAAAGGACAAATGTTAACCAGTACATATATTGGTTGGCAAACAGTGGGTTAGAGAAGAGTAGACCTCATTTTCTCACAATTACTAGCACAGACTTTTTTTTTTTTTATTGTGAATGTTACTTCATCAAACATCCCTCTAGCTCTGGCACAGTACATTCATGAATGTCTCCCATCTTTGCATGTGATTCTTCTGGGGTTTTTTGTTTTTGTTTTTGTTTTTGTTTTTGTTTTAAATACAAGATGTTGTTGTACATGTTTGTCAGGGATAGTAATTATATGGTACATGTGTACCTCTCCTTTATCCCACATTCTAGAAGAATTGCTATTACAGCATTAAATTAGTTCCTTCTGAGAATGAATGTGACCTTTGAACCCTACCCCATATCTCAAAGACAGCTTCTACCAGTGATTTAAAATTGGCTTGGGTGGGGCGCCTGGGTGGCGCAGTCGGTTAAGCGTCCGACTTCAGCCAGGTCACGATCTCGCGGTCCCCGAGTTCGAGCCCCGCGTCAGGCTCTGGGCTGATGGCTCAGAGCCTGGAGCCTGTTTCTGATTCTGTGTCTCCCTCTCTCTCTGCCCCTCCCCCGTTCATGCTCTGTCTCTCTCTGTCCCAAAAATAAATAAACGTTGAAAAAAAAAATTAAAAAAAAAAATTGGCTTGGGAGATGAAACTTCATTGCTAACTGTTTAAAAGGAATATAATGTATCATTTAAGAATTAAACTGAAAAATCCTCTCTTTTTCACGCCACCTCTATTTTGAGACCCCTTTTAAGGTGAAATACACCAATTGTTACTAATGCTATGCTGTTCTCCATTAGTGTTAAACTAATCACAACCAGGTAGTGTGACACTTATTCCCTAGGGTTTGTTTTTTTGTTTTTTGTTTTCCCCCCACTTATCATTATCTTCTTTTCTAAGACAAAGAATATGTCTCCCCCAAGGGCATTTGAAAACTTGCTTCTTGGTGAGCCTGGGTAGATCAGTTGGTTGAGCGTCTGACTTCTACTCAGGTCATGATATCATGGGTAGTGAGTTTGAGCCCCTTGCGCTGTTAGTGTAGAGCCAGCTTTGGATTCTGTGTCTCCCTCTCTCTCTGCCCCTACCCCACTCAGGTTTTCTCTCTCTCTCTCTCTCTCTCTCTCTCTCTCTCTCTCTCTCTCAAAAATAAATAAACATTTAAAAAAATGGAAGAACCTTATTAAAAAAAAAACAAGAAAAAGGAAACTTGCGTCTTGGCTATTCCATGCCGAACACAATGGTGGTCATTAATCAGACAATAACTATCTTTTGAATTGAGGCATAAACATTACACAAACTTCTCATGCCTTGAAAAAACAAACAGAAGGAAAAAAATACACATTTTATTTTATTTAAAAAAATGCATGAGATGAAATCAAAAGTCATTGTCCTAGAGCAGCAGAAAAATAAAAACAAGTGTTTATGTTAACCAATTATATGAGGTTTAAATCAAAAATTCCAAACAATTTTTTAAAACATAGATTAACTCCCAGTAGAAAGTGCAGTTTATTTGTATCTTAATAGTTACAGCATTTCTTGAGAGAGAAGTCAGTTGGCGATATACCGTTTAATGTTGCTCTCACTGATTAAAAGAAAATAAAAATGGCTTTTTAGGAAGACTGGAGTCAGAGTTCACTTTGGTCTTGGCCTCAGGCATATTTTGGGATTAAGAGTGGTCCAGTCTTCAGACTCTTGATTTGGAGATGTTATCAAATACAAGAATAACATTCAGTAAATAATATTCACTAACTTATCAATATATCTCTAAACCTCCTTTCCCTTATAGTTGCATTATCTGCAAAACTGCTTTCTCTTTCAACATTAGGTTTTGTATACATGCTTCTCACCAAATTAAAGACTCTTGTTACCAAGACTAAAGCCCAGGATGTCTTGCATTCCAAGCAAGGACTGTCTGTATTCTGGTTTACTGCAGACTCATGTGCTACCATTCACCCCTTTGCGCTTCATGTTCCAGCAATAGTGCAAGACATCACAGGTCTCTTCCCTGGAACAGGCTTTCTGGTCTACATGCCCTTCTCAGATTCCCTGTCTGCGTATTTATAGTCTTCCTTCAAATCCCAGTGCATCCTCGACCTCCATGGTAGTCCAGTCGTCTATGACGCCCCTTTCCTTCCTCCATGTGGTGAGATAATAGTGAATTTCCCTGTGCTTTCCAGGTGTTAATCCATGTTCACTTTTATATTCTGATTCTAATATATTTTTTTATTCTAATATATTTTAATACATTTATGTGGTTGCAGGTCTATCTGTCCTTTTGGACCATGAACATTTGATGTCAAGAGCCATGTGTTACTCATTCATCCGTGTTGCCCGTGTAAAGGACAGTAACCTGTATGCAGTAGATGCTCAATAAATGTTTCTGGAATTCATACAGGAGATGAGTAAAATGTACATTCACTACCAAGTTTGCTGCGCAGCAAATATGGTTACTGAGCTTCATTTTCCCCCTTTTTAGCATAATTACAGCAAAGTAATTACAGCAAAGAAACTATATTTCTTCTCTTTCCCATATTTTTTTTTCTTCTCTTCTTTCCCCTTACTTACCATTCAATTCACCCAACCTCGGAGAATTAGACACATCTCAAAATAAAGGTTGGTGTGTGTACATGCTTATGGGAAAGATAATGATTTCATATAAAAATTATCATTTTTTATTTTTTATGCACAAATATATTTGTTATATGGGAAAATCTTTCTGAAATGAATAATTATGATTTATTTGACACCAAATTAATTTATATAAAAGAATGATACTTTTAGGTGCAATCACTAACCTAAAGCTCTTTATTTTTCATTTGTCATTCATTTTTTTTTTTTTTTGTAAGTAGGCTTTACGCCCAATGTGGGGCTTGAACTCATGACCCATGATCAAGAATTGCATGCTCTGTGACTGAGCCAGCCAGGCACTCCCACTTGTCATTATTTCTTTTGTATTTATATTTCTTTTGCTTAGCCTGAACTGATGATTTTTTATCTTTATTGAATAATAACCTTCTTTCAAAATATGCACTTCATTATGAAAATGTTTCCAATGTCCCTTTAGGGAAGGGAAAGTAATGATGTGTTCAGCAACTGCTTGGGATGATTTGAAATAGAATGATACAAGGTTTGCAATCTGAAGCACGACAATGAAGTATTGTTCCATTTATTGGACGTGTAAGGTGCTTAGTGATTTTGATCATAAAGCAGAAAAAGAGAATTAAATCTCTGACATGAAAAGTATTTCACTTCCTTTTTCTTTATATACAATGCCAGGTGTTTATTATTTGGTAAGAATCATTTTCTAATATTATTTTTAGCTGGAGAAGTACTATCCTGACCTCTAAAATGCCATGTTTTGAGGGTAAAATGCCATTCACAATATGTTTTAATAAAAGCGATTCACCTTGGAAAAGGCAAGCATCTGTCAAATCTCTGGTCATGCACACCCAGATCAGAGCTTTCTGCAATGTTTGAAAGTACAGTTGAAGAGGCAGAGAAGGAATTAAATGAGACCTCTAGTTCCTTTGATATTATACTTACCTTAAATAAAATAAGTAGAAATAAAGCAAGCTTTTGATCAATTTTTCAGTTAAATGTACTGTAACTACTTAACACCTTCCATTGTATTAAGTTGCTCTGCCATTGCTTAATTTTACTGCGGCATATTAACAACTAGAGATGTTTATCATCTTTTATCAAACACACCATGAAGAAAGAGCATACATTTCACCTTCCATGAAAAGCTTAAAATAATCATAATGACTGCTATTTTTTGAGTGCTGCGTTTGTGGCAGAAAATAGGCTAAGCTGGCTATAGATAATAGACAATTTAAGGGACTCCCCATGGGTATTCACTGTTCTTTTATCTCTTGGTGCTATAACTGATAGGGTATCCCAACTCCATAGGACTGGTGGGAGGATATAAAGAGAGACCTAATAAAATGAAAACCATTTTCTGTGAGCATACATTTTTATTTTTAAAGTTCTTTCCTATTAAGAGAATTTACACAAGAGCTTTGCATGAGAGTGCCTGCCGGGACGGGGCCATGGTACAACCCCCATGGTGAGCAAGTGTATAGACCACTTCCTCCCCACCCTCCACCCCCCAGCAGCTTGCTGGTCCCAGCTGGCACCAGCAACCTTTTCCTAGAACCCGGGTCCTTAAAGAGAGAATTAACAACAACAACAACAACAACAACAACAACAACAAACAATGAGAGAATTGATATGAGTATCCCGTTCATGAAATTTGTGTTTCTGTGTCCCTAGACTTTTATTTCAGATTGGGGGCAAAAATTATAACTCTGTGACACTTTATTCACTCCAGGGTAGGTGCCTAATTTATGGCAGATCAGGCAGAAGGTATGAGCGTCACAGGTAAGAGGTAACACATGGGGCAGGACAGTGAGGTAATTTTTAACTCCCCAAGCTGTGTGTCAAAAGTGTCGCTTTCCTCTTGAAGTTAAAAAGATTTTCGGACACCTGGATGGCTCAGTCAGTTAAGTTTGGGACTCTTGGTTCGGCTCAGGTCTCAAGGTTTCTGAGATGGAGTAGCCTTCAGTGGGCTCTGTGCTGACAGCAGGGAGCCTGCTTGGGATTTTCTCTCTCCCCCTGTCTCTCTGCCCCTCCCCCGGGGTGCGCAGGCACATGTGCTCTCTCTCTCCCTCTCTCTCTCTTTCTCAATATAAATTTTAAAAAGAAAGATGCATTTCAGCATGGCATGAAACTGTCAATAGCCTCTGTATATGTGTGGTAGGGCTGAGGCCAGGTCTCCACAGGTTAGCAAGGCTAAAGATGGGATTCCATCTACCCTATTTGTAAACTAAGTTTGGTAGAGGAATTTTTGCTTTTATTAAAAGAAAAAATTTAACTGACCTGAAAGATCATTAAGCAGAAACATAAAATCACTGCCTACCATAAAGAAAGTCTTTATTAACTCTTTTATTAATTTGGGGAACATAGAATTGATTGATAAGCACAATGGGATGCCAAACCATTATTTAAACATAGAGTCTTAAAGATGGAAGCATTAAGATAATCTCCAGCACCTGGGTAAGATTAATCATTAGCTTATAAAGAGATAGTCTTTTACTCTGACAGGTGAATAGAGAAGCAAAGAAAAATCACATATTAATAAATTTTTAAGGTAGATATTTTTAGGGCATTCTTCCACAATTTGTTAGGGTATAATACAGGTAAAAAAAATATCGTACCTTAAATATGAAATTCAGCAGAAAGATTAAGTGCTAATTTTCATGTTCCTCTTTTCCAAAAAAAAAAAAAAAAAAACCAAGGACAATATAATTCTACACTTCAGCATTTAGGCAGAAAATTAATTTTTACTAGCAAAGCTTACCAGCTGTCAGGAGGAGGACATTTCAAACTTGAAATCCTTAATTATGTTGCCCAAAATTTCTACCAGAACATATTAATAACTGCAACAATAGAAAGTTATTAAATACAAATAGTGCTTTCATATATCTTTTCACATCATACAGTGTCCTGTGCCTCAAGAACAAGAGCTTGTCTATGAGATAGGCAACCACCTAGAAGATGATAATTATGACAGATTTTTCATTGTCTCTCTGAATATTACTGAAAAGTCTCCTGTTTGAGGCATTGCCGAACGTGTTTGCAAGCAGCTTGGAAGGACTTGGACTGCATTGAGGATAATTATTACGAACCACATCCTTGGTGGACTTCCTGAATACGAGTTTTACCCTGTGTTTACAATTTTAAATTCTCTTTGGGGCTTTCAGTAATGCATATGTATCTAGCATGAAACACTTCCCATCTGGGTCACTGCTCTTCTGACCGTCTGTATCCTTCACACGTCAGCCCAAAGATTTCCCAGCCATTAGAAAAAGCTCTGAATTGACCTGAAAGTTAAGTACAGAGGTCCATTCTCACTTACAGGAAGCTGTAGCTACCAGAATCCTTCTGTATTTTTAGCAGAAGGACCATACTTTTGATTTGTTAGATTGTTAGGCTCTTTTTCCTCAACATCTTCATTTGTGCTCCCACCAGCGAAATGGCGAATTCCTCACTGCACTTAATTTTCCAGAAGGCCTCAGTTGTTACCGCAGCTAAGAATCAATGTAGTCTTGTCTAAACTCAAAATCCTAAACATGTGACGAAAACAAAGTGATTCAAATGTGTCTTTGAATTTAGTTTCGGGTTTTTCACAAGCCCGAACTCGGAAAACATTCACAGGAATTTAATTTGAGTCAGTTTCCTCGTTTCAAACTTTCCTCCAAATTATACGTAAAATTACTTCTTACTATACTTTGGGTAATTCTGTTTTGAAGCTTAAAACAAAATGTTTTGAAGTTTAATTCGTCTGTCACACTATTGTATCTGAAGCCCTGTGAATTAAGTTTAAACAATCCATAGTTCTGTTCGCTGCTCATTCAGTTTTAAAATGTATCTTCTGAGCGTGGCTCAGTAGGTTGAGCATCTGACTTTGGCTCAGGTCACCATCTCATGGTTCCTGAGTTTGAGTCTCATATCGGGCTCACTGCTGTGAGCAAGGAGCCCCCTTTGTATCCTCTGCGCCTCCTCCACTTGCTCGCGTGCATGTGTGCACGCGTGCACACACACTTGCACACTCTCTCTATCAAAAATAAACAAATATTTTTTAAAAAATAAAATAAATCTTATTAGTATACTAATTTTGGGGCTTGAAATTGCTATATTATGTTACATTATTTTGTCACAAGATCTTTCTTTTTTTTATAATTTTTTAAATGTTTATTCATTTTTGAGAGAGAGAGAGACACACACACACACACAGAGCATGAGTGGGGGAGGGGCAGAAAGAGAGGGAGACAACGGAATCCGAAGCAGCCTCCAGGACCTGAGCTGTCAGCACAGACCCAGACGTGGGACTCAAACTCAAGAACTGTGAGATCATGACCTGAGTCAAAGTCAGGCACTTAACTGAGCCAACCAAGGCCTCCATCACAATATCTTTCTTAAAATGAAAAATATTTTTCAACTGATGTATCTTTTTTCTGATTTACAGTCATATTTTAACTTATTGCCTGAACAAATACTTAGGAAACAAATACCATACTTAATATGGGAAAGCTGCACATAAAACACACATGAATGTTATAAAACTGTGAAAAGTTTGGGGCAATTATTATGACATTGAAAAGGGTTAGGGGTACCTGGGTGGCTCAGTTGGTTAGGTAGGTGACTGACGCTTGATTTCAGCTCAGGTCATGATCTCAAGGTTCCTGGGATTGAGCCCGGAGGTGGGCTGTATGCTGGCAGTGCGGAGCCTGCTTCAGATTCTCTCACTCTCTCTCTCTCTCTCAAAATGAACAAAATAAACTGAAAAAAAGAAGGGATGTGCGTATAAATACAGTTTTAATATAATGAGACATGTTCTGTGCACCCCAGTGCGCGTTATATGAACAACGGTACATGAACAACAGAGAGAAAGGAGCAAATCGAGCTAACTGAGGAGTATGGACAGAAGTTCTTGAGAAGTGCTGTGGAAACTGAGACCAGGAGAGTAACTTCTCAGGCAGTGAAAGTGGGTAAGGATATCCCCGAGAGAGGAAGTAGCAAGTGCAAAGGCTGGTGAGGTGAGCCACGAGTGTCAGGGCCTGGGAAGTAGGGCAGAGGTGGGAAGCTCATTTTACCTCTTTGCTGGCACAGAAATGTGTGAGGTTCACTTCCAACCGAGTCTTTAAATATGTTCACCTGTTTAGCTTCCCGACGTGAATCAGCTAGAGTTTTATACTGAACTTCAGCAAAGAGCATAATGCTTCTACTGTAAATGACCATGGCCATAAATCTCAGTTCAGTTTAGAACCTGGCCAAGAACTGTCCCTAAACCATCTTGCAAAATCTTCTAGGTAAGAGCATATTATAAGAATTAATCCCGGAATGGATTTTTTTTAAATAACTTGCCCAAATTCACACAGAGAGGCCAGGGCTGAATAATATCTTAAAATCCAGTCTGCTTGGTATTTAAATTTGTGTTCTTAGATCCCATGTAAAGTGCTGTTTCCTAGAACATGAACTCACATCATACCTTACAGATGAAATCTGAGTTTTAAAGCCCTCTTCAAAAAAGAAAATGTGTAATTTAATTTTTAACAGGTGTTAGAGCTGAGTGGTTTAGAAACAAGGATTCTATAGCCAGAGTTTAAATCCCAGTTCTACCACTTACATGGCTGCAGCTAACTTTTCTGTGGCTCAGACTCATCAGGCACAATTGATGTTAATAATAATACCTATCTCATGGGAATTGTTTGAGAATTAAGTAAGTATGAGGTGCTTAGAACAGTGCCTGAAGTACAGTAAGTCTCGCATGTGTTATTATTATTTCCTGGGCTAGAATGGGATTTTTTAAAATTTATCAAGCTATGTAATTCAGTAGTACAATGTATTAAGAAACACCCAATTTGACTTGTGGATTAATACGGTTACTCTTCTCACCGAGGATTTCCATCATCTAGCGACACACAGTACGATTATATTTTCTAGCTCCCTGATGGTTTGGTGTGGTCACATGACTGATTCTGGCCAATAATTGTGAGCAAGAGTAAAGTATGTTACTTTGAGGCCAGTGCATTTAATTGCTAGTATTAGATCATCCAGAAGGCTCTCTCACCTTACTCCACCATGGAAACCTGCAATGTTCCAGAGAGTAGCTTTTCTGTTACTGGTTCTCAGGCGAGACAATCATGGACAGGTGTATGCCCAAAATATGTTGCCTATTTTTTATTGAGTTGTAGCAGTTTTTAAAAGTATACTTTACATTGTCTCAGCCTATAGCTTGCCTTTTCAATGTCTTAATAATGTCTTCCGAAGAGCAAGAGTTTTTAACATACAGTGTCATTTACTAATTTTTTTTTTATTTTTTAATGCTATTTCCTTTCTAAGAAAACTTTGTAAGATGGTGAGGATTTTCTTTTGTCCTTCCTTATTTTTTCCATAGTTTTAATTTTAATGTTCTATTATCCATATTCTTAGTTTTATATCTAAAGCAAGGCTTAAAGTTTATTTTGACTTTTTCATAGGAATATCTGATGTTTCAGCAATATTTTTTGAAAGGAATACCCATTTAACATTGAACTACCTTGACACTGAAGTGAAAGATTCCATTGACCATATATGTTTGGATATATTTCTGGACTCCAATCTTTCCTATCGATCTATATATTTATTCTTAAGGATTTTGAATTGTGTATACACTCTATCCCTGTGAATTTGAAATTTTGGATTCTATCATAATGATTTTAGTGTTTTAATTTAATTTATACATCTTGGAAATGTATAGGAATATGATGTTGTTGTATATTAATCTTATACCCCACACTGAAAAAAATATGTATTATTTCTTATAGTTTTATTATGGACTCCCTAGGATTTTCTATGTGCTAGATCATACCCTCTAAAAATATAGATAATTGTGTTTCTTTTTTTCAAAACACATGCTTTCTTTCTCTTTTTTATTTTACTGACTGGGACCTTCAAGATAATGTTGAATAGAAGTGGAGAGAATGGGCATTCTGGTTTATTCCTGACATTGTTTTTTGGGGGATGAGTTTTTAGTCATGGTCCTGTAAGCTTGGCATTAATCAGGTTGGTTACGTTTGTTTGTGGATTTATTTATTTTTATTCTAGACGTCATATTGAATTCTTCTATATTTCATATTCTTACTATGTTTACTATAATTTCCTTTAAATCTGAATATAGCTATAATTGCTATCTTAAAATCCTTGTCTAATAATTCAGTCATGTTTATTACTTCTTTGTCTGTTGGTCATGACTCATTTTTATCCTGGTTATAGGTCTAATGTTCCTGCTTCTTCCTGTGTCTCGTAATTTTGATTATCTGATGGACATTGTAAGTTTTACATTGTTGTTTGGCAATTTTTGCTGTCTTCCTACAACAGTTGTCTCTTCCTTTGTTCTGAAAGACATTTAAGTTCCTTTAAGTTCTTTTGAACCTTGATTTCAGGTTTCTGAGAACAAGTTTGACATAGCCTTTATACTGGTTTAGACTAGTTAAAATAGTGTAGCTTTACTATATCATTTACCCCTTCTGGAATCTCTACTAAATCCTCAACAAAGACTCTTTAAATTAGCTGGCCAGATTTCACGTGTGTCCTAGCCCTTTGTGAGCTTTAGCATATAGCTGCTTGGTTGTTCCTCGCTTGGTTTTATGGAATAAGACTTTATGCATGCATTGCTGAGTATTTGTCATCTGGTTAAGGGTACCCAGAATATTTGAACTCTCTCTCTATGTAGCTTCCACTTCTCTGGATTATATACTACAAATTCAAGGTTTTCTCTGAATTCGAATCTCTCTCCTCAGTGAGACTGTTATGTTCTTCTTGGATTTCCCCTATCTACAGTTCTGAGACAACACTGTTCACGGTTTTATTGTTTTTGCCTGGTCAGTGCTTTCTTAGAAAGGAGATACCTGAACCATAAGATGATTGAATGGCAACCATACCTACCTTGGAATTTTGAGATCATGCATTACACCCAAGAGATATAAATAGTGTTCTCTCATATACACAGACACCATACCCAGGGTTCCCTTTGAAGACCCTTGATGGTGTTTGGAGTTTTCCTGGATGTTCACTCCTGCTCTTTCCCTTTGCTACTGATCTGCCACATTGGGTGCACAGTTTTCACTTGCTGCTTTCCGGGGGAGCTGGTGCTTTCTTGGCACTAGGTTTACCCTCCATGTGCCCTCACTTGTTGTGGAAGGATACGAAACTCCCCTGACAGTCACTTTGGCTCTTGTGAAACACTCATCTCGAAGAAACCCTCGCCCTCCCTCACAGCTGTCACTTTTCCAAAGGGAAGGAGAATATTACTACAGTTTTTATTAACTAGGATGGTTATACCTGAGCACTTATGGTATGTGAGTTTGAGCCAGATGAAATGGCTGTGACATCTCTAATATTCCATAGTGATGAAAGAAAGCTAGAGATTTTCCCTTCCTTCTCCAGAGACAAATATTTTACATTTAGAGTGAAGATCTTTCTTGCTGTCTCTGAAAAGTTAGATACACAGATGTGCCAACAGCTGCTATGTAAGATCTAGGTTTCATAATTTCAGAATTTCTCTCCTGTGGTGCAAATACATGCAGGTGATAGCTGGATCTCAAGTGTAATCTCATATATAAGAGTATAAGAAGCTGACACAAGATACTCTTGCATAAATAAGTTGTCTGTCTTCTCATCCAGATAACTTGAGCGTGTGTATGTATCTGTGGCAAGCTGATGTGTTAGCTTACTTACAAAGAGGGTAAAATCTCAAACCCTTTGAGTTTTTGCCTTAACATGCACCATGCCCAGAATATGACTCCAGAGATAAGCCATGATTATCATGAGACTCACTTCATTTGATTACATTCTCTCAGATATTATATTCTTCAGCTGTTTATTGTCCAATATCTAAAAATACTTGTTTCTATATGGACCAGAGAAGCAGAAATAAATGCTTATTTAAGATCACAATTTTGGTTGCCTTGGCAGGAGTGGATAACACCGAATCTTGTTTGGTGATGAACACTATAGCTGCTAAAAAGATCACTGAGACTAAAAACTATTACGAATTGGTCAATATCACAATAGAGCTTGTATGAAAATCTTCAGTAGAGGTTATATATTGTTTTGACATTTATTGGAGTTATCATCTGAGCTAATGTTATTATCCTGAGGAATGGAAGATTATAGGAAGGATGATTAAAATGGAATGGCCAGGGGCGCCTGAGTGGCTCAGTCGTTTAAGCGTCTGACTTCGGCTCAGGTCATGATCTCGCAGTTTGTGAGTTTGAGCCCCGAGCCCGGGGTCGGGCTCTGTGCTGACAGCTCAGAGCCTGGATCCTGCTTCCGATTCTGCGTCTCCTCCTCTCTGTGCCCCTCCCATCCTCATGCTCTGTCTCTGTCTCTCAGTAATAAATAAACATTAAAAAAAAAAAAATGGAATGGCCAGGGGAGAATATATCTCTTGTTTGATTATAGGTCCTTAAACTAGGAAGTCCACAAAGATATGATGGCAACTGGTAAAATGGTTCTTCTCGAGCAAAATGGCATATCTGACTTTAAAAGTAACATTAAGCAAGGCTAAGAATAGACAGAGTGAAGTGTTTGCATACTGTATTGAGTTAGCTCTTTAATTTGAAGAAATCATAGAGGAAACTGGAAATAGCCCGGTTGACCAAAATCATGAAAGCATTTTTATACTCATTGAAAAGCAAGACACAAATATTAAGTCCATTAAACTTCAACAAAATCTCCGTGGTAGCTAGATGATTTGAGGGAGAACATGTTTAAATGTAAACTACACTTGCTCTCTTTCATGTCGATACAGTTATTAACATGATATTTTCATCAGTGTAATTTCATGCCACCTAGTCTACTCAGGTTTAATGGAAAATTTGGAGTTAAAAATTATTTGAAATGGGTATTTTGTAATTTTTTAAATTAATTTTTATTTTTATACCAATCACTTATGAAAATAGTTACCCAAGAATAAAAATACACTTCCTTGATTCAGGAAAATATTAGTAGAAATTTTCTCAGGCCACTCTTTCTATTTTGTCAAGTGCCCTGAGAAAGGCAAAAACAAACACAATGGCATAAAGAAGAAATAAAATCAAAACAAGAATGTGTTGAAAATATTTATGCCAACCATTTAATTTCAATTAAATGGCAGGAAGTTTAGGCTTAAATTGTTAGTGTGGCTTTTAAAAAAATGCTTCCCCATAAATAGTCTGAGCTGTAGTATTTATTAGAATAATATTCTATATCTGTGTGCCTGTGGAGTTTTTCCATCCCAATGCTAAGTGTAGATTCATAACATGTCTCCCCAGTCTGGAGCTTTCTGAAAAAAGCATCACTCCTGAAATTATAAAGAAAAAAAAAACCGGGGCGCCTGGGTGGCATAGTCGGTTAAGCGTCCGACTTCAGCCAGGTCACGATCTCTCGGTCCGTGAGTTCGAGCCCCGCGTCGGGCTCTGGGCTGATGGCTCAGAGCCTGGAGCCTGTTTCCGATTCTGTGTCTCCCTCTCTCTCTGCCCCTCCCCCGTTCATGCTCTGTCTCTCTCTGTCCCAAAAATAAATAAACGTTGAAAAAAAAAAAGAAAAAGAAAAAAAACCCATAAATACATAGATTAAAATTATAAAACTGTCATAATATTATAAATGTTGGGATAAGAATTGAAGCTTTGAATGTGCTAAGTAAACATGCATAATATGAAAATATCTAAGTCTTTATAAACTCAAATATAAAGGAACTAGGAAAGCTTCTTACAAACTGATTATAATAGGAGTGCCTGGGTGGCTAAGCCTGTTAAGCGGCTTACTTCGGTTCAGGCCATGATCTCGAGGTTCGAGTCCTGTGTCAGGCTCTGTGCTGACTGCTGAGAGCCTGGAGCCTGCCTCAGATTCTGTGTCTCCCTCTCTCTGCTCCTTCCCTGCTTGTGCTGTCTCTCTCTCTCAAAAATAAATAAACATAAAAAAAGGAAACTGTTTATAATATATTATTTCTCTACCACATTTATGTTAAGGAAATTTAACATAAGAGATAAAAAGGCATGATACTTTATTTTTTCTACTGGTTAATACCTAGTAATCACAATTTAGATAATCTGATTGAAATAGAAGATTGCATGATAGCGTGTTCTTATGAGAAGTATTAGATGTATGTATTTATACAGAAGTGAATTTCAGGCCCAGAAGTATTTTTTGGGCCTCAGAAATCCCTACAATTTGTTCTTTTAGTGTAATTAACAAATGGCTAAATATATAATAAAATTAACTTTACCCATGTTCTGGACCTTCCACCAATTTAATAACATTCTGACTTTTGAGAAGCTTATTTCACCACACAAAGCTATTTGACTACTCCCAGAAAACTTTATGGTAAGGAAAAATTTCCTTTGAGAAATGCCAAACACAAGAATCATGTATGGACTCATACAACTTATGTACTGTATTTTTTTTTTTTAATAATACTTCAAAGGCACCTGAGTAGCTCAGTTGGTTGAGTATCTGGCTCTTGACTTTGGCTCAGGTCATGATTTCATGGTTCATGACAAGGAGCCTCTGCTATCAGTGCAGAGCCTGCTAGGGATTCTCTCTCTCTCTCTCTTTCTCTCTCCCTTTCTCTCTCTCAAAATAAATAAACATTAAAAAAATAATTCAGTTAAAAATGGAAAAGGTACAATTACTTTGCAAAACATTTTGGCATTTCTTAAAAGTTAAATACATGTCTATTCTTTAATCTGGTCATTTCATTAAAAAAAAAAAAAAGGAATATTTGACCATACAAAAATTTTTACAGAAATAATTCATACCAACTAATTAGTCAAAAATTGATAATAACATAAGTGTCCATCGACAGATAAAAAGAAAAACACATTCTGTATATCCATATAGTAAAATATTACTCAGTAATAACAAGGAATGAACTTTCGTTACACAAAACAAAATGAATGAATCTCAAAAAAATTTTGCTTCATAAAAAAGGCAGACCAAAAGAGAACTTATCCTATTATTCCATATCTATAAAATTTTAGATAATGTAGTCTAATCTATAGTGAGAGGAAGAGACCAGTGGCTGTTCGCTTAAGAATGAGTGATGTGTTGGGTGCCTGGGTGGCTCAGTCGGTTAAACGTCGGACTTCGGCTCAGGTCACGATCTCGCAGTCCGTGAGTTCGAGCCCTGCGTCCGGCTCTGTGCTGACCGCTCAGAGCCTGGAGCCTGTTTCAGATTCTGTGTCTCCCTCTCTCTCTGACCCTCCCCCATTCATACTCTGTCTTTCTCTGTCTCAAAAATAAATAAACGTTAAAAAAAAAAAAAGAATGAGTGATGTGCATAAAAGGCAGAAGTCATTACAAAGTTGTACCAGGATACTTTTGATATGAATGGACATGTTCACTATCCTTATTGTGGTGAGGGTGTGATGAGTTTATTGTTTCCCTCACACACATGCAAATATATTTGAAGTATATGTGATTTATTGTAGTTCAATTACACATCAATAAAGGTGTTTAAAAATTACTGACAAAATAATGAGTAATGTTTATTTAAAAAACAGTGAACAGATGGATACGTATGAGATATATCTTTAGGTGCATATGGGATTTTGGAGGACACATTTACTTCCCCCCATTGAAAATGCATTTTGTTTGTTACTATTTTTTCTCTATTACATGAAGAAAAATCAGTTTCATTATCTTGCTTTTTTCTTAATTAGGGTTTGATGTTTGTTAAGCTACGTATTGAGTATTGAAATGACTGCCAAAGAGGACAAGCTACCCCCAAAGCAATCTACAGACTGTGATAATAAGCAAAGGATAACTTGCTTTAATGTTTTAATAGTCTATTTTTATATTGTCTTTATCAACATGTGTATAAAAAACATTGCAAGATCCAAAAATGACTAATAGAGCTAATTATAACTCAAGAAAATATATGAACTGCTTCAAAGGGGTAAATATAACAACAAAGTGGCAGTTATAAGCGTAGGCAACTACTTTTAAGTTTATACTTACAAAAGAATCCTATTTGGTAAACTATTTCTAGGTTCTATTAAATGTATATTTAGAATAGAAACTAACAATTAAAACTCACTGTAAGGTTTTTTATATAAGTGTTTGTATTAGGATAATTTTAGATTTACAGAAAAGTTGCAAAGATAGTACAAAGAGCTCCCGTAACCCCATACCCAGTTTCCCTTATTATTATCTTGTATTCAGATGATGCATTTGTACCGAGTAATGAACCAATATTGATAAATTATTATTAACCAAAGAACATACTATATTTGTTTTTTTTTTAAATTTTTACATAATGTAGTTTTTCTGTCCCAGGATCATCTCGTCCAGCATTTCACATTTTATTTAGCCATCGTATTCCCTTAAAGTCCTCTAGATTGTGACAGTTTCTTAGACCTTTATTTTCTTTTTGATGACCTTGAAAGTTTTGAGGACGACTGGTCAGGTACACTGTAGACTGTCTTCTCATATTAAATTGTGTAAGGGTATTCTCTTGGTTAGACAGTGGTTATGGGTTTTGAGAGGAATACCAGAGAGACAATGTGACATTCTCCTCACATCATATGTAGAATACTTAATATCAACATAGAGAAAAAGTAAAATACTGTTTATTTAATGAAATCTCATCCAAATCATTGAACTCTTGGTTTTGAATTTTATTACACTTAATACTTACGCAGTCTCTGTCTACAACTTGTGGAGGCATGGTGAGTAAATTATTTTTCGATACAGGTAGCACACCTTTATTTTGAAAATTACCATCCAGCTACTTGACTTACCTCTGTAACATGAATTAGTTTTATAAAAAATTCCCTAGCAAGCATAAATCAACCTTTTATTTACACTGTTCCTTCCTTTTTTGTTGGTTTAGTTTAGTTTTTATTTTACCTGTTTATTCTTTTTTTTTTTTTTAATTTTTTTTTTCAACGTTTTTATTTATTTTTGGGACAGAGAGAGACAGAGCATGAACGGGGGAGGGGCAGAGAGAGAGGGAGACACAGAATCGGAAACAGGCTCCAGGCTCTGAGCCATCAGCCCAGAGCCCGACGCGGGGCTCGAACTCACGGACCGCGAGATCGTGACCTGGCTGAAGTCGGACGCTTAACCGACTGTGCCACCCAGGCGCCCCTTACCTGTTTATTCTATGGAAAATCTCTAAAAATATTCTTCTCCATGTGGACATCTGAAAAATTAGTCTACTGAGAAAAATTTCTGACTGATCAAGCAGAATTGATTTCAGGAATATAATTTTGGCTCAATTCTGTAGTGTCTATTAATATTAAGGCACCATTTAATTGACCTAATAAAATACCATTATTATCTCCATCATGCAGGCAAAAACAAAAAACAAACAAAAAAACAACCCTCCTGACAAAAGCCAATAGCTACGTGTGATAAAAACAGTCAAGAAATACAAATTCAGGGATATTTTCTTTTTTTTTTTTTTTAATTTTTTAAATGTTTATTTATTTTTAAGAGAGACAGAGAGAGAAACAGAGCATGAGCAGGGGAGGGGCAGAGAAAGAGGGAGACACGGAATCCAAAACAGTCTCCAAACTCTGAGTTGTCACCACAGAGCCCAATATGGAGCTTGAACCCACAAACCGGAGATTATGATCTGAGCTGAAGCTGGATGCTTAACCGACTGAGCCACCCAGGCGCCCCCAGGGATATTTTCTTAACATGATGATATATGTCATCAATGCAACTAGGCAAAATAAATCAATAACAGTTATCAGAACTGATGAAAAAGGAGTAAATTTTCTTAATTGGTAAATGATATGCTATATCCAGAATACCTTTGGTCAGGGGTCAGCAAAGTACAGCCCTTGGACCAAGTCTGGTATGCTCAGGCTCAAGGCTGAATTCCTCTCTGAAAATTGCTCTTGGTCAAAGAGAGTCAGCTCTTCCTACATCCCTTGCACTGGGGCAGTTTACTTCTAATTTCTGGTCAATCCCAGCGCCAGAGATACTTTAATCCCTTACAAGTATCATATGTAAGAGGTTTCCCTACTAAAACTGTGTACAAATACGTCAGTAGTTTCCTTCTTTTCAGGAAATTTGATCTAAAACATATTTAAATTTGATCTAAAATATATTTAAAGCCTGGGTGGTTCAGTTGGTTAAGTATCCCACTTCGGCTAAAGTCATGAGCTCGCGGTTTGTGAGTCCCAGCCCTGCATCGGGCTCTGTGCTGACAGCTTGGAGCCTGGAGCCTGCTTCAGATTCTGTGTCTCCCTCTCTCTCTCTGCCCCTCCTTTGCTCACACTCTGTCTCTGTCTCTGAAAAATGAATAAACCTTAAATTTTTTTTAAATAAATAAATAAACATTAAAACAATTTAAAATATATTTAAAGTATGCATTAATAATGTCATATGTCAGAGAGAGAAACTTCTAGAAGAGTACGTAGAAAAGTATGTTCACAGTCATGGGTTAAGAAAATTTTTATGAGAAAGGGCAGAAGCAGCACTACCTAAAAGGGTAGAAAAACCACTAACTATAAAATAAAAATGATAAATTAAGCTTCACTAAATTACAAATTTTTGCTTTAGATAAATACCATTAATAAAATGAAGAAGCAAGACACAAACTGGGAAAATGTTTGCAATACATATATCTGACAAAAAATGTTGAACATTGAATAAATATTTAATAATCAGGAAAAAAAACAAAATAAATGAGGAAAAAGGCGTGACTAGCCACGAACACAAAGAAAAAAAGTACACAAATGATCAGGGTGATGTAAATCAATGAGCATATGAGTAGTCATCAGGGATATGCAGATTAAAACCATTGCATTCTTGTAAGATGTACTAAAATTAAAAGATCCATAACACCAAATGTTGGTAAGACTGTAGGACAGCTAGAAAGTTTATCAGTTATTTATTAGAGTATAATATTGTATAACAACTTTGGAAATTAATTTGTATGTAAGCAGTTTCTTGTACAGTAAAATATACACCTATCTCAGTATCTAGAAATTGCACTTCTAGATATTTACCAAAGATTAACAAAACTACACATGGCCCCCAAAAATGTTTAAACAAAAAAATTTTGGCAGAAAGTTTTTACCCAATGGCAAAAAATGGAAAACAGCCCGAATATTCATCAGCAGGTCAAATGTTAAATAATCATGTTATGTTTTCACCATTAAACACTATACTAATTAATGACAGAAATAAACAAATTATTGATACACTCAATAACATGGATGAATCTCCAGATATCATGTCAATGGAACACAAAAGAGTACCTACTACATTATTGGATTTAAATGAAGTTTTAGGACAGGCAATCTAATCTGTGGTGATAAACATCCAATCAAGATTGCCCTATGCTAAGAACCTAGAGGGAACTGTCTAAGGCAATTGACATATTCCATATATTGACTGACATGGTGGTTACATGGTAGACAAGCATATATATTTTACAAATACATTTATCTATATATTTCAAGTTTGTGCATTTTATTAGGGGTGTATGTAAATACTTTTACGAGTAATTTGTACTTTAATAAATTCCTTTTTTAAGTGCAATTGAAGTCATAAAAAAATTCATAGGAAAGGCGATTAGCAAACCACTCCCTGAGCATCAACACAGTAAGATGAATTCATAGCAGAAGCTCTGAATGAAAGGTAAAGAGAAAAATGAGGAAGATCAGCATTAAAATTTGTTTAAGGGCTTGGTGGAGTTTTAAAAAGTCATATTTATTTAAGTAGGCATGTAAGTACTGTGTATTATCTGAGAAAATGTGACTGAGAAATAAAGGAAAATGGGATTATTGGATAAAGAACAGTAAAGATGGGATATATTAAAAGAGAGTTGGACAGAACGATAATAAATGAAGTTTAGACCTAGATTGAATATTATTCTAATGGCGGAATGTCTCCAGAGCTGAGTTATTAAACTCAAAGAATTGAACATGAATAAGATTACAAGATTCTGTATCTCTCACAATGGAAAACCAACCAACTGAATCCAGAATTATATATAAGAAAAAAACAAACGAACAAAAACAAATGCTTCAACCAAAAATCAAGGCAAAAGGAAAGAGAAATAAAACATTTGATTCCAGGAAATAATACTAGCCTACCTTGAGAGAGAGGCAGAGGTAGGGCAGGGGAGAGGGATCAAACTTGTGATGTAGGTTCTAAGCAAAAAAAAAAAAAAAAGACAAAGGAGAATGCCTTAAAAAGCATGGTGGAAATATTGGTTTTCAATAGGCTCTTGCATCACAAGGTTCAGAAATATCAACTGAATTATCTGTTCAGATGTTGGTATCTGGCATTCTGTTGAGGCTGAAATCTTGTAGATTATCTAAAATTCATCATTTATATGCCACTGAGCCTTTGGTATGGGATTTGACAACATAGTATATTGTTTTGGAAAAATAATTTGGCCTGGGGTAAGTACATCTTAGCCTGAAGAATGACTTTGAAAGAATAAATTTAGTTGGTGGGAGACTTAGCTACTGATAATTACATATATTTTTAAAATTTTTTTGAACTATTTAAGCATGAGGATCATGAAAATTGGCTTTAATAGGCACTTCCCTGATGACTACTTTTATTATACTCATTATACGACTACTTAAATTTACATCATATTGAGGGGCGCCTGGGTGGGTCAGTCTGTTAAGCATCTGACTTCGGCTCAGGTCATGATCTCACGGCTCATGGGTTTGAGCCCCATGTCAGGCTCTGTGCTGACAGCTCAGAGCCTGGAGCCTGCTTCGGATTCTGTGTGTGTGTCTCTCTCTCTGCCCCTCTACTGCTCACTCTCTGTCTGTCTCTCAAAGATAAATAAACAATAAAAATTTTTTAAATTTACATCCTATTGATCATTCATATTTTCCCCTTCATGATTGCATATATTCAGACTATTTCTTCATTTACTGTGTTTTTGTTTATTATTGGGCTTGTTACAGATTTTGAGATCCTAAGGGAACTGTATGATTCTTATTAGTGAGCCTAGGTCATATTAATGAAAGCATACCCAATTCCACTCATACATTATTATTTTTTTTAATTTAAATTCAAGTAAATTAACATATAGTGTAGTATTGGTTTCAGGAGTATAATTTAGGGGCTCATCACTTACATATCACACCCAGTGCTCATCCCAACAAGTTCCCTCCTTAATGCCCATCACCCATGTAACCCATCTCTTCACCAACCTTCCCTCCAGCAACACTGTTCTCTGCATTTAAGAGTCTCCAGGTGTTATTCTTGATGAAACTTAAAATAATAAGAAATTTGGAAGAATTTCATTTTTATGGATTTCACATTCATTTAAAGTAAATAAGAATTTAGGAATGTGTACTTTAACAAAGCTTACTAAAATAATTTTATTTCAACATTATTTCTTCTTTTGTTTTGGAACTTTAATTTATAAGGGGATTTCATCTTTTTAGTTCTATTTTTCCCTGGGTATCTTATAAAGAAGGAGTAAGCATTTGGTTATATCCATATCATTAACATTGTATTATTTAAAATTTTACATTCTTTTAGTATCATTCTAAAATCTCTGATAAACTATACTAGACAATATGATTGTGTCTGAATTGAGCAAAGAAATAAAATGTAATATTTCATGTTTATGTTCAAAGTGCCTTGGAGTTTGTTAAATTACTCTTTCGAACCACTTCTTGGCCTCTGAATGCAAAAGGTATACTGGCCACACCCACTGTCATGCCCAAAGAGGAAGCTCATTGATATTAGGAACCAGGCTCAGGAAAGTAGGGGAGGATTTCCCTAAGAAACAAGAAACTGCTGCTCTCCTTCACAGAAAGGAAGAGCCAGATACTGGTTAATAATTAAGAATGATGGGAGCACTTGGCTGGCTCAGTTGGTTAAGGGTATGACTATTGATTTTGGCTCAGGTGATCATCTTGGTGGTGGGATCAAATCCCATGCAGGGTTCTGCACTGGGGTGGAGACTCTCAGTCTCCCTCTCTCACTGCTCCTCTCCCACTAATCCTCTCTCACTCTCTCCAAAGAAAAATAATTAAGAGTGATACATCATAAAAAAATACAAAATATTAGGTAGAACCTTAACTTTCCATTCATTGTTTTCAGTGTTGAGATTGCTCCACTAGAGTGGCCATCCTCTCTTCACCAATTCATTCTAAAGGAAGACCAATATCTCATCACATGGTGAGTTTGAAAGAGAAACACTAAGAGAACATGGCTGAACCTCTTCTGATTCCTTCTTCTGTCTGGGGATATAACTGTCTCAGAGAGCACATGTTTTTCTACTTCCCTAGTTTAACTATTAGAGGTCCAGCTGACCTCCCATCCTCCTTCATGATGTCTAGCCTTGCCTTTAACACGGTAATTTTGGTTATTCAGTTTTGAGTGCAGTTTTCCTAAGCCATTTGGCCAGGGCTAAGCCATACCCTGTGGCTTCACCATTAACAGAGGCGGCATCTTGATCACCTTCTGCCAGTCTCCTTTGTCAACCTCTCTCTTAGTTACAAACCCAGTCAGGGAAGATAGCTACTAATTATTGACACCTCTGACACCCCAAATGGCATAACAGTTTATAAATGGACTTGGATAGGGACCTGGGTGGCCTGCCTTCAGCTCAGGTCATGATCTCCTGGTTCATGGGTTCAAGCCCCGCGTCAGGCTCTGTGCTGACAATTCAGATCCTGGAGTCTGCTTCAGATTCTGTCTCCATCTCTCTCTGCCCCTCCCCCACTCACACTCTGTCTCTCTCAGAAATAAATAAACATTAAAAAAAATAAGTGCACTTGGATAATTTACATTGTGATTCACTCCCACAGTGCCATTTTCCAATGGGTGTTCATCGTTTCATTTTAATGTGAAGGGTCACATAAATTCCTTATAAACAGTATGAAAACTCCAGGGGGATGGTGGTGAAATAGGACTTGATTCCTTGAAGTTTGTAGCCGAATGAGATATTCCGTGGCCTGATTCTATGGCCGTATATTGATTACAACCACTTCCATCCTCTGTTTCCATTCTCCTTACAGCAGCCAGAGAAGTTGTTAATGTAAATTTGATCATCGGACCTCCTTACTTCAAAACTTATATTGTTTTTCCATTGTACCTAGGATAAAGGCCAAAAACCAACATGGGTTTCAAGGTGCTAAATGAGCTGGTCCCTAAGAAACTCTGTAGACTCATCCATCGCAATCTTCCCTCTTGTTTTGGTACTCTAGCCTTATTGGCCTCCTTTCACCTTTTCACTTGCTTCCTGTGCAATGCTGCAGAATTTCTACTCTGTGTTTCTTTTGTCCAGAATAACACTTTATTTCCTCCCTACTTCACACACTCTACTCCATTGTTACTAATGTGACACTAGATTTCAATGAAAATATTACTCCTTCAGTATCATGGCAAGCCACAGCACACTGTAATGTGTGTACATGTGAACATTTCTCCTTCACAGAGTGATCAGTGTGTACTGTACATATGATATGAGATATGCACATATACATGGATATGTGTGCATATATATTTTACATACACACACACACACACACACACACACACACACACACACACACTATTGTTACTGTTTGCTTTTTGTGGTACATTTGTTAAAGTCTGCCTTCTCCAGGCAACGTAAGCTCCATGAGAGCAGAGATCAACTTAGTTAAGTCAGATTTCCTCACTGTTTTATTGACAATACCCAGAAGAATGCCTAAAACTTCTGGACTCTTACTCAGCCTTGAATAAGTGAATAAATTGCCTCATCTATTTTATATTCTTTATTACTTTAAAGGTAATTTTGTGTGTATGTGCCTGAATACACAGGAGGGTTTTGATGATTTAGACAACCTGCAAATGCTTAAGAAATTAATGAGAGAATAAAATAGATGCCAGATGTTTCTTCCATTTGGCAACTTTCTGGACCCTGTAAAGAAGTCTTTTAACATAGGTCTTTGTGTTTCCTTACTCCATACTGTTGCTTTTAACTTTTCTTCAAAAAATCATCCCCCAAAGAGCATGATAAATCTCAATGCATCTAGTCCCAAGGGGAAGAAAACAATCTTATATTGGATTAAAAGTTAATGAAATATTTTACTACTTCATTTTACTATAGCACTTGCGAGTTGTATCTGAGCATCCTAATAATTTTAAAATCACTCTCTTCATCTCAATCAGTGAAGGGCTATGAAAAAGTTCTCATTTTTTATGATCCAGAAAGTCTCATGCAAGAGAAAAGAAATTAGCTTATAAAAAGAAGGTACTGTATAACTTGCCTAATGGCCTGTAATCTGCTAAAAGTACAGCTGCGGTGGGCTGTTTAACAGGTGCTATGATTATGGAGCATAACAAACATGTTAGGCTTTGTAGTGCATTTAATACCTTATAAACAATTGAGCTAATTTGGACAAGGCTAATGGATTAGTTCAAATGACACTCTTGTATAAGGTTTGTGATTATGCTGTGCAAATTTGACAGAAATTCTAAGCTTAGCAACGTGTTTAGCTTTGAAATGAGTAGAATACTATTTTTCATATTCCGGCACCGAATTCCAGTTTTATTCCCTCTCTATACAACATTGTACTTTTGAATGGGGATAATCATTCTCATGGTACTCTAACAGTCTCCACCACTCAAAACCTTGGCTTAGAATGTTCCACTAGTTCTACCATAATAGCTCATGTACTCTGTGAAAATGGGCATAAATCCCTACGCTGAAACTATCAGAGCAAATAATTTGGGGTTTTTCCTGCCAAGCAATTAACCACACATGTGTTACTTAAGCACCTTTGAGTAAAGTGACAAAATTCTATGCATAGCTTTCAAGCCATTTATTTAATAATTGAAGGAAGTTTTTTTTTTTTTTCCTTTTTCTGAAATGATGACCGAATACCAGAATATGTGGACCAAAGAAAGGAAATTTGGAGGGGAAAAAGAAGTAGATAACAAAACCATGATACACATTGCCAAATTCACTGAAATTCAAAAATAAGGAATGGAGGCAAGAATAATAGTTGTTTCTTGGTTTGGGCAGTCATACAGTAGACCTTCAAGTGACAACGTCAAGGGAAGTATTAACTTGACGAATCTGCAATTCAGAAGACCAGCCTGAAAGTACAAATTTAGGAATAATTAACAGATTTTTTTGAGCCATTTGAATAGGTAAACTCAATTGAAAACAAGCATAACAAGAGGTGGAAAAGGCTTCCAGGTCAACTTCTGAACAGCAATTACATATAAATAGATATGAGGACCAGAGGAAGGCAAAAAAAGAAGGGGTCAGTTAGGTACAACAAAAGCCAAGGGATTGCGGTGTCATGGAGACCGATAGAGCCAGTGGTTTGGGACATGGAAATAGAGTGTTTCAAGGTTCTGTTGAGGAAATAAAATGAGTGTGCCGGTTAAGTTGTATAGGAGTGTACCTGGAGAGAGTTAAATTGTAAATTGAGACATTTTTTCTGGCAATGTGTGAGCCAGATGGACTGAAAAATCAATTTGCATTTGCTACTAATTCTTTATAAACTTTATCAAATATAAACTAAAATCCATTACTTAACTTTGAAGAATATATGGGACAAACTTATGGCAAAGAGATTAAAAGAAAATGGAAATTGTAATTAGTAAAACAGCACTACAACTTGAATCAAATTTTATCTCATTGAAACACCTAGAGTGACAGTCTGAAGATCCAGCCTAAAAAATTAGAAAAATAATCAGGCCAAACTAAAAGGAGATGAAAGAAATAATAAAGAGAAGCATAATTAAAACAAAACAAAACAAAACAAAACAAAACTCTTAAAGATGTTGAAAATGTGTCAGCAATACTAAACCTCTGCAAAAAATGATGAAGAAAAAGTATAAATAAGTAAGGAAATACAAAATATGTAAAATGGGAAATGACTACAGGTACATAAAATATTTGAAATAAAAATGTATACCCGTATAATTGAAAACGTGAGTAATGTTCTAGAAAAATGCAGTTTAGCTAACTGATCTGAAAAGAAATACAACAAATAAGTTGAGCTGTAATAACTTGTAAAAATTTGCACCAGTAGAAAATAAGGAAGGCCCTTTAGTTTTACTGGTCAGTTCTCAACTTTCCAGAATGGTGTGTGTGTGTGTGTGTGTGTGTGTGTGTGTGTGTGTGCGCGCGCGCGCTGTGTATTCTGTATAAACTATTCTTAAGAAGAGAAGCATTTAGAGAGGAATTCTCACACTTCATATAAAATGCAGGTATAATCTTGAAACCAAACCTAGCCAAGATAGTACACGTAATTATAGGCTAATCTTAATGAATATGATACGGTCATAAGTTTAAAAATCTTCCAATATCTTTAAGATGCATTGTAATCAATATAGAGTTTAGAAATAGAAGAGTCAAGATTAGAAAATAAGAAAGGTAAGCACATTAACAGTTTAAATAATGAAACTGTATGATTATCTTAGTGGATGCAGCAATTAATTTGAAACGTTTTATAGCCACCAGAGGAAAAATAAAATAAAATAAAATTATTCCATAGCGTAAATGCTGTCTACCAGAGACCTCAAGCAACATAATATTTAATGGTGAAAAAAAAGTATTCTTTTTAATATAATGGGAGAAATAGATGTTACTGGGTATAACTTCTTCAGACACACACACATAAATTTATGCATAAAAGAACTAAGGATTGGAGTGGAAAAAATGAAGACATCATTATGTGTATCTAATAAGATACAGTTAAATAAATAAGAAAATTTAATGTATTTCTGAAAATAAAATCACTGTACCTGGCTTTTGTCACTCCAAGATACCAACAGCACCGATAAAACCAGAAATCCCATTTAAATGGCAGCATCTTCTAACTTCATACTCAAACTATAAAGAAAACACTATAACACTTTTCAAATGTGCTGAATCTGTCTTCAAAAGTGTTTTCCAAAATGCCTTGGGAAGAAACTAGTTTCTCTATCTTCCTCTAATATGCAGTTAGACAGTAGCTGAGCAGATCATGGACAATCTCCCTTATATATGTTATTCTATTTCCATAGATATTTCGATTTATCCTCTATATCAGAGCAAGAAATATCTGATATATCAACTCCATTTATATTGAATCCAAGTTAGAGGCCACTAATTAAACAACAGAGCCATTTATAACTGCTTGAGCTAGTGTACTGATTGAAGAAAATCTGTTTAGTTCATGTCAATATGTTTAGCCAACATATAATCATCTTCCCTTATGTATCTGACACAGTAAGTACATATTCTTATACATATTTCTCAGATTCTGTTATAAATTAACACAATCTTTGAATTTTTTTTATTAATTTTTGAGTTCTTTTATTGTGTTATGTTTATCTTTCAAGTTGCTGATACCCTGAAGCATATGGGAATGTGACCGTAGATACTGCTTATATGAAGGCTGTGAAGGGTGAAAGGGCAAAATTATCAGAAGAAATTACATTCATGGGAACACTTCAGGTATAGTTTTATAAAAAGGATGAAACAATCTCAATGTTTCTAGAGGTGGAGAAATGTACTGTTTCTACTGGCAAGGAAGTTTCGGTGAGATTTGAGTCTTCATTACTTGGAGTCATCCACATTCTTCCAGGTTTCCTACACTCTTTCAACCAAAATTTTATTTTTGGCTTGGCAAAGATGTGAATTTTAAATCTGCATTTTCATTAAATCAGATCTACAGCTGCAAGATATATGGCACATTTCAGGAAGTTATAGGTGCTTCTTGATTCTCTGACAAAGGCTTGAACTTGTAATTTAGAATCTTCAGATTTTAAGTTCATTATCCTTTCTAGTTAGAAGGAATCAGCCCATTCCATAGTCTTGAATTTCTTGTAACCCTTAAATTGCCCTATATTAGTCTCCATTCTGTCTACAAAAGAGTTGTCTTCCCTCCACCCATCCTTCCAGGTGACATCAGAAACAATTTCAAGCAAGTGTTTTGACACTGTTCTCTCCTGTAATTCTAATCCAATCTTCACTGCCTTTAAACCCATTCAGGTTAGAAAACCACCAATTCCTCATTCATGCTGCCCTAATGTCTTAATTGCTGCCTGAGCTGTTAGCTGCAGAAAATAGAATCCATTCTTGCTAGTTTAAGAACGCAAGTACTCATTAAAAGATATATACCGAGAACAAGACTTGGATTGTGCACAGCAAAAAAATAGCGAGAAGAATCACGAGTGGTATTGTTATAATACCTGTGCCGCAGCCACCTGACAGTAGTTGCCTATGACAATTAAGATCTGAATACGTACCCATCATAAGTATTTTAGGAGAGGAAGAGCTAAAATGCACAAACTGCCTACACCAGTTGATTTGATCACATTTCTCTCTTCTGCCTGCAAATCTCATGCGAGTATATCTATGTGAGGAACCTTGAGTTCAAAGGAGTATGGGAAATGGCATTTTGTTCATTTTCCTAATTCTTTAGCCTCTAGAGGACATGAAATCAAAGAGGGAAGAGGATAGAACGAAGACCAAGAGAATTTAAACATTAAATATGTCTGGCTTTCTCACTTCAGATACGGCTGTGACTTACAAACCTTTCCGCGTGATCTGAATGCAAATAAGTGGTCTTGGGAGTAAAAAAAAAAAAAAAGGCATGATGAGAAAGACTATGTTTAATGACCTAACATTTCAGTTTACCAGATAAAACACTTTTCCCCTCAGTTTGCCTTCAGAGAGCATTTGGTGTTCATTTTCTAACACAGTTGGAACTAGATTATACCACATACAAAAATGTACAAATCTAAAATAGTATGAAATATGTATGATCAACTGCAGCCCAAGAAAACTCTTGAAAAATAAAGTAATTCTGCAATGAATATTTTTCATACACAATTAATTATACTGTATATTTTATTTCAAAATAAATGCTTAACACAATCCTCCATGTCCTGAAATGAGGGGAAAACAAACTTCCATTCATTCAGTGTCAGTATGAAAGAGTTGATAATGACTTATATCAAAATTATATACATTGTTTAGAGCAGTGGTTTCCTGGCAGACACATAATAATGAGCTAATGTAAGAAATAACTCTAAAAGATTTAAAGAACTTTGTCTGCATTTTCTCTGGTACTCTGCCACTTTGCTTATAATCTTGCATATGTTGTACTAGGAAACCAAATAGAATTACTAGCCAGCTTAATTCTGAATGTTCTAAGAAATAGGACCCTGAGGTTATGACTCCCCCCGCCCCCCCCGCCGCCCTCGCTGAGGAAAGACAAATAAGTGAAAGCATACTTAAAGATTAGTTTTTCGGCCTCTAGGATTACTTTTTTTTTTTTTTTGACTGTACGAAAGTGGGAAATGTTGAAGAGACAGATAAGCATAGAAGTTCTTTAGAAGGGATTTTTCGTATGGTGTGAGTCTCACTCCTTTTAAAGCGGCTGTAATAGAGGATGATACTTCCATCGCCTTTTCTACCCAATAACAAACATGGTTGGAAGAAATAATTCAGAGAGTTCAGCCTGTTTCCCTTGATATTTGGGAGTGGAAGTGTAAAATAGCTGGTTCCATAAACACGCCTGGAAAAGCCTGAAAGCCCGCGAAGATGCTGCTGACCATCGAACTGAGGTGAGTGGCTGTGTAGGAAGGAGAGTCTTCACATTCAGAGTTTATATGGACAAACGATGTCAAAGTACATTCCCTTTAGAAATAGGCAACAAAGAGAACTGGCCTGGAGCTAGCTGTCTTAAAAGTTTGTTTCTCTTCCAAGACAGTTCCTTGGTGAAGTTCCAAAAGACCCCATCTGCGTGGGGTGTACTATCATAAAGCAGAAGTTAAGAACAAAGTGCTAAGCAGTCAGGTAGAGGAAAGAAATGTAAAGGAATCCACAGAGGAACCATCTATATTGATGGGCAGTCTCTGAAAAGCCCACCTTATCAACCCGAAGGACATATAGCTCTAAATATCTTCATTGGCTATAAGAAACCAACACAAGTTCCTATCATTTTTTTAATTTTTTTTAAATGTTTATTTATTTTTGAGACAGAGAGAGTCAGAGCATGAATGGAGGAGGGTCATTGAGAGAGGGAGACACAGTATCTGAAACAGGCTCCAGGCGCTGAGCTGTCAGCACAGAGCCCAACGTGGGGCTCGAACCCACGAACCACAAGACCATGACCTGAGCCGAAGTCGGACGCTTAACCTACTGAGCCACCCAGGCACCCCGTTCCTATAATTTTTAATGAAATAAATTATTTCCTGAGTCTTATGTTTCTTCCCAGCTGCTCCTTATTCCCACCCTGGAGAAATCAGAAAATGACACTGAAGGACTGAGGAAGAGCTTGAAGAAGAGCCCCACTGAGGGACAAAGAAAAGTGATCGTGCTTCTATATATGAAGCAGCCTCAGTTGGGAGAGAAGAGGTGTTTTATTCTTAATGAAGTCCAGAGATGTGACTACACAGTAGACTCATCAGATTTGTTTTTGAGCTATGGGTTTTTTGGAATTTTAATTGCCAATAACAGTCTTGGAGGTATCTTAGATTTTACTCAAAAGTGCAGGGAAAAATAGATGCACAGAAGAAGTTAATATGGACAATATGAAGCAAAAAAAAAAGTTATATTATTATAACATTCTTTTGCATTCCATAAGCTCAAAATAAGGCCAGATTTGATAGTTTTTTTAAGCTATTTATTAGTGGGTTTTTTCCTCTCTCTCACTCACAAACATGCAGCCACAAATATGTTTTTAAATCATTTTTTGTAATAAACATGGTGAAATAAATGCAAACCCAGATATATGGTAAAAATGGAAGCTTATCAGAATGAGAACTGATGTCAGTAACATGGCCGAATAAGGCATCTCTTGCTCCCATCCCCCTGCTCAATAACAATAATTTCGCATCCATTCACAAACAAAAGTGCCTTCATGGGATCTTTGGTATCCAGTTAGGAGAGTGGAACCCTGGTGTGGTCCTAGACTGGAGAGCCATTTAGGAGGGAAGGCTTGTGCCCAGACAACAGACCCACCAGCTGTGGTCATGCTGTAGAAACAGATAACAGCTCTGTACCCCCTTGAGAACTCAGCTACAGCCCCATTTGGCTTTGGGTCTGTCACCAGCACTATAGGCCCATGGGTCTGAGAAGAGTCACGTTTGTGTGCACATCAGGTAATAGATGTATTGGCCTCAGTTCTGAATGTGGACCCGGAAGCAACTTTTGAACTGGATCCAGCACTCTAGGCCATGGTTTGGAAGGTGCTGGAGGTAAGTCTGTCAAACTCAGTGACAGTCCTGTAACTGGAATCCCATTCCAGTTGGGCTGCAGCCCCAGACAGCCACAGTTCACAAACAGCCTTGCTGACACAGGGACCAGGCAGGAGAAACTCATCTGTGCTCCAGGAGACCCTGAAGGGGCCATGCATGTTGCCCAGCTTCCTCAGAGCCATTCATCAGTCCTGAGGGTGTGTAGTCCCAGGGATACACTCTCATCTGTAAATAGCAAGATTCTGAAAAGGCCCTATATTGGCCCCAGCCCATCCCAACTAGTCTGTGAACAGTCCTGTTGGTAGAAGAACCCAGCAGGGGACATTCCCTACTGTACCCCCAGAGATCCTGAAGGACTTTCCACTCAGTTCCAAGCCCATCAGAGCTGCAGTGTGCCCACAGGCTTGCCAGCCAAGGGACCCAGTAAGAGATACTCCTGTCTACCCAGAGGTCCCAAAAGGGCCATATACTTGAATGTAGCTTTCTCATCCATAGGCCCTGAGTGGGATTGCTGGTCCATGGAACAAGTGGGTGACACTCTTGTCTGTACCCTCAGAGAGCCTAAAAGGGCCCTATACTTGGTTCTAGCCACTCCCAGCCTCGGTCTGTGAGCAGTCCTGCCAGCACAGGGACCCCACAGGAGATACTCATGTTTATGCTCAGAAAATCCTGAAAAGATAGCCTATAATTAATTGAGTCCATCCAGCCATGGTCAAGGACCAGTCCAGCCCACGCAAAGACATGGCAGAGGCATGTCCAACCATGCCTCCAAAGCCAGGTCTATAGACCTCAATCTTGTTTGTGGAACATGAAACTACCCTGGGCTCATTTCCAGCCCCTTTCAGCCATGGTCTCTGGCCAGTCCTGCCACCCAGGGAGCCATCCAGTAACCAGGCAGCAGCCCTCCTAGGGATCTTGAAGAAGCCACATCACCATACAACTGATAATAGGCCCCATACAACTCTCTGAGCACCAACCTGATCACAAAATGTACCCTTGTTCCAGCTCCATCCTGTTGAACAAGGTACTGAGGTCAATTCCATAACCCATATAGAATCCATGCCATTCACAAGCCTCTTTTCACAAGCCCTCCAACCATGGGCCCCACTGAAGACCCAGTGGCAGCCTCATAACTGGCTCCAATGTAGCACAACTGAGATTCCAGAGGTAATACCATAATCCCAGGAACCAGACAGGAAAAGGTCTTTACCTGCTGAACTCAGTCTGTAAAGACTAGAAAAGGTGTTTGCTCTTTCAAATGCAAACAGCAACACAAAGTTACATGGATTGTGAAAATATTACCATTCTAAGAGGTAACCAAAGGAGAGTAGGAGTGGCTATACTTAGTTAAAATAGGCTTACAGTCAAAATCAGTCTCAAGAGAGTAAGAAGGTCACTATATAGTAACAACAGGATCAATTCAATAAGAGGATATAACAATTGTAGACATATATATGCACCTAACATTGAAGCACCTAAATATTTAAAGCAAAAATATTAACAGATCCAAAGGGGGAAATAGAAAGGAATATAATAATAGGAGGGGATTTCAACATCCCACTTTCAATATTGGATAAATTATCCAGGCAGAAAATTAATAAAGTTATAATGGACATGAATAACACTATAAATCAAATGGACCTAACAGACAGATACAGAACATTCAAAAAAACAGCAGCATAATACATATTCTCAAATATACATGACACATTCTCTAGGATAGAGCATATGTTGGGACACAAAATAAGGTTTAACAAATTTAAGAAGATTGAAATCATATCTAATATCTTTTCCAAACGCAGGGGTATGAAAATGAAATTGACAATGGAAAGAAAACCAAAATATTCACAAAATCATGAGAATTAAACAGCATGCTCTTTTCAAGTAAGCTTTATGCCCAATGTGGGGCTTGAAGTCACAGTCCCCAGATCAAGAGTCACATGCTCTACCAACTGAGCCAGCCAAGTGCTAATGAACAACATACTTTTAAAAAATGAATCAAGGAAGGAATCAAAAGGGAAATTGGAAAGTATCTTGAGACAAATGAAAACACAACATACTAAAGTTATGAGATACAACAAAAGGAGTTCTAGGAGGAAAGTTTATGACAGATACCTACATTAAGATGAAACAAAAAAGGATCTGAAATAACCTAACTTTACACCTCAAGGAATTGCAAAATGAAAAAATGGAAAGAAACAAACAAAACACAACAACTAAGCCCAAAGTTAGCAGAAGGAAGGAAATAATGGAGATTGGAGCAGAAATAAATGAAATAGAGACTAAAAATTCAATAGAAGGAAATCAATAAAATTAAGCGTTGTTTCTTTTCATTTTTTTAATGTTTATTTATTTTTGAAAGAGAGAGACAGAATGAGAGTGAGGGAGGGGCAGAGAGAGAAGGAGACACAGAATCCAAAGCAGGCTCCAGGCTCTGAGCTGCTAGCACAGAGCCTGGCACGGGGCTTTAACTCAGGAACCATGAGATCATGACCTGAACTGAAGTCAGATGCTTTACTGACTGAGCCACCCAGGTGCCCCTAAGAGTTTGTTTTGTTTTTGTTTTTGTTTTTGTAAAGATAAACAAAATTGGCAAGCCTTAAGCTAACCTAAAATCAGGAGCGACATAAGGGTCCCATTTTCACCACTTCTGTTTGACATAGTCCTGGAAGTCCTTAGGGGAACCTGGGTGGCTCATTCAGTTAAGTGTCTGACTCTTGGTTTTGACTCAAGTCATGATCTCATGGTTTGTGAGTTCATGCCCTGTGTTGGGCTCAGCGCTCAGAGCCTGCTTGGGATTCTCTCTGCCTCTTTCTCTGCCCCTTCCCTGCTCATGCTGTATCTCTCTCTCTGTCTCTCTCTCTCTTTTAAATAAATAAATAAATACCTCTTTAAAAAAAAAAGCCAAACTTTATAGAAACATAATATAGTAGTAGTTTCCAGAGGTTAGTGGAAATAGGAAGATGATGATAATCAAAGAGTACAAACTGCCTCTATTCTATAGTTAAGCATCTGTTTCTTGGTTTGCCTCTCTCTTTTTCTTCTCTATGCTCATTTGTTTCTTAAATTCCACATATGAGTAAAATGATATAGTATTTGTCTTTCTGTGACTGACTTAATTCACTTAGCATAATACTCTCTATCTCCATCCAGAGGGAAGGTGGGTGGGTTAAATGGCTAATGGGGATTAAAGAGGGCACTTGAGGTGATGAGCACCAAATGTTGTATGCAGTGTTGAATCCCTATATTGCACACCTGAAACTAATATTACACTGTATGTTAGCTAACTGTAATTTAAACAAAAAGTTGAAAAAAAACCCAGTGAGTTTCTTGTAGACACACAAAAAAACCTTCCAGTTATAAGTAAGTTTTGGAAATCTAATATTCAGCATGATAGCTATAGTTAACAGTACTGTATTATATAATAGAAAGTTGCCCAGAGATTATATCTTAAATACTCCTATCACACACAACAAAATTGTGATTATATGAGGAGATGGGTGTGTTAACTAATCTTACTGTGGGAATCATTTCACAATATACATGTCTATCAAAGCATACTTTGTTTATTCTTAAACTCATACCATATTATTTGTCAATTCTCTCTCAATAAAGCTGGAGATAAGACAGACGAAAAATCTTGCGTATTGCCTTATTCATTGAAGGCATCATTGCATGCATTATCTCATAGGATCCTTAGTATAAATCTGATGGAGCTTTTACTAAAGGTATGTAAAGAAAACTAAGAATCAAAGCATTTAACAGGTTGTTCAGTATTGCATATAATAATCACTAAAACACACATCTATAATTTTCTTCTATATATTACTCAAACTCATCCTTTGCCATGCAATCTCACTGCTACAAGTCTGGTTCATTAATTCATTCCTGGTTTACTGAAATTACTTTTGGAATAAGATAATTGATGCCTCTATTTTTATTTTGCAATTTATTTTTTGGCTGAAACTACAGAAATTTATTTTCTCACAGTTTTGGAGATAGATCAAAGGGCTGGCCAGATTGGTTTCTTCTGAGGCTGTTCTCCTTCACTTACAGGTATCTATGCCTCTAGTTTAATTTTTACTTAAATTCCACTTAGTTAACATGCTGTGTAATATTAGTTTCAGGTGTGTAAGGGCTTTCAACACTTGCACATATCACCTGGTGCTCACCACGACAAATGGATTCCTTAATCCCCATCACCTATTTAATCCATTCACCCACCCACCTCCCCTCTAGTAATGGTCAGTTTATTCTCTATAATTAAGAGTCTGTTCCTTGATTTTTCTTTCTCTGGCTCTATTTTTTCCCCTTTGCTCCATTGTTTTGTTCCTTAAATTCCATACATCAGTGAAATCATATGGTATTTGTCTTTCTCTGACTGGCTTATTTCTCTTGCCATTGTACTTCCTAGCTCCATCCATGTCATTGCAAATGGCAAGATTTCATTCTTTTTTATGGCTGAGTAATATTCCAATATACGTATATTCCACATCTTCTTTATACTTTCATCTGTCGATGGACACCAGGCTGTTTCCATATCTTGGCTATTATAAATAATGCTGCTTTAAGCATAGGGGTGCATGTATCTTTTCAAATTAGTGTTTTTGTATTCTTTGGGTAAATATCCAGCAGTGCAATTGTTGAATTGTGGGGTAGTTCTATTCTCAACATTTTGAGGAACCTTCATACTGGTTTTCACAGTGGCTGCACCAGTTTGCATTCCCATCAACAGAGCATGAGAGTTCCCTTTCTCCACATCCTGGCCAGCACCTGTTGTTTCTTGTGTTGTTGAGTTTAGCCATTCTGACAGGTGTGAGGTGATATCTCATTGTAGTTTTGAATTTTCATTTCCCTGATGGTACGTGATAATGAACATCTTTTCATGTGTCCATTTATACCTCTATTTTTTAAATCTACTTGAATAGTGGATTTATTTTTGAAATGTCAGGTTTTCTTTTTAAGCATTACTTTTAATATGAGAAAGAGAGGAAGTTTATGTTAATATATTTTGGTACTTATGTACCTTGTACTGTTCGGAAACTGCTTAACATACAAATGAACCTGTTTCTTTAATTATTGCCTTTACTTGATATTTCCTTTCGTGTTCCACAGCATACAACTGAAATATGGTTGTATGCTTACCCAAATTATTCCATAAAGTACTTATAAAAATGTTTTAAGTGCAGTAATTGTCCTTTGTGTCTATCTGATAGAAAGATTAGTGTCACAAGTACAAAAAAGAAGCAAACCATGTTTTTCTCAAAGTAAAAATGCCCACTTTTAGTCTATTCTTGTTTCTGTTATAATATGGGTTCTTTCTGATCTGCTTATTTTATTTCGTATTTAATTAAGTACTGTCTACAATTCCTGCAAGTGAACGGAATTATTGAAAATAAGTTGTTATGCTAGACAGATACCTAAAGAAAAGAAAAACGCTATTGCCAGGTAACCTCTTGGTATGTTTTTAAGAGAGATTTTTTTTTTTTTAGTGCATTGTCTGTGTCTCCACAGTTGTCTACTTTTTAATGGACTGAATGTATAACTTTATATGTTGAAGTCCTAACCCCCAGTGTGGCTATATTTGAAAGTCTAATACTCAGCATGATAACTATAGTTAACAGTACTTATTACATACTAGAAAGTTGCTTGGAGAGCAGATCTTCAATACTCCCATCACACGCAACAAAATTGTGATTATATGGGGAGATGGATGTGTTAACTAACCTTAACATTCATATGTTGAAGTCCTAACCCTCAGTGTGGCTGTATTTGGAGATGGGTTCTGCAAAGAAGTAATTAATATTAAATTAGATCATAAGGATGGGACACTGATCTAACAGGATTAATATCCTTGTAAGTATAGACACTAGAGAGCTCACTTGCTTTCCTCCCCTCTAGGCAGGTATGCACAAAAAGTTCCTGTGAGCACTCAGGGAAGGTAGACACTGGCAATCCATGGGAGAGCCCTGTTAAGGAAAAAATTATTCATGACATTTGTTCGAGAAGTCAAGGCAGACTATTCAAGAAGGGAGCTGGCTATCACCATAGATGTGATAGAGTTTTGCAGTGGGGGAAATTAAACTCAATTCTACAAATAGCATGTGCAAATGGATGAGGTCAGTAGATGGAAAATTATGAAGAGGAAACATCAAGGATAAGAGGAGTGTTGGCTAAACTGACCTGATAGGATTCTTGCTGAAGGCAGGCCAAAGTGATCAGACATCACCTGAGATATGATCAAGAATAAGGAACTAGACTGGATATTAAGGATAATCACATAATGAGTGCATAGTGGGGGGGGGGGTCTGGTTAAAATGACTTAGCTGGATTCTTGCTAAAATTAGACAATGCAGAGACGAACATGGAAGTCTAAGGTCAGACGTACTTGTAAGAGTTCAGGGAAACCTGAGTGGAATTTGGTTAATGAGATCGTCTTTGTCAGCTCTCACCAGACATCAAACTCCTGGTAACCTTGACCTTAGATTCCTAGTCTTTGGAATTGTGAGAAAATACATTTTTTAAGCCACCCAGTCTGTGGTGGTTTGTTATGGCAGGCCTAGAAGACTAACACATGGCCCTTGACCTTTGTTTCATTATATTTTCTAACCAATCTAACCTTCACATTTTAACACTTATTAGCAAAATGTCTGTGTTTGTTCCCTTACCAAGAAATTTACTATAATGTATATAATATTCAAATGTGTAAATGTTTTCGAAAGGTAATCAGTTCAGTTCAAAAGATCCTGTACTCAATAACACTGAAGCAAATTATCAAATGAAAAACAAACCTCTGCTCTTATATAACCACTCATGGAAAATCATGTCTCCACTTCAGACAAGAGAAGTGGGAAGTGAATAGATGTGGCTGAGCCCTTGTCACAATCTTGTCCTTGCAATTCATACATTCTGCTAATTGGGATAGTGATTTAAGATTCAACTTGACTTTTTGATTTTCTCTGGAAACATGGAGGCAGTAGCCAAATAATAATCCAAAAATATTTATAATTGTTTTCCTTGTATATCTTATCCATCTTGTGACTATAGAACACATGACCATGAATCTATGTTAATTTATGACTCTAGGTGTTGGGTAGAGAGGAATTCGTGGTTGGTTCCATTAATTTGTATTTCTGCACTGTACCTCTAAAGAGTAAATCCCTGGGTTAGGATAATGATCAATAATACTTTTTTGATAGCTTCATTCTTTTAATGTTTACTTATTTTTTTGATACATACAGAGAGAGAGAGAGAGAGAGAGAGAGAGAGAGACAGAGACAGAGACAGAGGAAGGGGCAGAGAGAGAGGGAGACACAGAATCTGAAGCAGGCTCCAGGCTCCAAGCTGTCAGCACAGAGCCCTACACAGGGTTCGAACCACGAACCGTGAGAGCGTGACCTGAGCTGAAGTCAGACAGTTAACCAACCGAGCCACCCAGATGCCCCAATGATCAATAATACTTAATCAGATTGGCCCACGTGAATGACTTCGGGGAGAGAAATGGGGATAATTTGTTCCTAACACAACCAGTAGCTAGCATCGCCTACCATATTTCTAACAGTACACCAATGCAAAGAAGCCATGTGGAAACCTAACCTTTACTCTGAATAAAAGAAAAAAATGAGTTTGAGGGATCCTTCAGGTGCCAATATTTGTACTTGAGAACAAATAGAAATAAGATCAGAGAGCAAGTAAGTCATATTTAATAGATTCAGATGTTTCTGAATATTTTCTTTAAGAATGCTTTATTGTTCCTCTTTGTCGTGAAAGTTACGTCATCTATGCCAAAAAGCATACTTCTTGCCAAACAGTTTAGAGCTACCTAAAAAACCACCGTGGTTAAAAAAGCAGTCTCTCAGCTCCAAATATTCAAAGCTCCAAACACTGTAAAGCTCAGTCTAGGGCTCTGCAAACCACCAACATGGAGGAATAGAGGTCTCCCAAAGGCCAAAGGCAGGGAAGAAGAGCCACTGGTCCAGATGGCCCACCGTTCCTCTCAGTGCAGCCCCAGTGATGGCCATCCAGCCTGGCAGTGCAGTTGGTTCTAGTCTTTACTTCTTTTGCCATTCTCAGAACCAACCTGAAAGCAAAACCCTGGGAGATTTCAACAGAGGTGTGAAACCTAGTTCCTGGGAACCTATTACAAGACCTCTTTTCATTGTTCCCCTAAATCCAGAGGTTGACAAACATTATTAAAAGACTAGATGGCAAATATTGTAAATTCTGAGGGCCACGAGGTAAAATTCATGGTAGAATGTAGGTAGGTATATAAAAATGTTTAAACATAAAGAATCATTCTTAGTTTGCCTTAAAAATTAGGTGGCAGAATGGATTGGTCCATATGCCATGTTTTTCTGACCCCTGGTCAGGTCCTAGGGGTTTAGCTACTTCCTGCAAGTAGTACCTTTAAAAATAATTTTTTTAATGCTTATTTACTTTTGAGAGAGACACAGAGTGTGAGTGGGGGAGGCACAGAGAGAGAGGGAGACACAGCATTGGAAGCAGGATCCAGGCTCTAAGCTGTCAGCACAGAGCCTAATGCAGGGCTCAAACCCAAGAAACCATGAGAACATGACCTGGACCAAAGTCAGATGTTTAATTGACTGGGCTACCCAGGCGCCCCACTGCATATGTACTATCTTTATGGTAACTTTCTTTCCCTTTCCTTTTTTTTCTTTGCCAATGCCTACTGAACCAATTCTTTATATTAAATTCTCTTTGTTAAAACACTTAGTGCAATCTGTGGTTTTTTTTCATCAAACTCTGACTGAAATACAATATTGATAAACATGACTTTAATATTACCACTAACCTGTTCAAAAACACCTGGAAGCCTGAGAAAAGGAAAGTATAAGAGGGAGGAAATATAAAATTCCACTGTTAGGAAGTAAGGTGTATAGAAAAACCACTTATTTTAAATTTAATGAATAGAGATAATATATAGCACTTAATAGATAGAAATCTTTCTTTTCATTATAGATGAAAAAAATAAAAAGTTAGTAAATCAGTAAACTGGAAAGCAGAAAGATGTTTTCTTTCATATTCATTATTTTCTATGTGCTGGAAGAGGAGGAAACCAAAAATGAGATTTTCATGCCTGAGTATTAGATTATTAAGAACAGCTTTCTGAGAGAAAATTAGGGTGTAAGTAATTAAAAGTGTAAGTAATTAAAAAAGGCATTGTATAATTTTGAAACTGGGTTAAGATTAACAGAAAGCTTGAAATAATTTTCCTATAGGGTTAAGAATTAAAAAACACATCTATAACATGTGTATTTAAACAATTGCTCTAAATTTTTGACCGTAAGATTTTGTAGATGTAACTGTTTTAACTCACTCATCTTCTATTGGTAGAAATATAAAAACTCATAACTTAAATATCTGCTTTGAATTTCAGCAATAAGGTTTGTTTCAAAAATGTGACGTTGGCATATTTCCTACATCTTTTGCCATCTTTGACCATGATAATAAAGTGAAGTTTCAGTAATTAGGGTAAAAATCTGCATTATAGAGTTCAGGTAAAAGTAAAACTCCCCAAAATTGGTTTCCTAAAACTAATTTTTTTTTTTTTTTTTTTTTTGGTCAGCTTAAGAATCCATTGAAGTGACAGTGTAATATCGATTTAACGTTCTACCTAATACAATAGAACTGTCATTACTTCCATTTAATTACACTGGCCACTCATGTTAAGAAGATAAATATCTATTATCTTTCGAGATGTTTGGACAACAATAAGCAAAATGAAAAGACTTTTCTGAGGCGATCCATCAAGTTGGCCGTTTTCTCTTTTATCAGCAGATAATGCCTCTGAATACCACAGAAAGTGTTTCCTGGACACAATGCACATACTTTCTCTCAGCCTGGGAAAATGTCATCCAATTTAGCTTCAGACACTTCAAAGTACAATTAGACTCAATGATGTGGAGACATCTATGGCTATGGTCTGTAATAAAGTAAAAATAGATAAGTCATACTAGTAAGTGTCAATCCAAATGGGAGTCACTATGTTGCAAACAAGTATATTATATTCTCCATTAGGCTGAAGAGAAAATAACATATCCTTTACCCGTATACTTCTCTAGAAGTCATTATAACGTATTGACCTATTTTTTCAGCGTGCCTTGTAAAGATACAGTAGTGCTGTGTGTTGGTTTGCTAGGTCTGTGATGACACTTTCCCAAGCCAGGGGGCTTAAACAAGAGAAATGTATTGTCTCAGAGTTCTGGAGGCTAGAAGTCTATAATCAAGGTGTCGGCAGGTCTGGTTCATTCTGAGGGCTGAGGGAGGGACCTGTTCCAGGTCTGCTTGGCTTGGAGATAATTAAGATGATATTCATATGGAATTCTCCCTGTGTGTGTTGCTGTGTCCAAATTTTCCCCTTTAATCAAGACACTAGATGTACTGGAGTAACTAATTATTAAATGACTTATTAATTAGTTGCATATTAACTAATTATATCGGCGTCGACCCTATTTCCAAATAAGTTCACAATCTGAGATACTGTGAGTTAAAAATTCAACATACTAATTTTGGGGAATGCTGAAAGGGGTTAGTTCAACCTATAATATACTAGCTAGTGCAGACTCTTGAATATGCTGGATTATAAAATGGACGATTGTTAACCAGATCTAGTGCAGAATCTTAAATATGCTGGATCATAAGATGGGCAATTATTAACCAGATCATACACCACCAGGATCAGCTCAGATCTCCTACAGAGGGGGCTGTGACTTATCATTCTTCACGTTTTCCCTATGATGATTGGAATGCTTTTAATAACATTAAATTAGTTGATCAAGTAGAGGTGGAAGGTAGGGAGAACAAGGATCAATGATGAATGAGAATGAAATAAAACGACAACCCCACACCACAATGTGGTGATAATGCAGCATCAGCCAGGAAACACGCTTTGCTCACCTTTCTCTACCTGAGGCTACAAAGAATCTATTTTATGATGGCATTAATATGTCCACATTATTTTTAGTGTCCCAGGTGATGCAGTGATACACCTTTGCCAACCATCGTCGAAACAGTCGAGAACCAATTTAATAAAGGCTAGCTAAATAAAAGGCATATTTTCAATTATATTCCAAATGGTCCTAAAGATTGTACACTGAGGCACTTGAAGTTAATCTTTAAAAAATAGATTCTCTTAGCTAAACCACTATTTTAAAAGCCTGTAGCTACTTAGTGCTTCATAATGAGAAAAATTATAGACCCAAGATACCTTTCTCTTTAACAAATCAATAATGTTTTAAAAAATCAACACCCATGACTTATGGAGGTGACTGATTCAATACAAGTCAGTGCCTTAAAAACCACATTAAGTATTTATATTTTACAATTGCATATAAATCATTGTGATTTGGCAGAGTATCCTTATTAAAAGTTCATTTGTGAAAATTGTATGCTGCCATCTTTTCTGTGTCTACAACCCTCTGGGGAAAATCTTTTGTGTTTCCTGGAAGAAATCAGATGTATCTAAATTACCTCCTAAAAAATAAATTGTTTAGAAAACATACCTTGGAAACTTAAGTGTATATTGATGTACTCCGATTGCAAAGTTACAAAATACAAAATTAATGCTACTTCAGTTCATAAAATTAAGAATTACTCTTAGTGTTTCTAAAGATTAGGATGTAAAAACTTACAGAATGAATCTTTAAAGAAGGAAAAATGGAACCTACATACAGGATATGGGTCTTTTTAATCATTCCTTCCAGCTATGGGTCCATGCACATAATGAATGAAGTAATATCTAAGGATATCCAAGAAAATGTACCCTTTAAAAAAAGCTTATTGTGGGGAAATGCATTCAGAAGCTACAAAGACATAAAATGAGAACTTGCTATTGCAAATATCACCAATATATTAAAGATATATGTTCAAAAATAAATTCTTAACATTGTACAAGTCACTATGATCCAAACAAAAAGCATTATCGTTCTTCAGGGCACTATAACCATTTCAGATGATCAATTTCCCTGGAAAATTTGGGGCAATATGATAACACGTGCATTAAATATAATACTAATTATTAGAATTGAATGTAAACTATTAAGTAAACAAAACTCTACAGGTGCTTTTTGTGAAAAAAAAGAAAGCTAAGTAATTCACTATCACTATAAATCACTATTGTACCAAATTCTTATATGAAATTTGGTAATACAAGGGAAAAGTATGCATGTGAGTATTTGGCCAGCTTGGTGGGAAGAAACTATTATTTATTTGCATTCCCACTTGATGAAAGAGAGCCCCTTTTTCCCCTTTGCCTTTTCCCCTTACTTCTTAGTTTGTTTCTCTTTCTCCTTCTTTTATTTATTTATTTATTTATTTTCAACGTTTATTTATTTTTGGGACAGAGGGAGACAGAGCATGAACGGGGAAGGGGCAGACAGAGAGGGAGACACAGAATCGGAAACAGGCTCCAGGCTCCGAGCCATCAGCCCAGAGCCCGACGCGGGGCTCGAACTCACGGACCGCGAGATCGTGACCTGGCTGAAGTCGGACGGTTAACCGACTGCGCCACCCAGGCGCCCCAGTCTTTCTCCTTCTTTTAAATAGGAGAATGCCAGGTCATGATTGTAGAAGAAAAATAACCCTTGTAAGTTCTCCAAAATAGTTGATTGAAACAAGACTCATCCTTGGATGCTAAAGACTAGAATTTGAAAAGGTGAAGACTGGTTAATTGCAGGGTGCCAGAATGTCATAATTCATTTATTTGCTGATTGTCAAGGGGGAAAACATCATCTTTGCAGTGGAAAAATTGAGAGGTTAGAACCATAACTGGGTGACTAAAGATCATACAAAGGGGAATATTCAACATTCTACATAGCATGGGATGATGCAGGATGAGAAACCTCAGCATCCTCTATGGAACATCCTTGTGAAAATTTCAATTGAAATCTATCCCAAGCCTTTAGAACTAATTTTTAATTTATGAGAAATATTAGAATATAAACAAGTTAGATGACATCATGAAGCAACGAGACAAATTCATACTGTGGGATATTTTATTAATACAACTAGCCTAGTCCCCTCAAAAAGCCAAGATCATCAGAAAATTAAAAAAAAAAAAAGTGGGAGACAAAGATGTTGTCAGTACACTCCTCACCCCTAGGCTCTTGCCTTTACTACTCTCTGATGTGTCGGTCTGATTGGCAAGTGTGAGCCCCTGATTAGCCTCAGGAGATTTTTCTTCCTGCCACCAGGGCATACTCTGCTTCCTTTCAAGCCAGTAAGGCAAGTAGCACCAGGGCATTAATGTTTGAGGACTACTCGATTAATTAATTAATGATTGACTAGAGTTTGATATACACACTCTTGCTCTCTCACCCTTTTGATGGGGAGGGGAACTATCAGAGGTCATATTGTGCTCTGACTCTAGACTTGCACTACAGGAATCAGGAGCCAATCACCCACAGTGGTAGCTGGTTTGGTGATGTGCCTTTTATTGGCTCTCTCCCCTCCCTTTCTTCTCTCACTTCTTCCCTCCCTTTCTGTGTTTCTTTCACCTTCCAAATAAATTACTTAAGCTTGAAACAGCTTCTGATCTATTTCTGGGAGAGCCCAAACTTGGACAGGGGCTTTTTCTTGATCAAAATTAATCCAGATAGGTAAAAAGCAAGTGTAAGAGTAGTATTTGGATTTAGTTTAAAAAAGAGTGAGAAATATCTTAGGGAATGTTAGGGAATTCATATTAATTATATTAGATATAGTAATGGTAATTTGATTGTGAAAGAGGCTATTTTTACTCCTAGAAGACACCTGCTGAAGTGCTTAAGGGTGATATATCACGATATCTGCTACTCAGTTTCCTGTGGTTCCATAAAAAAAATAAATCATAGATGCATATGCACATACACACAGAGATAAATTAGGCAAATATGGAAAAATTCTAAGAATATTTGACCTACACATAAACCAAATTATGTAACCAAAGTTGCATTATAAAGAGAGCCTACAGTAATAATTTTAACCCAGATAACACTTTACCCACCTTCAGAAAAATTGTTATGCATGTACTGTATGTAGAACTCTGCTTAGTGAACTAAGGGAAATGAGGAGAACAAAATAGCCCCTGACATCACACAGTTGACAATATATTGGAGGAGCCATTCTTAAACTACTTAGTACACATGTAATTATTTAATAAGAGTTATGGTAAGTGCAGTGAAACATAAATACAGGGTGTTACATAATGTAAACGGGGGACGTGGCTTTATCAGCGAGGTAGGGGATATTTCTTCAGAGAATCAGTATTTAAGCTGGTAGCTGAGATAGTATAGTAGTCAGTTTATTGTATGTATGTATTGTATGCCCATCTGAGCAAGAGAGAAGGAAAGAGTGCACACGTGCACAGGAACAAAATCACTTTATTTACAAAGATTCCAAATTAGAAAGAAAACAAGTGTTTTCATGGGGTAAAACATGCTCAGTATGACTGAAGTTCAGAAAAAAAAAAAAAACGTGGGGTAAAGGGCAAGATAAATCTTATGAAGAAAGCAGACACAGATTAGAGATCAAAAAGTGACTTTTAGACCATGTTGTATGTTACTCCAACTGCAGTGTGAAAGAGTCAGAGGGCTGAATAAAGTCCGATGTCTGTATATTAAGCATGTCTTTTTATTCTGATATTTTGATATCTTGGGGACTTGCCTACACTGGAGGCTCTGCCCCTCCCAGGGTTAGTTAGTTCTTAAAGATTTACCCAGGAGCATGCCTTTCCAACCAAGCACCTCCTTCATTAGTCTCTTACTCTCTGGCCACTGTTCTTCCTAATCACCCAGAGCCAGGTACCAAACAACCAGAGAAGCTCCTACATCCCAGAGTCCATTGAAATTGTTCAAACTCTCTTCTCCCATTCCTTCTTTTGAAACCAAAATAAGGATGGTTGTCCACTTTTGTCTAGCTCCCTTTGTTCCCTGACCAACCCTGATGCACCTCCATAAAATCTGCATAGTGTGGTGTTCCTATTTCTCTTGGGACCTGTGAGAAACAAACTGTCTTCTCAATGACAACTATTTCCTGATATGTTGGTCTCACCACACCTGCATGATAATAAAACCTACATTTTAAAATATTATCAGATGAAAAAACAAAAGGTTAGTGGGGTCTTCTGGGGGGCTCA
>NW_024412395.1:73015266-73017283 GCF_014898765.1 Herpailurus yagouaroundi | reverse complement strand
GGGTTAGGTAATGATTTCACACTTTGTGAGTTTGAGCCCCCCACCCCCACCGCCCCAGCCCCTGTGTCGGGCTTTGTGCTGACAGCTCAGAGTCTGGAGCCTGTTTCAAATTCTGTGTCTTCCTCTCTCTCTGCCCCTCCCCTGGTGATGCTCCGTCTCTCTCTCAAAAATAAATAAACTTTTAAAAAATGAAAATACAATAGTATTAGATGCTTGAACAGCAACAATAAAAAGGATATTAGTGAAAAAACAGTGAAAACTGAATGAAGTCTTTGTTTAGTTAATGACATGGTACTAATGTTAATTTCTTAATTTCGACAAATGTACCATTCTGTAGGCTGTTAAAATCAGGGAAATCTGGCTTAAGTGTATTTGGGAATTCTTTCAACTTTTCTGTGAATCTAAAATTATCCCCAAATAAAGTGTTTATTATGAAACAACTTTATATATTAAAAAGGCAAGAGTGGATTGGGAAGTATCAGTTAGGGACTATAACAAAAAAGCAGAGAGGAGTAGGTTACATTGATGTCATTGAGGATAGGTTTGATCTTTTCCTTCCAATTGCCTATTTCTTATCCCTCAACAGAGGAAGTTTATGGAATCATTCTGTTGGTGAGGGACAGCCATTGATTCATATTTATAGCCTGATGGGAACTAATTAAGGCATAGAGATTTTGTTTCTTGTTTACCTTCCCCTTAGGGAATTTTGAGTGAAGTCTCCTGATATATTTACCCTTGAAAGCCCCCCCAAAATTCCCTGGAAGCCTGTCCAAAGGTTCTACTTGGCTAATAGCCTAAAACTCTCTTTGAGGTTTAGCAATACAAAACGTGACACATTTCCCTGCCTGATTCCTACATTTATCTCTTCCTGGATTCCAGACTCATTGGAGGAAGAGAGGAATCATATGCTAGCTCCTTTAAATCCAAGCCAAAGCAGAAAAAAAAAAAAATTGCAAAGACATATTATCTTAAGAATTCAATAAAAAAATAATTCAATTTTGATTTCTCATACCCACTTCTACCCCAAATTCGAGAATTAGAGTCCATTGTGTTAATAAAGTTTGAGAAGCTTCTTAAAAATGTAAGTCTTGTTAGGTTAATACTTCTTGTACTTTCTGTGTTCTAAGAAAGCATTTCATCGTTTACTTCCATCAACACTCCAGAAGTGGTTTTCACAACAGGAAAGACAGGAGATCATGTTTCTATCTAGCTCAAAAATTTTTGGGTTTTTACCAGCTAAATACCGACTGAGGGGGGGATAGGGATATTGCCACAGAGTTGGTGGTAAAATTTAGGCAAGAGGGAAAGGACGGTTTGTAGTAACACTACACTTGCCACCATTTTGATCAAAGATTCTCAATCTCAAGTGATGAGACACAGTGTATTTGTCAGCCTACCTGGTAGTGGATTATAGCAAAAAAAAAAACTACTCATTTTAAGTAGCCTGGACGTTGAGGAGTAAGAATTATAGCTATGTTCTTTAAATATCTTTTAATATATGTTTGTTGCATATATTCATGAAGAATGTAAGCATTTATCAGGGCTAATTTCCTTGATATAAATGCAGTAATGGTATTCAAAAACATTAAGAAATTATCAATTCTTAAAGTCTACCTATGAAGGAAACAGAAAGTAAATAATTCATTATATTCCTTTAGGTCTTGAATTCAAAATCTAAGCTCTCTGGAGAGAAAAGTTGGCTTTCAGAGGTTAAAAAAAAAAAAAAAAAGTGCTTGCTTATCTTCACTGGCCAGAAATACTTAACATAACACATCCCTGCATATTAACAGAATATAATATGCAACTCAGCATGCTGTTTGATTTTATGATTTATCTCATTATAGTCCAATATAGAGACACAATAATTACACAGGTAATATTTCTCACATAAGTTACTTTCGTAATTACCTCGCTTCCCTTAAATGAAATTACATTCGAAAGTGTTCTTTTCAAAAACATCTGGATAAGACATCGTCATTCAAGTTTATTTTACAGAGAACTCAAGTACTACTTCAAC
>NW_024412395.1:72945266-73010266 GCF_014898765.1 Herpailurus yagouaroundi | reverse complement strand
TTAATTTCCAAAGTTCTGCAAAAGTTGACTTTGAGAAAAATGCCAGTGTGTTGTTGCTTCTGAAGAGGAACCCATTTACAGAGATCACTCTTCCATTCCTGAAGACCTGTCTCATATTTCTTCTTACTCATGAGTCCTATATTTTCTTTCATATGTCTCATTTCTATTTTGGGTAGACAGTGAAATCCTTAAAAAAGAAGGAAACAAGTTCACATAGAATCAATTTAGAATATCAATATTCCAAAACATTTTTATTTCAGATTGTTAGTTTGCTTCATTAAAACAAGAAGCTGAGGGGCGCCTGGGTGGCTCAGTCGGTTAAGCGGCCGACTTCAGCTCGGGTCATGATTTCGCGGTCCCTGAGTTCCAGCCCCGCGTCAGGCTCTGTGCTGACACTCAGAGCCTGGGGCCTGTTTCAGATTCTGTGTCTCCCTCTCTCTGACCCTTCCCCGTTCGTGCTCTGTCTCTCTTTGTCTCAAAAATAAATAAACGTAAAAAGAAATTAAAACGAGAAGCTGAGACGAAAGTTACAAACATTATCTTCCTTGCTTGTAAGTATTCACAGCTGTGTGACATCGTTATAGATTATTCATTTTATGATTATTTTCTTAGTTCTATCTGCCCAAAGCTGACAAAAGCATAATTAAGGTCTATGTCTTATATTCTTCTTTTCATTCTTGGTTGTTATATCATCTTAGATGTTGGAGACTGTGGTACTTTTCAGTTCCAAACTGAACTACGTTACTGATGATAGATGAAATAGAATTCGTAGAATTATATTGATAACATTTGAAAATTTGAAAAAAAAAAGTATTCATTTCTTCTGTGGGAGAAAAGAGAAACTATTATAGAAACAATAGCACACTATTAATGAATGTGAAAATTTCAGTATGGAAGGAGTGGAGGGAAAAGACATAATCATAATCATACCACAGGGAGTAACGATCAGATGACAGTTAGTTGTTAAATATTCCGTAGGCAAGATATTTGTAGTTTAATTTGAAAAGTATTATTTAAGACAAAATAGAAACTAGATGAACTAAACTAATTTTGATCTTGGTGCAGTACCCAATGTACTAAAACTGTAAACTTCCCAGACTGGTTTCAGGAAAGAGGCATGCATTTACAACTTATCAAAAACTGAGAGCTACCGGTGAAAAAAGATAAACACCACCTCTTTTTTTTTTTTCTTTAATACCCTAACAGACAATATAATAGAAATACATGTTCTTATTTTAAAATAAAAACAGCTTTGTTCCAATCCTGACAGATAGGTTTTTTACATGATTTTGTAGTGGCACAGCTCAAGCTAATGTCTGGAGAATACCTCGCAGTGACCTGTTAGATTAGCAGTTCCTAAAAAATATTCTGAAATCAAGAAAGCAGCTAAATTGCTGAAGTCTCTTTAGAACCATTTGAATATACTTTATATTTTGTGTCAGCCTATTGGTATTTACGGATACTAAATGTGAATTTATAAGTTCTTAAAAGTATCAAATTATTAATAAGGTTGGAAACCAGAATAAAGAACAAAGAATATTACTTCAATAGGAAATTATCTTGTCTTAGAAAGTAACTTTATATATAGAAACTAGGTGGACTAAACTAATTTTGAACTTTGCTGTCTATCTCTCCTTTCCCTTCATATATTTATACACATGTATACAGATATATATATATATATATATATATATATATATATCTGTATATGAATATAAAGGGAGACAGAGAGAGAATACTTTATGGTCTGTATATGATTTGTATATATATAGATACTTATACATACACAAGGGGAGAGAAAGAGTGGGGGAGAACTATTTACAGTCTTTCCTTTACCACTGATTAAGTTAATTTAAAAGTATTATTAAATAGTAAATCTGAATAGACAGAAAAACTTCTTTTATTCTGAAAGTGGTGTTATATTAGTTGAAGGATAAAGGAAACTGTGAATTACTAAAATCAACCGACTAGAAAGTATTTGCTGTATTCTTTTTTTTTTTTCTTCATCAATCCTTTTGAATCTATTTCATTTTCCTTTTGAGTTCTTCTAAATTGGACTAGAAAATGTAATATTTGCCTTTTCTTTGAAGGAGATATATTCTTAGTATTTTTTATTGGCACAGAAATTTATATCTGAAGTGAAATCTAATGTTCAGAGGTTTTAAATGAGTAAGACTGGAGATGAAGCTGTGCTTGTTGATCTAAAAGGAAGTGGAAGATGCTATTGTCAAACCATTTATTGAAAACCAGTTATTGAAGTTTCATTTTAGAAAGCAAGAACACCAGAATTTTATTTTTGTTATTGTCTCTGTTCATATTATTTATAGTTATAAATGATATATGATATGATACAACTGAAAATAACTGAATTACATAATATTATTGAAAAATTATGACTCTGAAAATATTTCTCTGAAGGAAGAAATCTAACAGAACTTTCAAACAATTTTAATTTCCAACTATTTTAATCAACTCTTTTTGATAGTCATCAGAGTAAAGAAAACTACCCCCAAAAATTCTTTTTATAATCAGCACATTATACATCAGTGGAGAAAAACATAAAGTTGTCTATAGATGTAGAATAGCTATTAAGCCAGCCAGAAATATTTGCTACCTGACTGATGTTCAAATCCATCAAGAGAAAGAAACTATCACTCAGGAGGGGTCTTCATCAGTCACTGAAGTCCTTGCTCAAGAACATAAACATTTAGGCACTGATGACAGTTATATCACCAATGTGAGATAGATTGGTCAAGATTTCCCAGGTTAAGATAATATTTTTTTCATTACATGTTATGGCTAGTACACAAACAAGGACTTTATAGACTAAAGAAGATAGAGATCTTTCTTAGCTGTGGAAAAAGCATTGCTAGGGAATGGGTCTTCTGATTGGTTGACTTGAGTTACGAGTGAGCCCATCCTTAAACCTATCACTATCATCAGGACTTGTCCAACTTTAATCACATTCCTACTTCTTTGGTGCTGGGAGACAGTATAAAGAGTATTTCTGGTGCTGGGAGGTAGTATAAAGAGTTTTTCATAGGATGGTCCCCCAAATCCCTACCTCTTGATGATCACAATCTTGTGTAGTCTCCTCCCATTGAGTATGGACATGGCTATGACTTGCTTCTAAAGAGTAGATTATGGCAAAGTTACAGGATCTATGTGATTACACACTTAAAACTGTAATGCCTAGTCTTATGGAGTATCTCTTTCCTTTGCTGGCCTTGAGGAATGAAACAACCTTGTTGGGAAACTCCATGGTGCACAGAGCTGTGGGTGGCCTCTAGAAGTTGAGGACCACCTCTGGTTCACAGCAAAAGAAAAAAAAAAACAAAAAAAAACAAAAAACAAACTAAAGTTCAATCCAAGGAACTGAATCTGCAGCAACTGAATGAGCTCAGAAGTAGACTCTTCCCCAACAGAGACTCAGAAAACTGTGTAGCCCTGACTGACAGCTTGAGTGCAAACAGGTGAGTCATTAAACACAGGAGCTAGCTAAGCCATACCAGAGTCTCGAACCATAGAAGCAATAAATGAGAAAATAATTGTGGGTTCTTTAAATGTGTTAAGCTTGTGACAATATTATTATGCACTAGATAGCTGATACAAATACTACTGTTTCATAGACACAATGATTAACAGTATATGCAGTGTCAGGCATTAACTGGCTGTCTTTAAAACAAATTCTTCCAATCACAGATGGTAATTTTGGGTTTATATTCATGAACCTGCTCTCTTTACCTCTTTGGTATATATTTAAATTTTATGTGTAAAAGAAATCCTCTACATGTGAATGGCAATTCTCGAAGGATTAAACAGCAATAGAAATATCTTAGAAAATATGCCCTTTGCCTCCTTAATGAAGTATTTATTTTCTGAATACTGTGTCACTACATGAAACTGTCAAGTTGTGAACGTATTAATGACTATAACCTGCTGTGTTTCAATTACTTCAGTTTTTACCAGTTTTCCACTATCAATGCAAAATGGAATAAAGAAATCTATGATCAGGGCAATTACTGCTTCATTATGAAATTTCAGGAGTTGTTAATAATGATGTTCAGCATACTCTATTTCTTAGCCTTTTAAATTTGTCTTTTCCATAGACCAAAAGAAAAAATTCTTCCCACCTGTCCTAAAAATGCAGAACCAAGTGTTGAATTAAATGAGCTAAATGTCTTCTTCTGATAAATGAATGCTCACTCACATAGAAATTATAAATGTTGCTTAATTGCTTAAGATAAAGATTCCTTCCTGGTATCTGATATCTTACTTTAGGCTAACACTTTAATCTCGGCTATAGTTCTGCCGTTTGTCATTCACAATCTCTTAAAAATAGAAAGACAAAACATTTAATTTTCTATAAAATAAACTGTTAATATATTCATACTTAGAATTATGCTTTATACTAAAGTTTAAAACCCTTTATTAGAGGACTTTGTTTTTGAAAAAATTAAATGCATTTATTATTGTTATGTAAGACAAAGTAATGTTCAAATATAGGGTTATGGCTCTGTTTGACACACAAGCTATGTAAGATAGGAAAGGACTCAACCTCAGTGCCTTTAATCAGTTCTTCATAAACCTGCACAAATAGAGGAGTGTGTGTGTGTGTGTGTGTGTGTGTGTGTGTGTGTGTGTAAGTGCGTGTGTGTGTTTTCATTGTCCAATGAGGACAGAAAAACATAGTATATACACTATGGCAGGAATAAGTATACTCTTGCTGTAAAGGGCAAGATAGGAAATATTTTCAGCTTTATGATCTATATGATCCCTGTTGTAACTACTCATCTCTGTCATTGTAGCATCAGAGCAGTCATTAACAATATTTAAACCGTGACTGAACTCCACAAATGAACACATTACTTACAAAAACAGAAGGGCCAGAATTGGCCCTGAAAGCCATAGTCTGCTGACACGTATCCTAAGGGAATTCAAAAGAGAGGATTTTAATAACCAAAAGACCTATTGTCTATCTCACCATTTTGATAAACTGAGACATAATAAAAGTTTAAGGTTGGAGCTGAAGTAGTGCCCATAATGAAACTATATTTTACAGTTGTGAGGAGGGGCGCCTGGGTGGCGCAGTCGGTTAAGCGTCCGACTTCAGCCAGGTCACGATCTCGCGGTCTGTCAGTTCGAGCCCCGCGTAGGGCTCTGGGTTGATGGCTCAGAGCCCGGAGCCTGTTTCCGATTCTGTGTCTCCCTCTCTCTCTGCCCCTCCCCCGTTCATGCTCTGTCTCTCTCTGTCCCAAAAATAATAAATAAACGTTAAAAAAAAAAATTAAAGTTGTGAGGAATTATGGGGGCGGGGTCTGGCTAGATTGTGAAGAAACTAAGAGAGTGGCCCTCCTCCGCCCCCCAGATTCCTCACAACTTTACTATATATGTCAGAAAGAAAACCAACAAGTATCACATGGACTAAAAAGGAAATTTAGAGACTAAAATATCCAAGGTGCATTTTTAAAGTCACATGCTGTAATGGTCTGGATGTAAACATTCCCCAATACTCCCATACAAATCTATAGTAACGTCTGCAGAGTTCACTTAAAGTTGTTCTGTGAATAGATGTGTTTTGAGGACTCTAACAGTGATTCTAAATATCCAGGTAATGTGGAGAAGAAAACAGGAAGAGAGCAAAAAAACAAACAACAACAACAACAACAAAAAAGAAAACAAAAAACAAAACAAAAGAAAGCCAAAACCAAAGCAAAACAACAACAAAAAACAAATTACTTTTTATTTGAATTCCTATTATCCTTTGCTATGAGAGGACTGGGCAGGCAGCTTCCATGAGTGGAAAAAGGCTAATATCCCTCAGTGAGAACTAATCTGCTTTTAAAATCACACACAAACGTCACTCCAGGTTTATTCTTATTACAATTATTCCTCCCAAGAATGGCTAATAAAATGAAGCCAAATAAAACCAAATCATCTCTCCTTAATTTCTGCAAAAATTCTATGGGGTCCCATAACACTTTACTTTCCTGGTTTATCCTTTCTTACTGGCCTCCTTCATAAATTGAGATGTGGGTTAGTTAAATCTAAGCACACTGTACTCTCCTTGTTTCACTGCAAGATCATGCTACCAAAATATTTATCACATAATCCAGACTAGGTATTAGCAAGAGAGACTATAGGAAGTTACAGTCTCTGAAATGACTATTTAATGGAAGAGGTTATATATATTCAAATAAGAATACACATGTATTTTCTTTACTCCATACTATAAGCAAGGATCCCCTAGAAGAGTCAAACACCCTCGTAATACTGGAATAAGTAAAGTAAATAATGATAATAATAAATAATAATAATAAAAGCACTTTTTTCATATTTGACATTCTGTTTTTTGTAGATTAGCCATATGTATAGAATTTTTATTTATGTGAACCTGTTTCTCTGGCTGTAATTCAAAATGAGAAAAAAAAATGCAAGTTCAAATTCTGGTCCTTGTAAGATAGAAGACCAAACACTGAAATATGGAAAGTGAAGGTATAGCCATTATGGAAGAGGTTTTATAACCAGTTGTCATTCCTATATGCCACTACTTATCTCTTTTAAACATCAAGATAGATAATATTTCAGCTTCTAATTTCCAACTGATCATTTTTATATGAAACAGTGTCATCAGAGTTAAATTTCGAAGCCCCTCCTCCTCCTGTCTTTGCTCATATACTTTAACTTCAAGAATCTTCTACAATCCTAATCTACCAAGACTATAACCTTTAGATGGGGCGCCTGGGTGGCTCTGTTGGTTAAGTATCCAACTCCAGCTCAGGTCATGATCTCACAATTCATGAGTTTGAGCTCTGCATCTGGCTCTGTGCTGACAGCTCAGAGCCTGGAGCCTGCTTCCAATTCTGTGTCTCCCTCTCTCTCTGTCCCTCTCCCACTCACGCTCTGTCTCTTTCTCTCAAAAATAAATAAACGTGAAAAAAATTAAAAAACAAGACTATAACCTTTAGAGTATGTTAATCTACTCTCTTTTTTAGCCTATGGGAACCTGTCATTCTCTTTCATTTCTGTGCATTATTGGAAGCATTTCTATAACTTTTTTCCTGAGATTCCATAGATTTTCAACAGTTATCTACAGAGGGAACATTTATTGTGGTACAGGGAATAATGACATGGACCTAAGTTCTCGACTCCTCCTATATCCAGGTCTTTTGTAATGTGACTTATGAAAAGGAGAGAGTAGGCTTCTCCATTCTTTGACTTTAGTCGGGTCTTGTGTTTTGTCTCGGCTAGTGGAGAAAAGAGCAAACCTGATGAAACTAGAAACTTGATCAAGTGTCTTTGTATTTTGGCTTCTTGTCCTGGAGAGTGTGCCACCATCAAGAGAACATTCCCAAACAGCCCTGCTAAAAAGGTATGAGAGACAAGTGGAAAAATACAGTTGTCTGTGGTAACACTCTCCTAGACCGGAGAGTTTAAGCCAAACCACTAGCATCAGAAGATAAAATGAAGTACAATAAGATCAGTGCAGTCTATCCCAGATCAGCAGAATTATACAAACAACCCATAAACTCAAGAAAATAATAAATTTGGGGCTAATGCTGCATGTAAATAACTGAATAAAACATTGATAATCCAATGGTTACAGGATATGCCTCATTTTATAAAGGCTAATTAAAAAAATAATTTATTTTTGACAGAGAGTGAGACAGAGCATGAGTGGGGGAGGGGCAGAGAGAGAGGGAGACACAGAATCTGAAGCAGGCTCCATGCTCTGAGCTGTCAGCACAGAGCCCCATGCGGGGCTTGAACTCACAGACTGTGAGATCATGACCTGAACCGAAGTCGGAGGCTCAACGGGCTGAGCCCCCCGGGTGCCCCTATAAAGGCTAATTTTTTGAGCTAAAAAAGAGGGACAAACATCTTTATAATCTGTTCTTCTGTCTTTGTCATGTGTCAGTTTTAATTCCTAATATCTGCCCTTTTATCCAGAATTGATGATTTGAGGGTATGGATAAGTGACAAACAAAGGGCGCTTAGTAGTGTTAAATTTGTTTTATTTGGTATGAATGACTCAGTCTTCATATGTAAAGATATCCACCTAAACCAGGGTTTATTCTACTGTCACAAGTGTAGAATTAATACTTGATTTAAGAAAAACTAGTAGTAAAAAGTATTCTAAAATAGTCCAAAGAGAGCTCCCTGTCAAAATCTTCCAACTTTCTTTCTTTGCCAAGTAGTAGCAGTCTCCTGACTTCTACTTTTCCTCTTCATCCCGGATACTTCTTAGCATAACGCTGATAGTTCAAATCAGCCAGCTCCCCGTTGAAGGATGCCTGGCCCTGTGATTTATGTGAACATGTCAAGATAAATAGGGTATTCATTTGCAGCGTCTTATGCTGTAATATGTACTAAACATTTTCAAAACACTGGTGTTCTCCTGATAAACAAGAAACTACACATTTTACATCTGGAGAAAAAGAACTAAATCACTCTTCCAATTCTTGATTTCCCTAATCCATCAACAGATATATCTTATTGATACTAGTCATGTCACTCTACCAGGTTGAAGTGAGAAGACAGTGAAAGATACATTTAAAGTGCTTTTAAATTTGATTAATTAATTAATTAGAGAGAGTGAGTGAATTGGGGGAGGGCAGAGAGAGAGAGGGGGAGAGAGAATCTTAGGCAGCCTCCCTGCCCAGGGTGGGGTAGGTGTGGGGGCCTGATGTGGGGCTCAGTCTCACAACCATGAGATCATGACCTGAGCTGAAATTAAGAGTTGGCCACTTAACCGACTGAGCCACCCAGCATCCCCAAAGTGCTGCTAAATTCTAAAAAAAAAAAAAAAAAATTACACAGATGTTGAAACACCAACTCTAACAAAAGCAAAATTTATCTGAAATACTTGGAATACCATCAATTCTAAGTTAATTAATGATTGTGGTTATAATAGTTTGAAACGTGAAGTCAGGGGGTTAGGGAGCTTTTATAGATATTACGAATAGATTTATGAAAATGAGTGAGTAAAGATTCAGTCTGGTAAATTCAATTAATCTGTTTAACTTGAATTTCAATTTTCTCATACATCACCATAAGATCAAAAGGGTCATCTAAAAAAGTAGAAAAAGGCTAAAAGGGGCAAGTCACTTGACAAATATCAAGTAAATACTGGCAAATACAAGCAAAATAACCTCCACCAACATAGACAATATTAGGAATGTGCTCTAGCATAGAACCACAAGTCCAAGTTTCTGGAGCTTACATTGAATTCTATCTCTGGTTTACCTTGCAACCTACAGAAAAATAATTTTCCATCCTCTTTATACTTCATTATATCCCTTTGGAAAGGTAATGCATCACACACCACACAGAAACCTTAGTGTTACTGAAATTCCATTAAAGAATGACAGTGTGTCGCATAAATGGTTATGATCACCTCACATATTTAAAAACCTTAGTAAAAGAAAGGGATAAACGTAAATCACAACTTCTGAATACTTGGCAAGTTCTAAAAATATGTTTCCAAAACGGGCCATGATGCATTTAATGAATGGGATTTGTCCCCATTTTTGTTTGAAATTTACTGTTGCCCTTATGGTATAAAGATATATGCATGAAATATTCATTATATAAAAGTTTCATTACTGTATCCAAACAACGCTGCAAGTATTTCAATGAGATATTTGTGTATGTGTAAACATGAAATTTTGTTTACGATGTTTCTATACGTAAAGGAAAATAAAGTGATCTTTCTCTTTCTTGGTAATTTAAGGATATCTCTAAAAGAAATAGAGAATGAAAAGAAAAACAAATTTCATGGGTCTAAGACAAAGGAATCATTTGAGACAGGCTAAAGATAGGGAAACTCATTTTTCTTTTTCTACAAAGTTTTATTTTTTTCCTTAATTTTTAGACTTTTATATATACTTCAGAAATTATTTCAAGGCAGTCAAATAACATGAAAACGTATAACTAGTAGAATGGAATAATAACAAATATTTTTTCCCCAAATGAACCCATGTTATTCTGTCCTTTTCCATTAAAACCTCAATATTGCATCTTTGAGTTCTGTAGACAGGCTTTTTAATTTCTTTGGAGCACTCATTAACCTCTAGGATATAATGAGTGTTGTGCATTTTCCGCCTTATTCATTTACATTCTTCAGTTTCAAATGGGAAGTTGACATGCCCAACATTGGTATTAATCCATTCTTGTAGTGAACATTCAGTGAATCTTTAGTGTTTTTTTTTTTTTTTTGTAAATGCAGAAAATGATCACCTGGCATGTTGTAATTCGTTCACTTTTTACTATTTTCCAATTTAACCAGATTCCTTGGATTGTCGTGTTTTATTTCTAGTCACTACCAGCTGAAAAAAAACACTGCCTTCTTATGATAATCATAATATAGAACGGCTCCAGAAATGTGAAGTGACACTGTTTCCTTGCCATTCTGATCTCCCATCAACAATTTACAATTTTGAAGCAGCATTGGCACAATATAGTAAGAAACAGCTGCTTAATTTACCTTAATTGTTAGGCAATATCTCATTTTATCTTGATAGTGAATTCAGCGGATCATTGAGAGCATATGTTTATTGTATTTCTAGTGCTTACAGAAAACCACATTCTGCTTTACTCTCAGACAACAAAGACCCCAAAGAATCATGCTTTGCAAGTAAAAGCCACAACCGTAGACTTTCCCCAACATAGGATTTAGTCATTCATTGTATTACCTTGTGACAGATGCCCCAGATACAAGCAATTGGAAACAAGAAAACAATTCAGTTGACCCTGCAACACTAATGCTTCCAATGTATGATCAAGATTTACACGGTAATAGAGAAAGCCAACCTGATCGCATGCATTTATTTCCGTGAATGTTTGTGTCCCTGGCTCTGAGACTCTGCCCTTAGCGAAATAGTGAATTCATTGAGCTTTAAAACCCTCTCAAGTGCCTAACAGACATGACTGAAAAATGTAACAAAGGAAAACTCCTCAACACATTTCAAAAGCATTGTTTTTCTTCCTTTCTTCCAGGCAACACAGATTTTGTGATATGAGAGGTGAAGACTGAATCATAATTATTTTATTGTGGTTGTTTAATATACGGTTACATTTGATATACTAATATTTTATTTACCCGTGTTCATAAATAACATTGTTCTAAAATTTTCTTTTTCCTCACTGTTTTTGTCAGGTTGAGTACCAGCAATATAAAATGAGTTATTATACAGTAACTATCCTTCTTCCTTTACTCTTGAAGCATTGTGTAAGATTGGAATTTTCTGTTCCATGAATAACTCTTAAAACAGCCGTGGATATGTATGTATTGGTGTGCAGAATTTTAAATTTCTTTTAAACTAAGGGCTTCACAACTGATAATTTTCAATTTGTACTTAAGTCATTTTTGGAAAATAATTGGTAAATAATTTGGAAGAAGTTTGCTCATGCCATTGGCAGCTTCTATAATTATGCTTGACTCTTGCATTATTAACTTGTGCTTACTTGGTTTTCTAACATGATCAAATGTGCTATAAAGTTTTACATTTTATTAATCTTCTCAATTAGCCAATTGACTGTTGATCTCTCCTATTTTATATATACAATCATTTCATTCATACATGTTTTAATTTTACTGCTTAATTTCCTTTAATAGTATCACTTATTCTATTGTTCATTTTTAAAATTCTAAAATTCTACATTTAGCTTATTAATTTTGTTTTTAACCTTTAGCAGTATGTGCATTCAAGGCTATATAATTCCCCTGAAATGCCATTTTACCTGAATTAAACCATTTGCATTAAACATTTTGACATGTGATATATTTATTGCCATTTAGTTCTAGACCTTTTTAAAAAATGTATAAGTTATTAAAAATGAATTTTACCAATCAATGGAGGTTTGCACTTTAAGTGATCTTTTAATTTAATAATTGCATTGTGATTGGTACATGTAGTTTGTATAATGTATAGTATTTTATATTTATCGTGAATATTTTACAGTCTCAAATGTGATAAGATTTCTTTCACATGTTCACATGTGCTGGGCGCCTGGGTAGCTCAATCAGTTAAGCGTCTGACTTAGGCTCAGGTCATGATCTCACTGTCCGTGGGTTTGAGCCCTCATTGGGCTCTGTGCTGACAGCTCAGAGCCTGGAGCCTGCCTAGGATTCTGTGTCTCCCTCTCTCTCTCCCTCTCTGTCTGCCCCTCTCCCGCTCATGCTCTTATCTCTCTCTCTCTCTCTCAAAAATAAACAAACATTAAAAAAAATGTTAAAATGTTCATACGTGCTTAAATGAATGTGTCATTTCTTGTTTTAAGTCCCACTGTTTGATAAATAAATGTCCACTAGGTGAAACTAAGTCATTCGGCATCTATATTATATTTTAATTGCATGAAAAATTAATAAAAATTTAGTATAAACTATAGAATTGTATAATTAAATTAATTTTAATAGGAAATTTCTTTTTCCTTCTCTTCTCTTTTCTTTTTCTGTTAATTGTATCTTTACAGTTATTTTACATTGAACTTGAGATACAAATTCCATTCAATTAACACAATTTATTATTTTAAATAAGCTAAGAAAATAATATTATGAACAGGAACACTACATTAGGTCTACTTATTTTTATTCAATATATTTTGTAATATATTTTCCAACATTTATTTAAAAATACAATGCCCTTTGTTTTCATACACAAACGCATATGTACACATTCACTCTGTCTCTCTGTCTGTCTCTCTCTGTTGTAAGTCATAAGATCAGTTTAATTAGTTAACAAGCATTTTTGTTCAAATGTTGGACCCAAACTTACTCACTGCCCATTTAAGCGAGAATGTCTTATGCCTGTTGTTATCATCTTTATTAAATAAAAACAAATTGGGTCTTAGTTAAGAAGAGACTATATTTGAAAGGATTACTGATGGAGCTTCTGCAATGGTACTATGAACTTCCAACCAGAAGATCTGCAGGTGTTTCCATGGTCAGGCAGGAGAAGCTTTTCTTTCCTAGAAAGGAGAAAAGGAAGTGAGAAAGAATGCTGTGTGGGTGAGGGGTGGTGTCATCAGAGGACCAGGAAGTGTCTTCGCTAGTTTTGTAGTCAGCCAGTTCTTAGGAGGGGCTTTACTGAGGGGTCGTTTTGCACTCTGATGTAGCTCAGGCCTGCAGGGGTGAGTGGGTCCCCAAGTTCTAGAACCTGGGGGAAGGAGAGAAGCTTAACTCAAATTTACTGAAGTCAAAATAGCAGCTGCTTTGTCCACATTGGTTAGTGGTTACAGACAGTTCAGCTAATCATTTCTGAGACAAGGAATGGGAATTTATAGTTTGTATCTCTCTGATCTTGTCCTAAGTAAATTAGGAGACATCAGTGAATGTTTACTAATCATTGAAGAGGAATGGTTCTTTGTAATAAGCCATTTCCTGGAAGCCACAAAGAATGGGGAGATGGCTCAGGTTTAGACTTAGACTTTAGACTACATTTACTTTAGACTTTAGACTACATTTCCAAGCATTTGTTTGAATGAAAAACACCCAAATAATTATATTAAAGTTATTTAAATTATTATTTTTCATAGCTAAATTTATTTTAAATTTGAAATAGTAAACATTATGTAAGTATTATAAAATGAGACCACCACTGGGGAGTACAGAATGGTGACGATAGTTAACAATACTGTATTCCATAAATGAAAGTAGCCAGGAGCATGGATCTTGAAAGTTCTCAATATGAAAAACTAATTTTGTGGTAACAATATAGATTGATGGATGTTAAGTAGAATAATGGTGATTACTTTGCAATATGTACAAATATCGAATCATGTGTATACCTAAAAGTAATATAATTTTGGATATTATACCTCAGTGTTTAAAAAAAAATTAATGTTTATTCATTGAGAGACAGAGAGAGAGAGAGAGAGAGAGCATGAGTGGCGTAGGGGCAGAGAGTTGGAGGCACAGAATTTGAAGCAGGATCCAGGCTCCCAGCTGTCAGCACAGAGCCTGACACGGGGCTGGAACTCACCAACAGACAGATCATGACCTGAGCCAAAGTCGAACCCTTAACCAACCAAGCCACCCAGGATCCCCTCAATATTTTAAAAGTAAAAGTATATTTCAGTATTTCTATCCATAGTATCATAAAGCTTGACAAATGCATCCAGTTGTTTTTGAAAGTAAGGTTAAAATAAGATAGGATAAATATATTCTGATGTGCAGGACTATTTTAGATATGAGAAGAATATGAAGTTCTTTCTGAACAACTGTTTTTTGTTTATTTGTTTGTTTGTTTTCCAGTAGGTGATTTCTGAAAGGGTTTTGAGGTCATTTGTTTCAAAACATATGTTTCAAAACATATGTTTCAAAACATAAATGTACACCTCATGTTACCTACTGTCACTACCAGTAGTCAGATCAATATCGATTTTTTCAGAACAATGTTATCCTATAAACTGTACAGAAATTATAAGTGAATAATCGTTGGAATTAAATGCTAAAATGTGATATGACGCACTGATACACACAATAAGATTTCTTTTAGGAAAAAAAGTAAAAGTGAAGGGAAACATTGACGGAAAGCCAACTGATAGAAATGAACATCAGTTTTTTTTTTTTTAATGTATTGAAATATCCAATCTAGGTTGGACAGCTTCCCTAAGAAATCCTAAATAAGATGATATTTCAGCAAATTCAGGCATCCAAAAAGACATGTTGCCTAGTAAATGGATCACCTTTAAACTATTTGAACATGTTTTGAACTCCCAATCACTTAGCTTTAAAATAAATTGTCAAGTTGTAAAAAGGAAGTATACTTCTGGCTTCAAAACTTTTCTGAAGACACTAAATTTCAAAATAGATGACCAAATGCTAGCAACGTTTTTCATTACTTATATTTCATATGCTGAAAATGTAATAGTGGAAGGCAATTTAGGAGATAATGATCATGAATTGGAAGGGAATGAAAGAACCAGGAAAATGGACTTTAAAAATGTATGCATCAGCAGGCTCAGACAACTGGGTGGAAAGAACACATTGACAGAAAGTCTATAGCAAAATTCGATGCTGGCAGTTTCTAAGATGTAATAATAAGGGCAAAGAAATAAACAATACCCATGAAAATAAAATATGAAAGAATCACCTGGTAGATGATTTGAATAAGGTGTGAACTTGTATAAGAGGATTAGATTGGGAAAATCACAAAGATAAGTATGTCCATGTAGTATAAGAATTTTTGGACGGTGTTGGGAGAACCTAAGTCAAAATAAATTGCTGCAGGCATAGGGTCTTAAAAGTAAAGAGAAACGAAAAGTTAAATTAGGCATGGAAAGATAGGTAATTACGTATGGCACCAGCAAAGAAAACCTGCAGTTATAAAATAAAGAGCTAAAACTTCTATTGAATTAATAGTTTTATCCTTTCTCCTAATTAAATTCCTATGGTATATAGGATCAGACACATGAAAATTACTTCTTACAAAGGAAGCATTTAACAATTTATTTATCATCACTTAAGCTCTCTAAAACATCAAGTGTTTACATCATATATTGTGCAATTAAGTGCTGATTTTAAGAACATTAAATGCTTGATGAGGAGTTAAGGTGGAAGCTGAGAAAGGCAGAGAATAAAATTAAAACCTAATTAAAGATTACTTCTTAGAAAAAAAATGTTGTATATGATAATGAAAGATAATGAAGATTTTAGTTCTAATTAAAACAAAACAATTAATAAATGTCATTTGTCATTACATCTCTATACTGTATAGAGTTATAGGGAGAACAAATGAATTAAGCTTGTCAATAGGCAATTCATGTATTTTTCCTTAGCTGTCTTGCTAACTTTAGAAATTGTAAAGACTATGGGGCATACAAACAGTTTAGAGCCTGGCAGTCAATTAGCAAGGCCATTGTATCCTGGATAATTGATAATTGAAAACTGACCTTAAGAAAAAACTAAAGGATTGAGTATGTCAATGCTTTGTGGAACACAAACCAGAAGATCACTACGTAAGTCAAAATCTAGAGTCGGACACATCACTGACTGAGCCACCAGGTGCCCTGAAATTACCACATTTCTATTAATTGCTGGGGATAGGAACCTTGTGACTGTCCCCGAATCTGCTCTCTACACATGATCCTGTTTATAGAGAGAGAACTTAGAAGTAATATGTTGAATAACTTGTTAAAATGATTTGACTCATCACGAAACATTCTAAATATTATTTTTATTGACTTTGCCTTCTATACACTTCTAGCATATCAAATTCCAGAGGTGATTATGTTTCTTTCATTTTTGTATCTTCAGAAACCAGAACTATGCATTTTCAATGAACATTTAAAGAATAAAAAAGTGAGATGTAGTAAATTGGAACAATGTTTAGAAAAGTTAAGATAATGAAATCTCTTTAAGTAATCCAAACTGTACAGGAACACTTCTTTAGATGTTCATTTACAGGCTGATTAACTTTTAATGAACATACATATTCATTCATTAATTAAAAGGTATCCGGGAAAACTTGTTTCTAAATATGGCTGAGGATTAGAATCATTTAGGGAAATATTTTCAAATGCTGATTCTTAGGCCACTGGGTTTAAATTTCAAGATATGTGGCCAAGAAATGAAACTCTGAATAAAATAAAATAAGAACAAAAACTTTTTTTTCAACATTTCTATTCGTTCTCAATGCCAATAGAAACCGATTTTTGGAAAAAATGACCCAGGGCCCTTATATAGAACAATTTTATTAGTGTATTGAAGTCCTTATTTTACTTGACAAGAAATCTACTTTATTTCATTTGAACTATTGCATAAGTTTCGTTTTTAAACAGCTTTTAATTTCACTTCTTCTGTTTCAGGTCCTACAAATGGATTTTAGGACCTTAAGAGATTTACAACATCAAGTGTCTAATATAATGGTTTTGTTTTGATATCAAGCTTCCGCATCTGAAAAAAAATAGAACTGAGTTTTGAGGGGTGGTTAGAAGTTTTCTAAAGGAAAAAAAAAATCGCACTAGAGAGCAAAGGTTCAAAGGTATGAAAGAGCATTACATTTTCAGGGAATGTTGAGATGTACACAGAACACACAGCCAATGGGAAATGGTAGCAAATGAGTCTCCAATGAATTCTGTGAAACCTCTAAGTAGTCATCATCAGACAATATAATCAAGGTTTTATGTAGGGGAATATTGTGTATATAGCTATAGCTATACATGTAGGTGATACAGGTATAGATAAAGATAGAGATCTCCAATTTAACACTAGATTGGGCAAACTAAAAATTTTATACGTCTTTGTTCAGAAGACTAATTAATTTTATTAGGGCATAAGTAAATTCAGCAGTGAATGAGAACCTAATGACTTTTTGATTCAGAATGAATTCAGCAATAAAAGCTAATTAGAGGGGAAATGAATGCCTAAAATATCCCTTGTGTGCATAAAAGAAAAGTGTAAAGATTATTAATTGAAATTAAAATTTAACAGTATACTAATGTAACATGACATAAAATTCCATCTGTTATACAGCATCACAAAAACAAAAACACATAGGGAATAGTTCATCTTTCTTAGGTTCTGACTGGTTAACTGCTGGTTCATAAGAACGTATTTGTATAAAAAATGGTGTTGATAGTAAGAATTCCAATATACATTTTATTTGAATTTAATTCTAGTGTAGTTAACATACAGTGTTATGTTAGTTTCAGGTGTACAATATAGTGATTCAACACTTCCATACAGCACCCTGTGCTCATCACAGCAAATACACTCCCTAATCCCCATCATCTATTTCACGTTTGTCTCCGCCCATCTCCCCTCTGGTAACCATCAGTCTGTCCTCTGCCCTTAAGAACCTGAAGAATTCCAACATACATTGTTGTAAAATTTTTTCTTTCTCCTTCTCAAGCCCAGTCTCTTCTAAGAAAAGACATTCAGTTAGCAAAGTGTAAGGATAAAAAAATAATTTTAACATTAGAAATTGCATGCTCCCCAATAATATATACATATATGACTGAATATTATGTACATTTATATGCATACATATGAATTTTATATAAATGGTAGACCTTAACATTGAAGATACAAATGAAATCTAAATATTTTTAATGTTTATTTTTGAGAGAGAGAGACAGAGAGAGAGACAAAGTGTGAGCAGAAGATGGGCAGAGAGAGAGAGAGATGCACAAACACAGAATCTGAAGCAGGCTCCAGGCTCTGAGCTGTCGGCACAGAGCCTGCGGGGGGCTTGAACCCTCAAACTGTGAGATCATGACCTGAGCCCAAGTGAGATGCTTAACCAACTGACTCAGCCAAGTGCCCCAGATTTAAAATATGGTCCATAAGGAAAGTATGACACCGTTTTTTTTTTTCCTGTTCATAAGGCATACATAGATTATTTGAATTAATAGACTTTCTACATTTTTCAGTTTTATATAGTATCATATGAAATATACCTCAAATTTTCTGCATTTGCAACATGACTCTAAAGTGTAGCATTTTCGTTTTTCTGGCTGTATATAATAACAAACTGTAGAGCAACAAATACGTCTCATTATGAACCATTATGGGAAAATAATCAATCATATTTAGAATCAATAAGAAGTTGCCAGATGATTTGGTGCTTCCATGAAGCACTCACATTACATTTATTTAAGGAGGAAAAATAATTTTTGAAACTCCATTGTGTTGGACATAAGCAAAGTATATGTTCTAAAATATTAGGCCATATATACTGGCATCCATGAAAACATGGCATCAGTTCAGAAGCAAATATTTAAAGGAGGATCATACCTATATGAATAAATATGTTAGTTTTAAGATCCTTTATAGCTGCTAAAAAAACCAAATAAATAAAAAGAACCAAAACCCAAATAATAGAAGCCCACCTAAATTTCCAGTCACAGGAAAGTAATCACCTATATTAGTAATACCTAACATAGGTATATAGTATTTTAAGCCATTTAAAATAGGTATATAATATTTCTACTCCCAGGTATATAATATTGTAAGCCATTTAAAATAATAAATGTTTAAATATGCTAACATACTAAATACTAAAACCTGGAAGTAGAAAAAAAAAAAAAAAGCTACTTCATCCTGAATGTTTGAAATGCAGGAAAGAGATAGAAACTGTACTATGATTGGAATTGGTATAAGTAATTTAAGTTACATGTTACAAAAGCAAGCTCTATGGAATACAACGAAATAGAATGTATTTTGGTCTCCACCTGCCCTTCATTACTCCCATCTTGTTTCCTTCCCAGTCTGTATTTTTGTGCAGTGTTTCAAATGACTCCCCACTGCCACTTTCACATAGCTCCCATTTCTTGCTTTCCCCGATGCTGAGAGTGCACTTTTTACATGTAGAATGTTATTCTTTCTTTTTTCTTTTTGTTCTTTTCTTTCTTGGCCTCCCAGTAGCTGCTTTAACTTTCTCAGGAGTAAGTCCAACACAGGTCCTGACTGTCCTCCGAAAGTAGAGAACATACGTTACACTCTCCAGGTGGGCCGGTTGCAGCCTGTCTTTACCTCCACTGGACTTAATGCAAGGGTCAGACTCCCTGCCTTGGACGTGGGAAGCACAGCTTCATCCAAGGAAGCCCTCCCTATAGAATCCTGGAACCTCTATACATTGATTCATCTTGTACATATCTGTATATCCTTGCCCTACCTGAGGGGTACCAGAGTTAGCCCCTACAACCTTATGAATTCTGCACCTCACTTTAGTATTCAACAAGAATGTTTTTCAGAGATGCTGCAAGGTACTCATGAGGACATAGTGAGAGATTAATATCTCCAAGAACTGTGTGATTTCCAGAAGCACTAAACCTTTGAACTAACTCTTGTGAATCACTGGGCATTTCCTAAATTCCACAGAGTTTTAAGGGAAGTTAGATCTCCAACAATTTTTCAACTGGGACTTCAGCTATAAATATACTCTTATAATTCAAATGTATGCCTGTGAAAACATAGGGTACCCATTTTAATGACAAGAATTTTCATGAATTCTCACAATAGCATTGTGGGCCATCCTGTACAAGTAAGAATCCCATTTGCTTTAGAAGATAAGCTAGACTATCATAGGGACAGAACATTAGATGACTTATCAGGTGTCATGGATTTATCTCCTATTTCCAATATGCAGTAGTTGAGGAACAGAGACAAATCACATAATTGCTTTAAATCAAGTGTATCTACAAAATATATCTAATAATTTCTTTTTTGCCTATCTTAGAGGTTTGTTTCACAGGTCACAAAAGAAAATGTATGAAAGTGATTTGTAAATTGAGTTACTATATAATGGATGCTCCCAGGTATATAATTAATATTGGTTGGCAAATAATATGGAAGAAAAGTATATAATTTAACAGATTTCCAAGTTTAATTTGTCAACTAATTATACTAGAAATTTAAAAATCTGTGCGGCATTCATCTGATGCTGTTTTCATTAATGGTATGATGAACTTGAGTGTCCTGCTCTCCTGTTCTAAATTTAAAACTAATTCTAACAGTGGATCGATGATCACCATAATCTATTAGTTCTTTATTTTTCATTTTGTAAAAATCTTCCCCAATGTTCTGAGGACTTCTAATGATGCACATGGATTCACAATACTGCAAGTTCTATGAAAACAGTGTATTTGCCTGACACATAGAATTAACAATCACAGGTAAGAATCACCTTGACTTTGTCAGTCACCAGTTTTCCCCAATACCTAGCATAATGTGCATATAAGTGTTTAATAAATATTTATTAAGTGCCTTTAAAATTGATGATAAAAATTAACATGAAAAAGGTTTCCCTTTATCTTTAATTCTAAGAAATTTTACATACACTATAGCAGTTTTAGTCTAAATTAAACTTTCTTAACTCAAAAAAGTGTTAAAGTTCATAATATATTTCATTAAGGCAAAATTGTTTTTTACTGAACTATTTTCTTGGAAAGTATTAGGTATATATATAACGAATTCAAGTAAATCTACAGACTTTGCCATATAACTTGCCCTACTTTCACTAAAGAGGGGGAGTCCTTTTTTTCTTCCCATGGATCTGTGCTGCCTTATAACTTGCAATGGCCGTTATAATGTATCAGAAGTGATCAATGTCCAGTTCTGAGCCTAGCTTTCAGAGGCTTTGTATGTGTTCACTTGCTTGTACATGTTCCTCTACCTCAACACAAGAACATGGTTAGGTTGGCCTGTTGAAAGAGTCCTCATCACCCTAGACAGTCTAGACAATAATCAGACAATAGGCAGCCAACAGACACCCAGACATTAAATGTGTGAAGTAGCCCATCTGAGATCAGAACAACTGCCCATTGAGTCCAGTCTACGTGATTGACCTGCTGCCCTTTGTGTTACATAATTAGTTTTAAGCCATTGCTTTTGATATTTTTTAACAGCATATTTATTTATTTTGAGAGAGCGAGAGAGAGATAGAGAGAGAGAGAAAGAGAGAGCCAGCATAAGCAAGGGAGGAGCAGAGAGAGAGGAAGAGAGAGGATACCAAACAAGCTCTGCGCTGACAGTGTGGAGCCCCACTTGGGGCTTGAACTCACAAACATGAGATCGTGACCTGAGCCGAAATCATGAGTCAGACACTTAACTGACTGAGCCACCCGGGTGCCCCAAGCCATTGATTTTAGAGTAAATAATTATATAGTATTATTGTGGTAACAGAGAACTGATACAGAAACTCTACTGCTTACTTTGATTTCTCTTTAACAATCTCTAGATATTAATCAGTATCTAGACAAAGTATACATATGCATGAAATTTATTTAAATGAACGGTAAAAAAAAATAGCAAATGACTCAGTGTTCCAGGGGAATTGGAAAAGTACCCTGCAATAAAAATCATCTGTTCCAAAGTGAGATAATGAGCTATAGGGTAGCAGACACTGTGAAATGAATATTCACACGAACAAAGAAATATATGCTGCCGAGTTACTGCTCATTTTCTTGCTCAAGTTGCAGGACATTAATTCAACCTTTACTTTCCACTGCTGTGTTTGGTTTCATTGTGCACAGTTAAGTTCAAATAAATATTCCTTTAGCAAATGACTTTCGAGCATTCAACTAACATGCTTTCTAAATTTGGACCTGCAAGGCTTGCAACTCTGGTCTTTGTAAATACTATTGAAAAAAAAAATTTTTTTTTTTTTTTTGCAATATACGAGGTTGCACTAACATCTCTATTTCTATAGAGTATTTTTTTTTTAATCTACTTATTGAGACAATCATGTATAACACCCTTGATGGTAGAAAAAAGCTAGTATTTTTTTACCCATTTCAGTGCTTTGGACATCTCCAGAGATTTCGTGCTAAGAGGATTTGCTACCTGTGGAAAAGAGAGCATTGCAGTTATATGGCAGAGAAGACTTGGCTGAGGAGAAAAAAAAATTAGCCATGCTGTCATCATACTAATTTATGTTTAATTTCAGATCAAAGGAACAAGGAAAAAGCTAGGGCATGGGAACTGAAGCTGTCGGTGCAGCGATTATTACAAGTAATGGCATGGAGGCTATTGGTTGATGTTTGAACTGTTCCTCAAGCCTCCCAGTGCCCAGCTACTTGACCCCCCTGAGCCTCAGTTTCTTCAACATTATAATGAGCTGTGCAGCCTTAGAGATCGCTAAAGTCCCTTCAGTTATTATGTAGAGAAAAAAAACAGAAGATGTACGTTTTGAGAACAGAAATATGAATCATGGCTGGCATTCAACCAGCTATGTGACCTTGTATAGGTCCCCTTTTCACATTGAGCCTCAGTTTTGTCATCGATTAAATAGATCAAAAAGTTACTAAAACAATTGTATAATTAAAAAGGTGTACTGAAGCAATGTAACCAGTAAGGCTCTACATAAATATTAATTACTGCCATAATTTCTGTATTTGAAATGATCTGAAAATTAGCAAAAAAATGGTAGCAATTTAATGACAGGATATTTCAGATTCTATAAGAAAAAAAACAAGGTTAAATAACTAAATAGCAGATTGACTATGACAAATTGTCACAATGAAAATAGTGGAACTAGTAATTTTACTTAGCACTTTGTAAAAAGAAACTTTTAATTTTGAAGTAATTAAAGACTCACAGGAAGTTGCAAAAGTAGTTAAAGTAGTATACCTAATATTGTTTTCTTTTCTTTTCTCTTTTAAAGAATTTTTAAAAGTTTTGATTTATTTATTAGAGAGAGAGAGAGAGAGAGAGAGTGAGCGAGAGAGCAATCACAAGCAGATAGGGTCAGAAAGAGAGGGAGAGAGAGAATCCCAAGCAAGCTCTGTGCTGTCAGCATAGAGCCCAATGCACAGTCCCACGGACTGTGAGATCATGACCTGAGCTGAAATCAAGAGTTGGATGTTTAACGGACTGAGACACCCAGGGCCCTGGTATATTGTTTTCTTTTAAAATTGCATCTCATTTATTTCATGTCCTTCTATAAATTGTAGGTTTGCTAACATTTAATGGAATTCTGCTTCCACGTTTTTAGATGCTACAATGCTGGTAACATCTGACGCCATCACCCAGTCTGTGCTCTCTCATAAAAAAGGCTCGCCTTTTATAACAGACCCCCTTAATCACAGGCACAAAGCTTTGGAGAGATAGTCCAATTTTAAGAGATTCTTCTTTAGCAATAGACCTCTTCCATCTTGGTTATGATGAGTAAATAGATTACTATATGTGAAACCAGGCCAGATGAAGTCTCTGCTCGTGGAAATTGACCTGTCACTAAACATCAGAAAATTGAGAAAAAAGAAACACGTATGTGCACACACATGCATACATAGACACACACACAAATAACATAGAGAAATTGGTAAAATACAGGATTCATTTGCCGTGTGAAATGTTTGAACTCCTTGTGGTGAAGAGTGAGAAGGTCATCTGCAAGTTTCTTTAGGAGCGAGCAAGGTCCCATACAGGGTTGCTCGCTTTGGCTCTTCAGCGGGATTTCTTGGGGGAAGCTGACATCAAGTAAAACCAAAAATATCCTGAATCTAACAGGGTAATTTGATGTTTTTGTTGCCCATGGGTGACAGGAGGACATGCCAATAATAGGGCAACGTCACTTAGAGTTACCTTAAAGCCTATGCTTTTTTTGAAAGTTTTTCTCTCTGCTTTAGTGATGTGAGATAAAGAACACACAGGGATCAAAACACACACACACACACACACACACACACACACATACACACACATGCATGCTCGCACGCACGCACACATACCCAGGATCCTTTCAGCCAAAATTAAAACTAGGCTTTTCGTCAACTTCACTGGCCTCATGGCATTCATTGAGACAATGTTTTTAAGTGAGATTGTTGTACTGTGGTAGTGAAGGTTTGATTGTGTTAACAGTAGCAACAACAGAAAAGGCTTTGGTGGTAAAGTCACTTAATGAAGCAAAGTGGGATGGTAAGGAGACTCAGTCCAAGGCGACCCTGTTGTTGTTGTTTGGGTACCAAAATCAGACCGGGACTTATGAGCATTACTTCTCTGTGATGCAGTGAGAAAGGAGTTTCACCAGAGCCTGAGACAAGAGTGTGTCCTCAGTTCAAGGGTAGGAGGTCGCGGGTATAGCTGTGGTGTTCTCAGTGCTTCTCTCCTTTTCACACATAAAGGTCACCCGCTGACTACTAAGGAGTTAAAATTCACTGCAGAGATTGCTAACCCGTAATATGCCCATCCCTTTCTGCTACACTTTAATGTGTCTCAGCCATGTACAGCTTCAGTCCAAATGAAAAGAAAAAGTTTCCTTTTTGAAAAATGCTTATCATCATGTGACTTATTAAGCCTTCTATCTAGTGGTGGAGACCTTCTCTCTTAGGCCAGCCTACCTACACTGCTGCTTTGAAACTTCTTGCTAATGGAATTTAGTTCTTCTATTCAAACACCCAATACATGCACCAGAATGCATTTTCTTCTATAATGGAGCTTTGCTTCCATATTGATGTGGTCTATGATTCATTTCTTATCAGTCACGACAGAGTTCGCAGACACTGACAAGACTTATCAGTATGTTTGTAGCCATTAGGTCGTTCGAAAGATGACGTTAGTACACTTTCTAACCAACAAGCATGAGAAGAATCAAGGATAAACAAGTTGGAGATTTTAAATGTAAGGCTATAGCGAGTATCTGTAAGCGTGACAAACCTCATCATATTCAAGAAATATATGAAAATGAGAAAAGCAAGGTATGAGAGAAGAAGCAAACATATTTACAAAACTAAAAAGACAAAATCCATGAACTGAAGAAAAATATGTATATATGTTAACAACTTGGATTTAAATAAAATGAAAAAATAAAATAAATAACAAAGTAAATATACCATTGAAAAACCTTATAAAGAAGAAAGTTGTAGATATAAAGACATGGGTATATGTATATATAAATATATTCATAATGCTTATGATTTAATCACAGTATCGGAGCTTAATTCTTCGTAGCAAAGGTCCTTAATGAACATGTTGAACATTTCTTTTTAAATAATATTTAAACTTCCTGGTTTTTTTTTTCGCATCAATGAATTAACTTATTTACTACTGGGGGTGCCTGGGTGGCTCAGTCAGTTACAGGTTTAACTCTTGGTCACAGCTCAGGTCTTGATCTCAGGGTTGTGAGTTCTAGTCCCATGTTGGGCTCTGCCCTGGGTGTGAACCCTACTTAAAAATAAATAAAATAAAGTAAAATAAAATAAAATAAAATAAAATAAAATAAAATAAATAAAACATATACTGCTGGTTAGAGATCCTAGGAATACCACAACATAGGTTGACAGCATATTTCAGATTTAGCAGTGGAAAATGTTGGGTACATAAAACTTAATTGACTCGTTCCATCTTATTCTTGTATGATTTTTGAGACACTTAAGGTGAGCTAGTCAGATTCCTCTATGATGAGAAATGAAAAATAAATATATGAGTAGAAACCATTACATTATACTAAGAATTTAAAGCAATAACTATGGGAATGATTCTTCAGAAAAAAAAAAAAATAATAGTCAATGGAAAGGAAAGACTTTGAGAAGGAAATAAAAATGGAGTATAAGACAGCACTTTAAAACCAAGGGTTTGGGGAGGAAATGGACAGGTTCCAATACCATTTCTAATCAGTACCATCTGTAGGACCTTAAATAAAATCCATAGGCATTCCTAACTTTATTTCCCTGTTTGAGGGATCCTTATCTCATAGAACCCTGTGAGAATTAATAAGATAAGAGCCTTTGCTTAGCACAAGCTCTGACAGATTATAAATATATAGTAGATAATAAGTTTTATTATCTAGAAATCAGTTGATTGGATTATCTAGTCTTTATTCATTCATTTTTTTCCAACAGAATTTGTTGGGTACTATCTACAATATGCTAATCAGTGTTCCAGCTTCTGAAGATACCAAACCGTAATTGAAGCTGCTTTCAGAATAAAACCTTAAAATTGCTAAATAGAAATACATCTGATTTAATCTTGTGAAAAGATTGAATGTGAAAAAACATTTATCTATTTTGATAAAATTTCTCAGATACTCTGTATTTATTTTTAAAATCTTTTAAATTGAGAGCTTGCCCTTGATTCAATTATGTTTCTTCTTAGAATTTTATTGCATCAGTAGCTAATTAATAAGAATAGTAATTGCTTTTGATATTATGGGCTTTATTATATTAGTAACTTCAAATTGACGATGTACAAAAGTCATTAATGTATTTGTAAATACTGTTGTTACATTAGAAATAATTAGCTTCTTTTATTACACTATTGATGGCAAGCTGATATGTCACCATTATCTGTATTCATTAATATATGTACATGTAATTGTAATTCATTAATTAGTTTCTTATGAAGTATTTACTTAGTATAAAAGTTAAACATTGGGTACTATAGAGAATAGAGAAGCTATATAAAATATTATCTTTTTTATTATTTATTTAATAACCTAACTTCATATAATTACATTATGTATTTGAACTTCAAAACCCCTTGCGGCTGAGTTTGTTTTTACTTGTTTGTTTGCTTGATTTTCATATTTTTCCTTCTTATATTTCTTCTATAGACCCAAAGAATAATTTGAGAGGGTGATGGTTTATGGAAAAAAATAATTAGAACATCAACCAATCATAAATGATGGCTCTTCCGTACCCTTCTTCCCACTCCTGGGTGTTTTGTTTTTTTTTTTTTTTTTTTTTGTCTGTTTGTTTTGTTTTGTTTTGTTTTTGTAAGATCACAGTTTCAGAATATAATACCTGGACTTCATAGTCCCAGCTATGCCATCCTTTCCAATTCCTTTAAGTGAACTGCCTGTGATGCTCTACAGAGGCTCTCCAAAACTCATCAGATTTCCCTAAGGGAATTAACCCTTCCATCCCAGTTTCCTGTTGACAGCACAGTTCTCCCACTTACGCAGCCTAGAACCATCTTTGATCATTTCCCTCCTGCCTTCTTTACTCAGTTCAGTCAGACTTCAGATGACCTTTGTACCTGAAAAATTCCCATGATGGCACCCAAGTTTACCCTTCATTCTTGCCTAAATTACTAACGGGTTGCCTGATCTGTTTTGTCCTATTTCACATTAGCAAGCTTACAGTTCTAATGAGATCACCTCCCAAAATAAAAGCATTATTGACTCTTCATTGATTAGCAAACTGAAAAGAGCATTCACATTGTTTTTGATCCTCTTGCATTAATTCCAGCCTATGTGTCCAAACATGTCTTTCACTTGTTAATCTACACTGTCCACAAATCTGACTGTAGCTTTGCTTTCCCTCGACGTGCTGTGAACCTTGATCATGATTATATGATCTTCATTTATGAAAACCCCATTAAGGGCCATCTTACCTGAGGTATCTCCTTTTATGCATTTTTTCATGTAATTGCCCTTGACTGCAATCCATGTGAACACTATTCTATCACTGACCATACTATAATGTAAATAGTCACTTGCACACTTATTTAAGCACCCTCCTCCTCCTTTAAAGGTATTATATTACCAGGTACAAAATTCACTTAATTTCATGGCTTATAAGAATTACAGAACATTTTGAAACAAAGGTCTAGATTATTACTTTAAAGTTGTCAGTTTATAGTCAGCAATTAATGTGCGTTGATTTGCCTATGTTATGAAAAGTTTTACAATATTTTCAAGAACCTTAAATCCATATGAAGATGATATTTGCTTCCTTTCCCTCTGTTATGTTTTCTCTGAGATCATTTCAGCACTTACAGTTTGGTCATGGCATAATTTTATAGTTACCACTCTGCCTTGTAGTCTAGACTTAGTCAATATGAAGTGTCACTCTGAGGTCCAATTTCCGTAACTATTATAATACTGATGCAATGGCTAGGTTTATTTTGCTATCAATGCAGATCCTGAAGAAAATAATTGCCAGTTTGATTAGATGCCTAAGTGGCAGACAAATTTCCATATCTATAAGTCTAATGAAATGCATTCTATAAAGTGCAAGGATGACTTTGATCATTCGTTATCACTTTAGGCTTTTATATCATTTCTTTCTATTCTGTCTGGTAAGAACTTTGTGAAGTCTGTTACAGAAAACTACAAGTCCATTTTATATCTGCATATTTAAGTGATATGAGAAATTGAATCATTATTAAAATATTAGCTCAGCATTCTTTTCCTTTTGAATAAAAAAGAAATTATCAAAGGGTAATTTATAAAGGGAATCAATTATATAAAGTGGCATCATAAGGCAAAAGCAGAAAATGGTTTCAGTGCTTTGAGTAGTTTTTGAAATAATCGTTTAGTCAGATATTTGTTGAGATGTAAAAACAAAACAAAACAAAATAAAACCCAGAAAGACTAGAAAGTGCTTAACTATGATTTTGATGAAGACTTCCAAGTCTCTATCCTTAGGTCCAATGGGAGCTTCTAGATTATACTTTTTCCAAGGGTGAGAACCAAGCTGTGATTATTTTTGTAATCCCAGGTCCTAACGAAGTGCTTGCTACCTAGAGTCTTCAATCTTCTATTTGTTTATTTATTTTCTTGTTTATTTATTTATTGGCCAAGATTGAAACTCACTGATAAGTTTTGGCCAAACTTTATCAAACTTTTAACCTGACATTATTTAAAATTCTACCAGAATCTCACACTCATTTTTCTACAAGCAAATCACCTGTTCTATCCACACTCTTTACCAAAATTGGTTTACTCTACTGTCAGTGTTCCCACTAGATATTTTTTTTTTTTTTTGAATTATGAAGTACTTCAAACATACTATCAGTTAGGGAACTAAAATAATCAACTCCAAAATGCCCATCACCTAAATTCATCAGGACTGTTATTTCATCTATCTTCTCTCCCCTTTTTCCTCTCTCTCTCTCTTGCTTTCCGTCCTAATGAATTGTTCCATAGCAAATGCCAATCATTAGGTCATGTTATTTTACTGATACATACTTTAGCACACATCTCTAAAAGCATGGGCTTTGTTTTAAAGTCCCGATGAGATGTAGGTTTCACTAAGCAAAAATAATCTATGCTGTATACTTCATATTGTATACTTCAGGGATATAAATCTTGTCCCACTTTTGGTTAAAGTGGATCAGGGAATTTAGGTGGTGACATCCATTGTTGTCCATTGTAAAGCTTTCAACTAACAGCTTTACGCACTGAGAGGCGTTACCCAAATCTCTTATTAAGGGCTATAAAATGTTGATTTTCTAAGTTAATTATGCCTTCTATATTTATTAGTTGCAATGTAATTATAAAAGAGATTTTTACTTATCAACTAAATGATGTTTATTCTGTAGGGTATGGTTTATACTGTAAATACAAAATTAATGCTTCAGTTTTTCCATTTAATTGAAAATGTTAGCTTATGTAGTTATTATTATAATTACTTAAAATGGTGTTCCCTGCATCTGTTTGGTTACCTTTTTTGTCTTGTGTGTGTATTAATATGAGCTCATGGAGTTTTTTTGTTTTTGTTTTTGTTTTTTTTTTTTTAGTTCAATGCATTTTGATCAATTCATTATTGTTATTATTTTGATGCTCTACTTTTTAATCTTTGGTTAATGAGAACCCCTTCGAATGGACTCACTTTTTAAATTTTACCCCATTATTCTTTGCTTACTTTGTTTTCTGGTACAACAAAATGTCTCTGGGTCTCTTGAATCTTTCTTGCCCCCCTGGATCAGGTTATTTTCTGTCTTGGTTTATTTTAAAGGGAAGTGATAGAGAAACCAATTTCTATGTGAAGTATCCACATCGGTATTATGTTCCCATTGCTTCTAGACTTTTTCAGTTGATTAAATTAGAAAATAGGTATTTTTGAAAAGAAAGAAAACTAACATAAATTCATATGTGAAATTCCTAATTCAAATTTAATAGTATAGTAGCATATGGCTGGTTCAGTCGGAAGGGCATGTGGCTCTTTGATCTTGGGGTCATGAGTTCAAGCCTCATGTGAGTTCGAGCCTCACGTTGGTGTAGAGATTACTTAAATTAAAAAAAAAATTAATAGTACAGTATGTTTCTTGATTTTTTTATTTGATATACCTTTTCCAGTTTTTACTGAGGTATATGTTAGTCCCTCTTAATGTTACTATACTTATTTATACGTTCTTAGTTCAGAAAAATATTCACAGTATTAATATTAGCATTACCTTGTAATGATCGGACTAATAAATTAGATGTAAGTTTTCTTTGCAGCTGTGTATTTATATTTAGAATCTATTTTATTAGGATACATAGTTAAAACAATATCTAAAGTCATCAAAAAGTATTCTGTTTGTGTGGTTACATCAGTAATTTGGGATACAACAAATTCTTTTCGTTTTAGTTTATTCTCGATATTATGAGATTGAGAGATTTTTTTGAGAGGAGAGAGAGAGAGTGCATGAGCAGGTGAAGGGCAGAGTGAGAGAGAGGGAGAATCTTAAGCAGGCTCCAGGTCCAACGCAGGGTCTATGGCAGGGCTCAAACTCATGGACCTTGAGATCATGACCTGAGTTGCAATCAAGAGTTGGGTGCTTAAGGTGCCTGGGTGGCTCAGTCGGTTAAGCGTCTGAATTTAGCTCAGGTCATGATCTCATGGTTTGTGAGTTCGAGTCCTGCATTGGGCTCTGTGCTGACAGCTCAGAGCTAGAGCCTGGTTCAGATTCTATGTCTACCTCTGTCTCTCTGCCCCTTCCCACTCATGCTCTCTCTCTCTCAAAAATAAATAAACATTAAAAAATTTAAAAAAAAAAGGATTTGGATGCTTAACCAACTGAGCCACCCAGGATCCCCAAGATTGAGATTTTTAATACAACTTTACCTTCTGAATGTTAAAAATCATGATCAAAAAAGTGAAATATATGTGAAAATGTATGCAGAAATGTTAGTCTTCCATACCTGTCCCTTCGCCCTGTTCCGTTTCTTCTGGTAAATAACCATTTTCAAAATCATTTTTATTTCCTATTCCCAGTGTTTATATTTTTATTAATTTATTTTTTACAAGTAAAAGAAATGCATATATGTATCTATATATATGCTCACCCTTGTTTTAAAAATGGTAAAATATTACACATACTGTTCTGTAATTTGCTTTGTCACACATACAAATATGTATATATGTACTTGAGATTGTTCCGTATTATCACATAAACATCTCCCTCTTTTCCTATTGCAGACAGATAATGTTCCGTTATGTTGATATATAGACTCTCTGATGGTGCAAGCTACTTCTAAACAAAAGACTGAAATAAAATCATGTGTAACAGAAGGTGATAAAACATTGTTAGATGCCTAAGAAACAACTTTGAAATTAGTAACACGAACATTCAAAATTCCTAAGGGCTAGGGGCGCCTGGGTAGCTCAGCTGGTTAAGCATCCAACTATTAATTTTGACTTGGATCATGATCTCACCTCAGTTCATGATCTCACATTTCTTGAGATCAGGCCCTGTTTTGGGCTCTGCACTGACCGTGCTGAGTCGGCCTCAGATGATCTCACTCCCTCTCTCTCTCTGCCCCTTTCCTACTGGTGCTTGTTCTGCTCTCTCTCTCTCTCTCTCTGTCTCTCTCTCTCTCTCTCAAAATAAATCAACTTAAAAAATTCCCATGGTTTAAAGATTTCTGAGATTCAAACTAAAAATACTGCAAATTCATGATTCTGATCCCATCCTTTTATTGTCAGTGATTAAATGTTTGTCTTTTGTTTCATTTAGCACGAACATAGTGAATAATTTACTATTTGCTAGTAGCATATTAACCCTTGGGATTCAAAAATGAAATATTTGACCTTGGTTAATCTAACATTTATCTTTGTAGATATAGAAAGGCATGTTTACTAAGAAATTTAACTATAAATGCAAAGTTTCTTAATCTATGAAGTTCACAAATTGCTGTAGAATTCAGAAACATGGACAGAAGACTAAAATACATATTGTCAGTTGATGGATACTACGATTAGGATATTTTAAAAAGGCTATGTGAGCAAAGAAAGGTGTTACTGACTTTCACTAAGGGAGTTGAGATTTGACAAGTGAGTGCTCTCTGCAGAAGTTTTCTAGAGTAAGACTTGTTAAAATTCTTGCATACTTTCACATAGATAAGCTCTACTTAAATACACGTATAACCCAAGCATCAGTCACCCTTCCTACCCTTGCAACCTCCCCATTTAAGAGCACTCCATGATCCATTGGCTTATTTGTCTCAGATCCATTCCCCAGTGGCAGTTAATTATGATGTTCACATTTGTTCATGCTTCTCCCACCTCTGACACTGGCCACTTCTCATTTTCTTACTGGTAATTCTCTCTCCTCATGCACCACTGCTACTCTTCCTCCCCATGTACCACGGCTATTTTCAAACAGACAATTTCTGTATGTAATTAAAAAATATAAAACCAAAAGAAATTGGAGGAGGGAAGGAATTAAATGTATATAATAGATACAACTAACCCATTACGTAGATAAGCATCACATATACGAAGTTAACCCTTAGAAAAATATTTGCAAGTTTTTGCAGACATGGTCTTATGAAAGGTTACGGATGACCGTTAAAGAATTTTAGTAGAAGCAGGAAATAAAACCTGTCTGACATGGGTTAAAAAATAATTGAATTTGCAGAACAAAATTGAAGAAAGAAATATATTTAACTTTTTTATTACCTGTTAAGGGAAATGGGAATGGAAAGCAGTAAGCACTTACTACACACTGATAATATTTCTAAAAATGTATTGACTTGGTTAATTTCTGTCTCCGGCAAAGCCTCACAAGGATAAGGAGGTAGTGTGTCTTCCCAGTGTTCAGCACAGCAAATGAATGATACCATGTAAGTGATTCAAAAATATTTGTTAAATGAATGTATACATTATGTACAACACTTCTGATGCAATCATAATGTATTTTGATCAACAAAAGATTAGTTGGACACAAAATACCTTAGGATTTTTATACTTTGAAAATACAGATCTTTGTGTATTCATAACTACTTTCTGCTCAGAATATTGAATTGAATGCTTCTTGTTGTCAGCGAACAAAAATTAGTATTTCTTTATGAAGAGGATGCTTCTGTGCAGCAATTCCGACACAATAATTATGTTATATATTGCACAAGAATTGAAAATGCTTACCCTCCAAAGTCTGAGTAAAATATTTACTTTGGATTTCATTATTTTTTTTCTTCTCTGTAATTTAAACTTTACCGATAAAAAGAAAAGGTCAGCATGACCAAAATAATATTTTCTGTTAGTAGTTTTCCACATTTAGGGCTCAACCCTAATCTCGTTTTACTACTCTAAAAATCTTAGTGAGCTTGCTTTTGGCAAGGCAGAATGTGCCTTTGACATTAGAAATTATACACTAATGGAATAAATAACTTTTTTAAGAAAAACAAAGTGAAGCATGGAATTATATTGGAAATTAGAAGCCAAGGCATTCAAACAAAATATTCCTGGCTTCTACGCTAGACCATTTTTTATGGAAGCTTCTAAAAACTTTAAAAGGTAAATAAAGAAGTAAAAATAACCAAACTACATTTCTATTCCGCCGGCTCACTATTACGAACTGAAAGCCACTATCTGCTTCTAATAAATTCCATTTACCAATATTTCTCATAACCTGCCCTTGCTGCCAAATATAAATTACCATGCATGTAATGTACTTGAAGCAAAGATAATAGTAAAGTCTCTTAAAATACTGTTTGTTGTGGCAGCTGTTTTTGGTGAACAACCATAATGCATAAAATTTGGGAGACCCGAGATTTGAGGACTGACAGGTTTCATCATAGATCTCAATTTCCTGTGTTAACAATGGCTGGCAGTGACTTTTACTTTCTTCCCCTCTGTTATTATTACTTGGATTGTCTAGATGCGTGTACATTATCTTTAACATTTCATTAGTATGTAGCATACAACAGACACAGAGGAAAGGAAGTAACAGCCACAATGGTGGTTGGACGAGTGCTTGTACCATGGAAGGAATTCTCAGTCTCTTCTCCTCCCCCTAATAGAATCTAATTCCCTTTCCTTTTTTTTTTTAATATTTATTTTGAGAGAGAGTGAGAGAAAGAGGAGAGAGACAGAACACGAGCAGGGGTGGGGCAGAGAGAGACGGAAAGAGAGAATCCCAAGAAGCCTCCACACTGCCAGCGCAGAGCCCAAACCGGGGCTTGAACTCACAAACTGGGAGATCATGACCTGAGCCAAACCCAAGAGTAGGAAGCCCAACCAACCGAGCACCCAGGCGACCCTCCCTTACTTTTCTTTTTTGTCAAGATTTACGTATAAAGGGACTGTGTAGAATGCAGTGTCGTTGGTTGCCTATGTTCTCAAATAACAGTCATTTTTGTTAATAGTGTGGATGCAGGTGAGTTCACAGAAAGGCATGAAGGAGGCAGGAAAATACCTTCTTCCGCAAAGTTCCAGGTGTAGCCATTGAGTCGCAGGTTTTTGGTGTGTCGTTGGTTATTTGGTAAGGACAGCAAATACTTCAACATTTCCTTTCGGTTTCTTTTCATCTCTCTGTATCTTTATGTCAAGATGGGATTCTCCTTAAAAGATAGGGCCCAGGGGCGCCTGGATGGCTCAGTCGGTTAAGCGTCCGACTTCAGCTCAGGTCACGCTCTCGCGGTCCGTGAGTTCGAGCCCCGCGTCGGGCTCTGGGCTGATGGCTCAGAGCCTGGAGCCTGTTTCCGATTCTGTGTCTCCCTCTCTCTCTGCCCCTCCCCCGTTCATTCTCTGTCTCAAAAATAAATAAAAAACATTAAAAAAAAGATAGGGCCCAATTTTTCTTTTTTTACATTTTTTTAACATTTATTTATTTTTGAGAGACAGAGAGAGACAGAGTATGAGCAGGGGAGGGGCAGAGAGAGAGGGTGTCACAGAATTCAAAGCAGACTGCAGGCTTCGATCTGTCAGCACAGAGCCGGACGCAGGGCTCAAACCCACAAACCGCGAGATCATGACCTGAGCCGAGGTCAGATGCTTAACCAACTGAGCTGCCCAGGCACCCCGGGGCCCAATTTTTCTTTTTTTCTTTCTCTTTTCTTTTTAATTCGGTCTGGTACTTTCCGTCTTTTAGCTGAAAAGTCTCATCCATTTACAGTACTATGATTAGAGAATTGTTTGAGTTCATTTCCAAACTCTTAATGTTTAGCCTTGGACCTTCTCATCTGCAGTTTGGCCCACTCTTTACGTTTGGCATTGCAAACACACACACACACACACACACACACATTCATTTTTAAAGATCGCACTTGATTCACACACACACACACACGCACACACACACACACACACACTTGATTCCCGTTCCAGGCGGCGTCCTCAAGAAATGCATAATAGCCAGATAGAGTTCAGGTGTTTTGAGGAAAGGTTTTGGAAGCAGGACTGGGCAGGGGACAAAATGGGCGTGTAAACGCAGGCCTGTTGAAGATTCGGGCATCCTTCCCGGGGAACTCTGAAACAAGCCTGGCCTGACAGAATAGCCCACGTGGAGCGGGAGCGTGAACCTTTACGCTCTCACCTTGTCCAGCCAGCAGCCTCAGGTTAACCCAGGCAGAGGTAACTTCAGGTGAAGCTGCTCTCTCTGCGGGTGACCAGACCTCAGCTGGAGGCTGTCTGCTGACCTCGTTCCCCCCACCGGTGGGCAGTGAGTCTGCAGAGAATCTCCGCAAGCCATCTCTGTGTCCCGAAAGAAAACCAACCCCAGAGTGGGTAAGTAAACACTTTCTTTGTTGTCTTCCCGAGGACAGCCTTCCCGGGAAACGGTCTTTTGGACCGCTCCGAAAAACTGCTGCAAAGTTTGGTGGTCACAGGGAATTACACACGCGAAAGTGGGGAGTGGATATTTGTGCTTGCCAGCCGCTCTCCAAATACTTGTATGTCACAAAGCAGAATTTGTTACAGTTCTAGAGATTGAGGTTTACTGATTTCCACCTAGACCTGACAAAGACCCTTTAGGTCATCTTAGTACACAGGTTTTCTGGCCCTTCCCATTTCTGATGTCTTTTGAGGTCCCTTGAGATATCGCAGACACTTCAGTAAGGGCCGTTTCAGTGCTCAGTTAGGTGCACAGTCCCTATTTAAAATTTTGGTAGTCACTTGTTCCTTTGTTAGGCATTTCTTTTATTTTATTTAAACCCAGTGGGTTTTTTTTTTTTAATTTTAATGTTTATTTTTGAGTGAGAGGGAGAGACAGCGCAAATGGGGGAGGGACAGAGAGAGAGAGAGAGAGAGAGAGAGAGAGAGAGAGAGACACAATCCAAAGCAGGCTCCAAGCTCTGAGCTGCCAGCACAGACACAGGGCTCGAACACACGAACCGCGAGATCATGACCTGAGCTGAAGTCGGACACTTAACCGACTGAACCACCCAGGCACCCCGGCATTTCTTTTATTTTAAAAATCATACTCTTACCTCAGTATTTCAATATTTTAGTTTTTTATGGTTATGATACTGTGATTTATGTTTTCCCTTATAAGTGAAGGATGTATTCTTATTATTAATTTGTATTTCTGGAACCTTCATCTCAGATAACTTTTTGAAGGCTGGATCTCAAGTACAGTTATTCATATAGAGTGTTTGCTTCTTCCAGTGTTTGTTTCCTTCCTTAACTTCAGGCCTTTTTAACTTTAAGGCCTGAAGTTAAAAACCTAAAATTTAGGACGACTTTGTTTTGTTTTGGGGTCTTTATCAGAGACTTTGAGTTATTTTTTAGCTTTACCAAGAAACAAGACCCAGTCTAGTGTATATATCCATGCGATCTTCTTGTGGGGAAGCTTTCTATCCATTCATATCTAGAGAGCGACTGTACGAGAGAGGTCCTGATCTCCAGCTATGCTGGTCTCACTCCTTGGTCCTGTTGTATCTGTCACAAAAATTCGTCTCATCTCTTATTACTTTCATCAGACAGAACAAAATCAGACTTTGAAGAATGTACCTATATTTCTCAACTGCATACAGCATCCTCCTCTAATGTAATATTCCAGCTGACCCTTGAACGGTGTGGGGTTAGGGACACTGAAGGCCTTGCAGTGAAAAAAGTCCACGTATAACTCTTAACTCCCACAAAATTTAACTTCTAATATCTTAATATTGATTGGAAGTCTTGCCTATGACATAAATAGTTGATTAACATATATTTTGCATGTTACATGTGTTATATACCATATTCTTACAATAAAGTCGTCTAGATGAAGTAAAATGTTTAGATAATGATGAGAAAATATATTTACACTGATGTACTGTATTTACAAACAAGAATGCATAGAAGTGGACCCATGTGGTTCAAACCCATGTTGTTCAAGGGTCAACTGTATAATCTTGTGAAGTATTCACTGAATAATTTAAAACATTTGTATGCCAGAACAAAGAGCATGTTAACACAAAATAAAGGTTCATGAAGAAAAATGTCAATATGCCTTATCTCCTTCAATCTGTGCCCTATTTGCTAAGACTATGAGGGAAATTAACATCTAGAGAATGGATATCAAAGCTTCCAAACTTTTAGAATTCCTTTGTCTCTGGTATATACCCCTTCATTGCATGGTCTGAATTCCAGAAAAAAAAATCTCTTTAGAAAGTAAATATCTAGGGATGCCTGGCTGGCTCAGTTGGTAGAGTTTGTAACTCTTGATCTCAGGGTTGTTAATTCAAGCCCCATGTTGGGTGTGGAGCCTACTTAAAATTTGAAAACAAGTATCTTGAGCCCAAATTCTCATAGAATATTTGTGATATACACCTCACGCCAGTCAGAGTGGCCAAAATGAACAAATCAGGAGACTATAGATGCTGGCGAGGATGTGGAGAAACGGGAACCCTCTTGCACTCTTGGTGGGAATGCAAATTGGTGCAGCCACTCTGGGAAACAGTGTGGAGGTTCCTCAGAAAATTAAAAATAGACCTACCCTATGACCCAGCAATAGCACTGCTAGAAATTTACCCAAGGGATACAGGAGTACCGATGCATAGGGGCACTTGTACCCCAATATTTATAGCAGCACTCTCAGCAATAGCCAAATTGTGGAAAGAGCCTAAATGTCCATCAACTGATGAATGGATAAAGAAATTGTGGTTTATATACACAATGGAGTACTACGTGGCAATGAGAAAGAACAAAATATGGCCCTTTGTAGCAACGTGGATGGAACTGGAGAGTGTGATGCTAAGTGAAGTAAGCCATCCAGAGAAAGACAGATACCATATGTTTTCACTCTTATGTGGATCCTGAGAAACTTAACAGAAACCCATGGGGGAAGGGAAGGAAAAAAAAAAAAAAGAGGTTAGAGTGGGAGAGAGCCAAAGCATAAGAGACTCTTAAAAACTGAGAACAAACTGAGGGTTGATGGGGGGTGGGAGGGAGGGGAGGGTGGGTGATGGGTATTGAGGAGGGCACCTTTTGGGATGAGCACTGGGTGTTGTATGGAAACCAATTTGACAATAAATTTCATATATTGAAAAAAAATAGAATATTTGCGATATGTATTATGATTTGTTATTCACTTCATAACAAAGAAAATATTACAGCGTAAGTTTAAAATCCTGCCTTAATCAATTGTGGGCTGTGTGGCCTATTCAGATTGCATAATCTCTTTAAGACTCAGTTACTTTATCTAAAAAAAAATAATAAAAACAGTTCCTTTCACTTATTGCTATTTAGCTTCAAAACTGGCAGGATATTTAGGTGTAAAATATACTCTCTAGAGGAAAGCATGTGTGGCTTCACTGAGAAATTGAATTTGGAAGATATTACAGGACCATGGCCATAAATTTAGTAAGTCACATCAAGTTTGCTCTCACTCATATGAATATGTCTTTTGGGGCAAAGCTTTCATGATAAGATAAAGATTTCAACCTTCCTGTAAGTTTCCTCCTTTAGGAAAGTTCACCTTCCCTAGCACAGCATCAGAATTTTACACATTAGCAAAAACTGACACAACAGGTACACATTTAAGTAATATATCTTCTCTGTTCCTAATCGTGTGATAGGGACTAAACTGTAGTGATGATCAATTAAATCAATCCATTATAATATCTCATTAAACATTTTATTCATTTTTGAGATAGCAGTGAATTGTTTTATATCATGATGTTTGTATCCTAATTTTTATAGTCCTCACTCAGGGTTTATTTACCAGGAAAATAAAATGAATGAATGTTGCAAGTATGCCGCAAATATTAATATATTTTAAGGTACAAGTTAGTTTATCATTAATCTATCATAGACATAAATGACAGATGTCTAAAAATACCAATAGTAAACTAATATCTAGAAAATGATGTAACCTCTAACTTCTCTGGGAATACCAATAACTTTTTGTGCCTGATGAATTAATAGAGTCACATCTGCAGATGGCCTGAGATGAAAATTATCTATTCAGTGGCAATATTATTTTACTGTCATTGTGTTAGGAACAGTAATAAGCATTGTTAGTTATGAAAGCTTTGCTTTTTCTTCTTTCTTTTGAAATTCACACACACACCCAAGGAAAAACCTCCTGTTTTAGTAGCTTCTATAAATACACGTTGTTAAAATAAATTATGCCTCTGTTTAAACACTAGAAATCATATTCACTTCATATTCACTAGAAGTGAATTCACATATGAAGTTTTCTTTCTTATGTAAGAAAACAATCATTTCATATTTTACCATCATCTGCATTATTATCATGCAAATGAATAAGCCTATAATTTTAATGATGTAAATGTGCTAGATATTTTATATTTATAACAGAATTGGAATACAAACCTACACTATTCTAGGAATCACCCAAAATTCAATAAAACCTTACTTCTCTGAAAGATACCTATTCAGAAAAAAAGGAGGTAAAAAAGAAATTTTCAAAATAAATGCTCCCATATTAATGTTAAATGTGCAGATGTCCAGGACAGAAATGAGCATTATTAAAATAGCATTTTATAAGGCATTTTGCCTTCCCTAGTGTTGCTTACTCTGAATAAACAATTACGTTTGATAAGAATTAGGTGGACTTTGTTTAGCCCATGTATCTGTCTGAAAGTAACTTGCAATTTTATGGATGGGAGAGAAAAATATTCATTACCTAATAGACTTTTGAAAAAAAAATCCTCTCTTCCTCTTAAGTGATTCATAGTATATGTGTATTAAAGTGCTTGTACAGTTTGTGGAAGAATTTATGAGATCAATACAGCAATTATAATTGATAATATAATGATATTACAGTATAATATACTAATAATATAGAATGATAAGCATAAATACTGTTAAGTACATTAAAACAAAAGGGTTTGTTTTGATGCTCTAGCATGTGTAGTCTAGAATTCAGTTTCTAGTATTTCTTTCCTTAAGTTACTTTTGCATATCCTCTGTGAGCGTGGCTAAGAGGATAATTTCCTTTCCTGCCAGGGTTAATTCTTACCAGTTATTATTTTTTTTTTGTTATCTAAGTTTTACTGAACCTCTTCTAATGTTTTTCCCCTACTCATAGATATCAGCCACACTATCATTTTTCTCATTCCTGGCTTTCTCTACATTTTCAGTAAGTTTTTAGTATTTGCTTTAAACGCAAAGTTATTTCAGAATATACTCTTTAACACTGCTCTCACTATAGAAGATTCATTATTCCCTCAATATCCCTTTCAAAATATGAACAGCTAATTTCTCATCAGTCTATATATGGCTTTCCCTTGTGGTGAGGGGTTGGACTTCAGACTGGTTCAAATCTGAACCTGCTATATTTTGTGCTCAGGATTTCTGCTCTCTTGGAGGCAAGGAATATCAAATATCATATATATATATATATATATATATATATATGATAAAACCTTGTCTTCTATTATAAAGAAGTGTGCAAATTGTTTCCTATGTTACATAAAAAATGTGCTCAGAGGCTACCATTTTTACCAGGTAATGCAGCTACAAATAACTAATGTGTTTTGAATGCATAACATGTTTTAGGTAGGAACGTATAAACTTTGTAGATGTTTCTTCTTATAATACTTTCAAATATCTTTCAAGGTAAAGAAAACGCACATTCTTTCTATAGTAGGGGGACTCCAGGGAGGAAAAACAAAAACAATTAAAGGTTTCTTACCTGCATTATTAGAACTTCCTCTTAACTACCCTGCTTTAGAATAGGTGAACAAAAGTTATCTGTTTTATATAGTGTAGCAGTACAATTATTCCTCTGGCATTCAGGATTTCCCAATATCTATTGTTGGTTATGGTTATCGAGAAGCTAACTGGAATCAGAGCCCTTTTGACTTTTTTGAAGCTATATGGAGAAAATTAAACACCTATTGAGGTGCATTTCATAAATATTTGATAGATTTTCTAAAAACAGGAAAGCTATCCTGTACAAGTTTGAATCATTTGACACAAAAAAGTAACTTACTTAAAGAATTAGACTCATATCCAATCTATTCCCCTTTTCCTTCTACACACAGCTTTGGGACTTGAAAGGTCTGGAAGGAAATAGTGGGTGGTAAGGCTTTAGTCTGCCTCCTATACCTGGTCTTGCCCTGATGTCAGCGATGGGACTGAGAATTGGTGAGGCCACTGGGAAATCTCCTTGCCCTTCTGGTCACTCTGGAATGGGAGTGGAGGGAAGAATGAATGGGAGTGGAACAAAGGACAGATGTCTCTCATTTAATTTGTGCCTTAATAGTTTCTCTATTAATTGCTGCTGTTAATCTGACCATCATCTGTTCATCCATGCCTGTTGACAGGGTACCATCAAAATGTTATCTGTCTCATGGGTGTCTCATACGGATTCTTCAAAGGGCTGTCATTCTACTATGTCTTAGTATGAGAAATACAGCACAAGTTTTGCCTCCATTTAGTAGTAATCCTTCAGTAATAGTCCCAGTGGCCTCTTGCTCCTGAAGTCCTCTTTTGGCAGATAGTTCTCTAGAATGGAAATGGTAAGAGTACTCAAATATAGCTGTCTTCACTTGCTCCACTTAATCCTTGGAAACCTTACTCATCCTTGTTACTCTAAACTGTAGCGGTTGAGACCATTCATCTACAACCCCATCTCTTTTCTTACCCTCTCTCCTCAATTCTCTTCTCTTTGCTCAGGCTAAGCATCCAACAACCAATAGTTTTGCTTTCTAGGAACTGTCCAACCAGAGAACAAATGTGAAATACCCTAGATGGTTATGAATGCATGGAGCCTGGAACTAAGTATCATCTCGAGGACACCCCATGTTTCCTACAACAAGTTCGGTAATGTGAGGTTCAGGACCTGATTCCATAAACCGAGCAGACAGAATTGACTTTCAGTGTTATTACAAGGCCTGCTAGCATAAATGTGGGTGGAGCTCAGGAGACTAATAAGTGATAAAAGTGACAAGGTATGCGAATACCAAACTGACTGGTTGTATCTGAGTTTGAATGTTCTAGTTAATGACTTGCTCATCATTTCTTTAGAAATTGAGCATCTGTGGATGAAGAGAGGCACGTCTATTTTTCTTTGGTCTCTCACCTTAGGTTCCATGGCAAAAGTGGTGAGCTTTCTATCTAGATTGGACACTATTACAAGTAACCTGTGAATAAAATACACGTTATTCCTAGTTCTAACACATATGTGGCTTAAATGCCTACGTGAATGCAGGTGGCTTAATTCAATTAAGTTTTTTTGTTTTTTTTTGGAATGGTAGAAAAATGCTTCAAGTCCTAGTTTAAATGTTATCCTCTCAGAGAGACTTGACTCACCTCAGTTTCTTTTATATTATCTCACTGCTTTCTTACATCATACAAATCAACATCCATGTTTTATTCATTTATTTACTTACTTATTCACTGCCTTTCTCCTCCATTTAAAATATAAACTGTTTGAGGACAGACAGATACCAAATCTAATGTATGCAATATAATATACTCAGGACAGTGACTCACATATAGCTGGTATTCATTAAGTATCTGTTAAATGAATAATTATAAGCAGGGATAAATGGACAAAGGCTGCATATCGAACTCTTAAGAGTGTTAGGAAAACCAAGAGTGTGATTCTGTCAAGTAGGAACTCAATAAATATTGATGTAGTCTCTTATTTCACCCCCTAATCTTACTAAATAGTCAGTGCTCTGTGAATTTGTGCTGGTTGAATAATCGAAGTGCGAATGATTGGGTGAATATATTCTCAGCTTTTGTCTGTTGAATTCTCTTTTTCCTTGCATTATCCCACGTTTGTGTGTATAGTTTGTTCAAAAATCAATCAAAAAATCTTCAACTTCTCCCATACTTCAATCATATTTGATAATGGAGTTAATGATATATTCCTTATTTACTTATTTGTTTGTTTGCAGACTCTCTTGAAATGAGTAAGAGTCAATTTTCTACTTTTTTTTTTTGAGGAGTGGGGGTGCATTAGATGGCATTCATATTTTCAGCAACTAATTTTACAATTAAATAAAATGCAACTTCTATTATGGGCGGAGAATAAATAGGACAATAAATAAGAGTAAATATATTTCTCCCATATATAGTTTTATTTTTTTTTAATTTTTTTTAACATTTATTTATTTTTGAGACAGAGAGAGACAGAGCATGAATGGGGGAGGGTTAGAGAGAGGGAGACACAAAATCTGAAACAGGCTCCAGGCTCTGAGCTGTCAGCACAGAGCCCAATGCGGGGCTTGAACTCACTGACTGCGAGATCATGACCTGAGCCGAAGTCGGCCGCTTAACTGACTGAGCCACTCAGGCGCCCCTCCCATATATAGTTTTAATATGTTGTGTACTTACTGTTTAAAAATTATAAGTTTTTCTCTTATTTGGAAACTGGTTGGGATCTCTCACTCTAAATTAGGTAAACAGTATAACAGATATAATAAAAATATGAAAACATATTGAGAAGTCATCTGTAATCCTCCTTCCCTAAATGACTACTTTCTTTTGCTTAATTTCTTCTAGTTTTGACTCATATATATGCATATATTCTTTATAGTTATAATCACTGGGGCGCCTGGGTGGTGCAGTCGGTTAAGCGTCTGACTTCAGCCAGGTCACGATCTCGTGGTCCATGAGTTCCAGCCCCTCGTCGGGCTCTGGGCTGATGGCTCAGAGCCTGGAGCCTGTTTCCGACTCTGTGTCTCCCTCTCTCTCTGCCCCTCCCCCGTTCATGCTCTGTCTCTCTCTGTCCCAAGAATAAATAAACATTGAAAAAAAATGCTAAAAAAAATATAGTTATAATCACTTACTGTACATATATATCTATCTTGCTTTAAAAAATTACTATTACTGAACAGTCTACCATGTGGACACATGGATTCTAGAGTTATTGCCTAATAATGATTCCAGTCACTGGATGTATTTCTATATTTCTAAGTAACTATTTCTATACTGTTGAAGTCTATTGGCTTAAATAAGTACATGATGAACATATGTATGGCTTTTCCTATTCTTTGAATTATTCCCACAAGTTCCTATAAGAAGAACACGATAGCAAAAGACTAGAAGCAGCAAATTAGGTCAACTAAGCTTATAAATATCCTATTGTTGCTAAAGTTTTACTTTTTAATATTGGATACTTCATCTCTGATCCTAAATAGAAATATAAGTTCTATTTGCTAATTATTTCAAATAACATAATTATTTACATCATTCTGAACTCTAATGACCTGATCACTTTACCAAGAGCAAACGAGTTTTATATTCTCTTTATATTTAAGACATAGCAAATGGGCATTTTACTTTTACCAAAAGACAAGGGTTTGATATGAAATAGGATACACTCAGAAAAATTAGAATTCTACTTATTTACTTAATGGGACTTTGAGGAGAACTAAAATAATTAATTATAATTTTACAGTAAAGTAAAATGAGGAAAAATCCAAAGAAGTAATTTTATATATATAAGTGATTTCCAAATCTATTCTTATGAATGAAATAATTGAACAGGTGATCTACTTTATCCAAGTGAAGAAGCTAGAATGTATTTATTGGGAAGTTAAAAGAAAATTTATCTGTGATAAATTTTAAAACATCCACTAATAGGAAGACCAATCCAATAATCCAACTTCATAATAGACAAAAACAAAGCAACAGAAATGACCTTTTACTTGTAAAGTCTTCTCTGGCGTATGTTCAACTCTACATTTTATTTGATCAATTAAAGATATTTTACCATGAGAAAGCAATTGATGTTTTAATTCTTGTGGGTTTCTCACATAGGATCTAAGGAGACTTAACATTGAGTCTATCACTCTCAATTTTACTAAACATATTATTGCTCAGAGCATTCACCCCAATCCTCCATCACAGCTAGATCTTTTTTATTCTTATTTTTAAAATTTATTTTGAAGGAGAGAGAGAAAATGAGAGTACAGAAGCAGGGAAGAGGGGCAGAGGGAGAGAGAGAGAATCCAGAAGAGGCATGGAGCCCAATGTCGGGCAAGATCTCACAACTGTGAGATCATGACCTGAGCTGAAAGGAACATTTTTGTTAGTATTTTAGTACCTCAAAGAGTTGGCAAGTTTATATTTAAAACATTATGTAGATAAAGGACAAAAGAACATAGTGAAATTAAATAAATTTGGCCTAGCTCAAAAAGCATGTTATTAACAGAGCAAAAAATAGAAAGTTACCACGTTTACGGCTTTTTTCATTTTACTAATACATCATTATGCATGACACATACTAAAGTGAGATTTTATTCACTACAGAGTTTTAGTGAAGTTTAACGTTACAGGTATCTGTAAATTCCATTTTAATACTTGGAAGGAAAACTTAAATCCTATGTGAAATGATTAAGAGACAACAGTAAAAACAACCAAATATTTCATAAATCTAACTTTCAAATCTATTGGGAAAATGTCCTGTTTCAAATTGTATACAGCCTTTTGACATGGAATGATACTGCTTTCTTAGATCTCATGTTTTCCTATATATCTCTAGAAAAAAAAATGATAATTCCCTAGACCTGTAATAGGGAGGAAAGCCATCAAAATAAGGGTAATTAGATGTTTCAAGTCTGGAGAATAAACTTAAACCTTCCTGTTTGGGTCAAAGAACAATTGACCCCATCATAGCTTTTGACACATCTCCTCTTGTGTAAACAAACATGTTTCACAAATAATGTCAGAACTTGTAAAAAAAAAAAATAAGGCTATTTGGAATATTCTGAGAAAACGTTTTTTCTCTAGGGTCATAATGAGGAGAAAAAGAATGAATATTGGACTCCAATGAAGTCCACTACTTATTGTATGATACTGATAAGTGACTAATCCAGTGTTTCTCAAAATATGGGCCACAGTCACCTGTATTGGTATAATCTATGATATGTGTTAAAATGTGCTTTCCTATGCCCCATGACAGGCCTAGAAGATAAGAATTCCTTGGGGATGAGTCCCCAGATATATTTCAGGTGATCCTTACGCAGTATCCTTATTTTACATTGAGGAATAAATCCTACTTACAGATTTGTTATAAGAACTAAATAATGTTGATAAAGTGATTAGTAGAGAATAAGTCCATACTAATTTAAGTAATATTTTGTTACACTTTATTTCCTTGACAGAGATTTTATTGTATATATTTTTCTTGCTCCTTTTTAAATCGTGCATTTCTCTGTTCAATTATCCAGTTTCCGGGACAATGTTTTCCACATGTAACCATGGCAGTGAAAGTCCAGAGGGAAGAATTGATTGTGAGATAATTGGGCTTGTTCTTCCTAATTTATGAGAGAATGGTTTGGTCACTGAATTAGATAAACATTTGAAGGACTCATGGGAAAATGGCATCAATGTAGAAAGTAGGGTAGTTTAAGCTCTGTTGTCATTGATCTACCCAAACTAGGAGCTAGGAGTTCTCCACAGGATCAGATCATAATTCAGAAAGATTAGTAGTCAGGTTAATGGATGAGATTGGAAAATTAGGAGGAAGGTATGTATGTGATGCATATTCCTTCTAACTTGTTTTCTGAGGATACAAGTTCTACTTTGGAGAGGAATTATAATTTTATGCTTTTGTCCATGAATTCTTCTCCAGTCACAAACTTCTTCCCCAACCACATCCCATGGCTCCCAGGGTCTCTCATATGCCTGAAAATAAACTTTTTTAAAATTTTTATTTACTTTCTTTTGCCTAACATTTTATTCCATCAAACACAAACTGCTGTGTGTGAGCTTATTAAAATCCTATTCATTTCTCAATATATTTTAGAGATCACCTATTTAGAAAGCCTTTTCCATTGTTTCCCCAATTTAGAATTTACTCTCTCTTCCTTTTTGATCACATCCTCTTTTGTGTCCACATTGTATTACCAAGGTCTTTATTTTCTGTATTCTAATGTTTTGACCACTGGGACCTTGCTGACCCTGGAAGGACGAAGCCCCCAGGGTAAACCAGTTCCTAGAGACACTAAGCAACTTACCTGCCAGCACCCTTTTCAGATACATATCATTAAATCCAGAGCCCCAAACACCTCCTCCATGGGCTGGCTCTCACTCTCTGGGCCATTATTTTCCTTCCTTAATCACCTCGGTAGTATTTCTCGCAGACTTTCTAATGTTGCTGTGATACTGTATTGCAATTTTACATAAGCATATACACACTTAAATTTTTATTTAAAAATTTAACTGGGGCGCCTGGGTGGCGCAGTCGGTTAAGCGTCCGACTTCAGCCAGGTCACGATCTCGCGGTCCGTGAGTTCGAGCCCCGCGTCGGGCTCTGGGCTGATGGCTCAGAGCCTGGAGCCTGTTTCCGATTCTGTGTCTCCCTCTCTCTCTGCCCCTCCCCCGTTCATGCTCTGTCTCTCTCTGTCCCAAAAATAAATGTTGAAAAAAAAATTTAAAAAAAATAAATAAAAATTTAACATGTAATCATTACATAATTATAAACTAAACATATATCATAAATTAAAGACAAAGGAAGCTCCAAATGGAATAGAATTCAGCAACATAGATTTACTATAAAAAGTGTTGATTTATGGAAACTAAATCACAAATGTTAGATTTAAAGCAGAAATGTGTTTTTTGCTGCTATCAATTTAGTTCATTACTAGACCTGGTATGCTTATCGCTGACAAAATGTTCTTAACAACTAAGCCATTGTTTTAAAGGGCAGTCTCCAAACAGCACACATTAAATAAGTCATTTATAGAAAATTTTTCATTGAGATTTTGTTGCTGAATTAATGAGCTCCTCTTACAAATTGATAGCTATGACATACGTTTTCAAACTATGAATGTCTAACAAAATATGTAGGTATTTTGCTTTTGGAATGCCTACATGTCTACATTCTTTTATTAGGCCTCAGTTATATAACATGTTTCCCTATTCATGTATCAGTCAAACCAAGTTTTATTTGGCCTAATATGCATGTGTGTGTGTATATATATATATATATATACACACATATATACATACATACATATATATATGTGTGTGTATATATATATATATAAAAAACACATTTATATGTATATATGTATATATATGGCATTCATATATTTAAATTCAAATATATTAATTTTCTGTAGTTTACCTACCAATTAAAAATACTACTAAATGACATTTTGATTTTAAATATTAACATGAAGTTAAGCATGGAATTATATGGCAGCACTTATAAAGTTTGTGTTAGGGGGTGGGTTGTGTAATATTTTTTCAAATGTGAAGACAAATGGAAATCATTTTGATAATTCTTAAACATCTAAGAATAGTGCCATAAACCAACAGAAATCTTCAAAACCCATCTGAAACACCAGCCTATGGATTATGGGAGTCACTGACCTATTTAAGAAATGGAAGGATAAGAACAGATATGCCCTAAATGACGGATGAAAACTATAGGTGAAATACAACCAGCATTAGCATTTCTTACTTTACAGCACAACACTCCCAATTTGCAAATTTAAGTACTGATGAACCTGAAATCATTAATCACATTGACTGGGAAATGACCTCAGATCCTTTTGGGTTAATGCTTCAAGTTTGTGCTTTTACCATTAAAAAAAGAAAATCAATTAATGTAACCATAAGAACTGTGGTTAGAATATTTCACTCATTTTGAATTATTAAATTGATTTTTGCTTATTCTGTCTGGTGCACTTGCGACTTATTAGAAAGGCAGAAGGTTATAGTAAAGGCTTCCAGATCTATGCACTTTGAAGGCTTCAATAATCATTTTTCACTCAATATCAATTAATCTCACTTTTCTGTTGATGCCAACTTTACTGTTACTTTAAACATATTTTAAATTGTAGTGCAATCATTAATATAGAGAGAAATAATAAGACTTTCCAGTAAATGTTGCACCATATAAGATGTTTTGAATTGATCTGTTCACCCATCTTAATCTGAAAACACCATACAGTAAACAGAACATACCCTGTGGCAGATTTGTGTTCTCTCTTTGATAGTTCTCAATAATAGATATATTTATTACTTGAACACAACCAGAGCTTTAATAGATGTTTATACCTTACCCAAAACAACCCCCCTCCCAAAATATATAGTTTAGTGAAAGTTTAACTATAAACTTTGGAAATAATTTTTAATATATGATTTTAAAAAATCTGCTTTAGTCCATTATCACATATGAATTACTTATATACTAGAGTTTGAACATATTTAGTGATATATTATGGTTCATTATTGAGAATTATAAAAATTAATTATGTTGAATTACTACCATTAAATCTGTCCAAATATTATATATTTTTCTCTCAGTTGGTTTGATATTGGTAAACTGACCCAATAGTGTCAGTAAAGATTAATTTTTATTTTACTTTGAGATATTTACTTGACTTAAAGTTTCTTTGTCATTGAATATTTTGCATCTCCTAAGTTGAAAAACAGAAATATATTTGCTTTCTCTCAGTTAGTGTTCAATCTCACAGGTCTTTTTTTGCAATGATTTCAAACCTCTAGTTGTGCTTGAAGAATACAATTAATTAAATTTTGGTGCAATATAAGAAAATAATTCACCTTCATACTATTTAACTTTTATTCCTTTGCCCACAGAGCTCTTTTAAAAATAAACATTATTTTAGAATAGTCTTAGATTTGAAGAAAAGTTGCAAAGACTATATGTGTCTGCGGGTATCTTATATAGCCCATATTTAATTCCCCCTACTATTAACATTTTACATTTGTAGGGTACATTTGTGACAACCAAAAATCTGACACTGGCCTGTGATTATTAAGGAAAGCCATTTGTTTTCACCTAGTGAGTCTTTTTCCATCCCAGGATCCCATCCAGGATGCTATATCCCTTTTAGTTGACATTTCTACCTAGATTTCACTATACCAAGATTGTCAGATTTTCGTTGCTTCTGATGACTGTTGCAGTTTTGAGGAGTATCAGTCAACTATTTTGTAGACTATCCTTCATTTTGGATAGTCTGATATTTTTCTAACGATTGGACTAGAGGAAGGGGTTTGAAGAAAAGGTGCCATTCTCATCACATCATAGCAAGGATACCTACTATCAACATGACTTGACCATTGGTGGCATTAGCCTTTATCAGCTGACTAAGATAGTGTTTGCCAGGTAAAGTTACTCTTTTCCTCTTTTTTATACTATAGTTTCTGGTAGCAAGTCACTATGTACAGCCTATACAAAAGCGTGGAAAATTGATAACCACGTTCTTGAGACGCTAATATTTACATAAATTATTTAAAATTATTCTGCACAAGAAATGTGTCTATTCTTCTCCCTTGCCACCTCATTTGTTCAATTATTTATGTATATCAGTATGAACTCCTAGGTGATTTGTTTTATGCTTTGGGTTATAATCTAATATTATATTTTATTATGATTACCATTATTATTATCATCACTATTACTATTATTATTAATCTGTATCCAGTGTTTCAGCTTTGGCCATTAGGAGTTCTTTCAGTTAGCTTCTGTGTCCCTTTATCATATCTTCAGTTTCTTTTGTTTGTTTGTTTGTTTGTTTTGAGTACTTCCTTATTTTCTGGCACTACAAGGCTCATATACTTTCTGCCGTAACCCTAGAAATAGCCATTTTGCCAATAAGACTGGATTCCTTTCATTGAAAAGTGGCATTAGAATCCAAGAACTGGGCACTGGATGTCCCCATTCCCATGGGAATGTCATTTCTTTTAGGCCTTCTCAGTGAACAAAGATAGGGGATTTACATGTATGTATCAACTCATGTCTACATGTGTTTTGGTGATTATTTCTCTCTCTGTTATATGTGTATAGGTCTGTGTTAGGATAAACATAAATTCATACTGATGTTCCCAGTTCTACTTTAGTACCCTATAGTTTATCCTAGCCTTCTTACTTTCTTATAATCTCTCACTCCAGTTGTAAGATACCTGGCTCCCACATCATCCATCCATTTATTTATCTGTTTATTCCCAGTATACATGGATAGTAGTTTCAGAATTGTTAATCCATATCCTCTTGAGGGAATTTTTTCCAGAGTGTAGTACTTATGTAGAGTTATTTCATTTTAGTCCTCAATTCTACACTCATTTCAGCACCGCCCAGTCAGTGGGGTTGTCTCATACATTATAACTTAGTTAAATTATTTTACTGCAGCCTACATTACATGCTGGGATGCCCTAATTGATTTTTTAAATTTGCACACATTAAGGTTCACTATTTTTTCTGTAAGGTTCTAAAGGAATTGACAAATGTACAGTGCTATGTAACCATCACTACATTATCACATCGAATAATTTCACCTACCTAAAATATCCTTTACACTTTATGTATTCAATTACCACTTTCCTTCCTAAACCCTGGCAACCATTGATCTGTTTTCATTTCTATAGATTTCCCCTTTCTAGAATGTCACACCAATAAAAACATTCAAGTATGTAGCCTTTTCAGACTTTTTTTTTTCATTTACCAATATGCATTTAAGAGTCATCCAAGTTGTTGTGTGTGTTGATTATTCAATCTTTTTCATTGTCATATAGTATTCATTTGTATGGATGGACCACCATTTGTTTATCCATTCACATAGCAAAGGGCATCTTGGTTGATTCTCGTATTTGGCAATATGAATAAAGCAGCTATAAATACATATGTGCAGCTCTTTATGTTGAAATAACCTTTCACATCAGCTCAGTTAATAACTAAAACTCCACCTGCTTTGATGCAACTATGGCTAGGATGAAGAGACTGCTAGATTTTCCAGGCTCTCTCCTTCAATGATATGTTTAGCTATAGCATCTCTCTATTGAAGAAATTCTTTGAATGACAGAAACACCAGGGCTCTCATGTTAAAGTAATGACTCAATTTGTTAGCAAAATAACTATTGACACGTAGCAAAATAGACATAATTAATATCTATTAAAATTAAACACATTTTCATAAGCTTTAAAGTATCTTATGAAACTAAGAGAGGAATCCAAGATAATTTGGTCATTATATTAACCCAAAGCTAACTATGATATTGAAAAAAATGTTTCCTTTACATGTAGTACTACCTATCACAAGAGTTCCTGTGGTACAGAATAGGTAAAATAGTCCTGAATACCTAAAAATATATATCATTCTTTGGACAATCACTATACAATACTACAGCAATGTTTCTGATGAAGAAAGTGTTTTGTAGGCTACATTTCTCTGAAAAGAGGAGATTAGAGTATCTATACTGCTCTGTGATGAATTGAAGCTATGTACTTGCCAATTTACTTTTTCTCTAAATTTGTTTTATTAGCTCAGAAAGGATAAGGGAGAGGCAATCTACATCTGTTCAGGAAATATGAAATTGGAGAGGAAATCCTTACTGTAGTTTTTTTTTTTTTAATATCCTACCCTGTCAGAACACATATATACCACTTATTTGAATTTATTCAGTTTTAACTGGTTAAAAAAAACCTATTAAATATCACATTTTAATTTTAAATTCACACCTAGAAAATGATTGACTAAGGTGTAATATTCAAACTCATATGCATTTCAAAATTAACCAGTAGAAATCCTCTTCCTCACAATTTTAAGTATTTCATTTTGTAATTATTAGAGTATATTTATTTTATATTATGTGTCAGACCATAAATATTTTGCATTCATTATCTTATTCAATATTTTTAGCTGTTGTATAAGGCAAACATTATTCCCTTTAACAGAAGAGGAAAATGAGGCATAAATACAGAGGTTAGATACATTACTTATTTTGCAAAGCTAGAAATTTATAGAGACAAGCTTGTCTGTTTCCAAAGCAAACTGAATTCTTACCTCAACCTTATAATTACACTAAGCATGTTCCAGAAAACATAACAGTTTACCTTGATTTATAGATAATTATTTGGGGAGTAAAATACACTCTCGTGCTTTTGCTTGGCTTTTGATTTTCTCTGATTTTTTTTTTTTTCTGTGATTTCCAAACTCAATTTTCTGGAATCATACCTACTTATCTAGAAAAATATTAAAACAAGAAAAAAATTTCTTCTTTCTTTTTTTCTTCCCTAGTTTTCCCTTCCATTTGGTATTTAAAACTCTCATTTTGATTATTGCAGATATTTAAAAATATTGATACAGTGTTTGTCTTTCTTGAGCTAATAACATAGTTGGGGAGAAAAAGTTTACAAATATTTTATAATTCAGAATCAGCATAAATATATTAAAGTATAAATAGGATAGTTTAATATTGTGTCATGAATATATAAGCAGATACATGGAACAAGAAAGAGAGATAACGAATACATAAACAAATATAAAACAAAATAACTTCTGAGAGATACCATCGATCATTGGGGAAAGATAGATTTTTAAATTTTTAGCTGTAACATTTCCCCTCCCTCCAGGGAAAAATTAAAAGCATATTTCTCTTCAAACTAGATTACAAAATAAAATTTTGTATGAATTAGAGGTGTGTAAAAGATAATTCTTTAAAAGTTTCAGAAAGAAATAATAATAAGGCTGTGTTTATAATTTCAGAAGGTGAAAGGATTGTTAAAACAGGAAATATCAAATCATTAAGGACATTATTGAAAAATGTGATTATGATAAAATTAAAAATGTCTATATAGTAAACAAAGTCAAAACACTAATCACAAATTTGGTGAGGATAATTACAGAAACATTTTACATACATTAGATATCAAAAAACTAAATGTGAAAAATCAATAAGGAGTATAACAAATTACCTAATAGAATATGGGTAAAAACCTGTGAACAAGCAAATCATAGAAAATAAACTGGGGGTGTCTGGATGGCTCCGTTGGTTAAGAGTCAAACTCTTGGTTTTGGTTCATATCATGATCTCTTAGTTCGTGGGATCAAGCCCTGCAGCCCTGTGCTCTCAACACAGAGCCTGCTTAGGATTCTCTCTCCAACTCTCTCTATGCCTCCCCTGTTCACTGTCCCTTGAGCTCTCTGTTATTTTTTTTTTTCAACGTTTTTTATTTATTTTTGGGACAGAGAGAGACAGAGCATGATCGGGGGAGGTGCAGAGAGAGAGGGAGACACAGAATCGGAAACAGGCTCCAGGCTCTGAGCCATCAGCCCAGAGCCTGACGCGGGCTCGAACTCACGGACCGCGAGATTGTGACCTGGCTAAGTCGGACGCTTAACCGACTGCACCACCCAGGCGCCCCTCTCTGTTAATGTTTTAAATAAACATTAAAAAAAATAAACTGGAATAAGTATATTCAAATATTTTCAATTTAAGTAGTAGAGGTGAAAAATTTGAAAAAATACAACATGAGACACCATATTGCACCCATAAATTTGAAAAAAATGATATTTGACAGTTATTTGAGGGTTGGCAAACATGTAAAGAAGGATGGACAATTATATCCTGATAATGGGAAATAAATTAAATCAACTAATTTGGAAAATCATTTGGAATTATCCAGTAAAACTGAAGATGCAGATACTCAATTATTCTGCCTATATAACCTATAGGAAAATTAACTGCATATATGTGCACAAGAAGGTGCTCATGAAACATGAAACAGAAGGTTGTATCAAGAGTTTGTATTTTTTTTTTTTTTAAAGACACAGGTAATTACATCCAGCTGCTTCTGTCAAAACACATCACGTTCACCAGAGATGTTTGCTGTTTATAGCCAGCAAGGGGCCATTTCTTTAGCCTCTTGACCTCGTTTCCTTTCTTATTCTTGTGTTACTCAGCCAAATCTACAACTCTATCAGTGGGATTTTATAGTTTTTGTTTTTGTTTTTTTGTGAAGATATTGTTTCTTAGCCTTCTATTAACACTGCGAGTAATGGTTTGCCTGTGCTATCAGAGGTCAAGGGAGAGGATTGGTATCCGCCTGGTTCAAAATAGCAGATCATTGTGAATGGAAGATAATAATTAAAAACATAGCACTGGAGGGGCACCTGGGTGGCTCAGTCGGTTACGCATCTGACTTCGGCTCAGGTCATGATCTCACGGTTTATGGGTTCGGGCCCCGCGTCGGGCTCTGTGCTGACAGCTCAGAGCCTGGAACCTGATTCAGATTCTGTGTCTCATTCTCTCTTTTCCTCTCTCACTTGTGCTTTGTCTCTCAAAAATAAATAAATGTAAACAAACAAAAACATAGCATTGGAACTTAAAATTAACTTTTTTATTATCTAGTCAAAAATGATTCTCAAACTATGATTTTTAGAATCTAAGGCTTCTGGTGGAATATTTTAGGAAGAAACTGCTGGTCTGTGTTACCTTCAGGTATCTTTGCTTTCAAATGTCTAATGTACTAGAATCGCCTGTTTTGAAAAAGGCTGTTGAACAGTTTTATTTTTTTTATTTTTTTTTTAATTTTTTTTTCAACGTTTATTTATTTTTGGGACAGAGAGAGACAGAGCATGAATGGGGGAGGGGCAGAGAGAGAGGGAGACACAGAATCGGAAACAGGCTCCAGGCTCCGAGCCATCAGCCCAGAGCCCGACGCGGGGCTCGAACTCCCGGACCGCGAGATCGTGACCTGGCTGAAGTCGGACGCTCAACCGACTGCGCCACCCAGGCGCCCCTGTTGAACAGTTTTAAAATCACCGATACAATCAACTCACTCCTTATGTGTCTGAGGAAACTGATAGAATCTAAGGGACATGAATAGATAAAACTTAAGTTTATTCAGGTCTCCAAGTGAGCAAGGAGAGCAGTAATCATATGGCAAATACTTAGTGGAAATGCAACTATTGAATCCACAGAAACAGACTTTTGCAGGGAAGAGGACATTGCCTTATTATGTGGCTGTCATGGACAAGAGGCCTTAGATTTATTTTTAATACCCAAGGGAAATTAATTACAGATGGGTAGAACTTTCCCTTTCTAATAATAAGACCTGTCAATAGCAGATGAGTAGTATTTGATGGTGATCATCTGCCTCCCATTGGGTTTCAAGCATTGGCTCTATATTCACTTAAGAGCTTGTGGGGTATGGTAGAAATTTGATGGCGGTGCAACTTTGTTAAAATTTACATTTACATTTTCTACTGATAGAACGATTTTTTTCTCATAGCAAAAATATGTTCTAATATTTTGTCATAGCCAAGGAGAAAACTGCCTGTGCCCTTCCGAGCTTGAAGAAAAGGATTATATTAAATGGATTTTGCATGCATTGAACCTGTTTAAATGATCTTCCTGAATTATTTGAACTTTTAAATACATATACTGATTTTTAAAAGGTCCAATCCCCTAAATCATTCTATTGAATTTATTTATTTTTTTAAATGTTTTATTTATTTTAGAGAGAGAGAGAGCGAGAGCGTGCGAGCGTGCTGAAGTCAGACACTTAACTGACTGAGTCACCCAGGCACCCCTGAATTTATTTTCCTAAACCTTTCTCAGCATACTGTTTCCTTACTCAGAAATGCATAAATGGTTCTGTTGTGCAGAGGAAAAAGCTCAAAGTACTTACTACGGCATTCAAGGTCTACCACTGGAAAATGACTTTTCCAAAAATATTTACCACTCAGCAGCATGAACACTTCACTCCTAACAATAATCCATCCATAGTCCCTCAGATAAGTCTTGTTCTTGCTCATTTGTCTATACTTACCTCTATCATTTTCTATATTTCTGTCTCTATCCACAAATCTATCTCTCACTTTGTTTCTACGCTTCATACTAAGGTGCTTCATCTCTGTGTTTTTTTTTTTTTTCTTTTCTATTTTTTTTTTACTTCTCTACCTGGAGTTCCTCTAGACTCATTCCTGGTGTGTATTTCTTCTATTGATATTCTATCTCTTTAAGCATTTTTTTTTTCTTTCCATGCTTTAAATACTGCCTAAATGCTGACGTATCGTAAATTTGTATTTCCATCGATGACCTCACAACCGAGCTCAAGCTGCCAACTTGTCTTCACTCCCATGTCTCTCAGGTGTCTCATCAAAGTCACAAGATACACCGCTGTGCTTTTGAAGTTCTTCCCCCCAAATTGTTTCATCCTAATTATTCCCCCCTCTCTGAAAACGGATCGCCACACAGCCATTTTCTCAAGTCAGACACCGATGTGTCAGATGTTGTGTTGCTACCCGATGTCTGGCTTTCAGAAAACTTCACTTATTTGATCTCCAAAACATATTTGAAATCTGTACACGTCTGTACATCTCTCCTGCCAATGTCCTTGTCCAAGCAGCTCTCATTGTTTGTCTGGAGTACTAAACTAGATTTATATCTAGCAGTTTTATGAAGCTATGATTTAAATAGCATAAAATTCACTCATTTTAAGTGTCTAGCTCACTGATTTTTAGTAAATTTACAGAGTTCTAAAACCATCACCTCTATCCAGTTTTAATCATTTCCGTTACTCCCTAAGTTTCCCTTGTGCCTATTTGAAGACAATTCCCATTCCTGTCCTGGCTCAGCCAACCACTGATCTGCTTCCTGTTTCCATAAAATTAGCTTATTTTTATATTAAACATAAATGGAATGATATATTTTATGTGTAACTTATTTCATGTACCATAGTTTTTGAAGTTCCTGCATGTTACATTTTGTTCATTTTTATTGTGAATAATATTCCACTATATGAATATATCATAGTTTGGTTGGACACTTGAATAGCATCCACTTTTGGCTGCTTTAAAAATTTATGCATAATTTGAATAATGCTGCCATGATTACTTACATAAAATTTCTTTGTGTGGATATAGATATCCACTTACCTTACATATTCTTAAAAATGATACTACTGTGTAGTCAGGTAAGAGTATATTTAACTTTTTAATAAATTGATAAAATATTTCCCCAAGTGGCTATACCATTTACATTCTACCCCAAAATACATGAATTATCCAGATTGTCAATATATATGCCAATATTTTATATTATGCTGTTGTGGGTTAAATTGTGCACCCCTCCAGGAAAGACATGTTGGAGTTTTAACCCCCAGTACATCAACATGTGGCTATTTTGGAGACATGGCTTTTACAGAGATAATCAACTTAAAATGAGGTTCAAGAGTGAGCCCTAACCAAATATGACTGATATCTTTAAAAAAAAAGGAAATTTGAACGCAGAGACAGGCACACAGTGGGAGAAAACCATATGAAGATGAAGGCAGAGATCTAAAAGTCAAAGAAAGGGGCTTAGAATAGAATCTTCCCTGAGGCGCCTGGGTGGCGCAGTCGGTTAAGCGTCCGACTTCAGCCAGGTCACGATCTCGCTGTCCGTGAGCTCGAGCCCGGCGTCAGGCTCTGGGCCGATGGCTCAGAGCCTGGAGCCTGTTTCCGATTCTGTGTCTCCCTCTCTCTCTGTCCCTCCCCCATTCATGCTCTGTCTCTCTCTGTCCCAAAAATAAATAAACGTTGAAAAAAAAATTAAAAAAAAAAAAAAAAAGAATAGAATCTTCCCTTACAGTGGACAAAAGAAACCAACCGTGTTGAAACCTTGATTTCAGACTTGTAGCTTCCAGAACTGTTGGATAACAAATTTCATTTTCTTAAGGCACACTGTTTCTGGTACTTTGTTGTAGCCATCCTAACAAACTAATACAATCCGTCTTTTTGATTAGAGGCCTTCTAGTAGGTTTGTAATGATAGCTCACTACAGTTTTACTTTGAATTCTCCTAATGATTAATGTTGTTGAGAATCTTTTCATGTACTTGTTAGCCACTCATATAATTTCTCTAGTGAAATGTATACTAAAACATTTGGCCATTTTAAAATTGGGTTGTCTTACTACTGGGTTGGAATATTTCTTTTATATTTGGGATACAGACTTTTATTAGATATATGATTTGTAATTATTTTCTTCCAGTCTGTTGCTTGGCTTTATAATTTCTTAATGATGCCATTTTTTCCCCTACTGTTTAATTATTTTCACTATTTTTCAAAACAGCTTCATTGAGGTATAATTGCTATATAATGAATTGGCCTTATTTAAAATGTATAATTTGATAAGTCTCAATAAATAGACACCCATGGAACCATCACCACAATCAAGATAATTAATTTATGCATCACCCTCCAAATGATTCCTTGTAATCTTTTCATTCCCTAATCCTGCAACAATGCAAGACAAGTATTAATCTGTTTTCTATTACTATAGATAAATTTGGTTTTTTCTAGAGTTTAATATAAGTGGAGTCACGCATTATCTACATCTTTTTTTTTTTTTTTTGCAGGGGGGAGAGTAGGTTTCTTTATTTTGAGATTTATCTATACGGTTTAATTTATTACTAGCTTTCTTTTTATTATGGAGTAGTATTCCAGTGTACAATAATACCACAACATGTTTATCCTTCATATATTGGTGGTACCCTACCAGTGATGTCTTGTTATACTGGGTCTCCCAGAATAATAATAATAATAATAATAATTTTAAAAGCTCTGATTTATAGTGCATATTGACTTCCATGTTGTAAAATGTTTCCAACATGGCTGACTTCAACTGGTTAGCAAAACTCCTGAATACTTAGCTCTCGGGAGCTTGTAGGAGCTGTCTCCACCACACCATTGTCCACTTCCAGCTGCATCCCATGTGTTTATGTTGGAAGTCGTCCCCAGTTCCAGCTCTAGTATGGCTCCAGTTTGACTCAAGCTAAAGAGCTATAAAAAGAGAAATTATACTTTACAGCTGGCTAAATAAAAACAGAAAAGCATATAGCCTTTAAAAGCTGCAGACAGCCAAACCCTAACAAGAAAGAGAGCTGGCCTTAAGATGAAACACACATTCTGTATGAAGAGATGGCTAAAGAAAGTCAGTGACTAAATGAATCCTTGCCTGAAACCCATGTTTTCCCGGACTTCTCAGTTACGTGCAAGGCAGTTAGTTTAGAGTGTATTTTGTGACACGTCCAGTTGAAAAATTTTTACAATGAAAGTTGAAAAATTTTTATGGTGAAAATATAGTGACAAATTCTAAGATGTTTTGCAGGGTTATGCTGATAGGAGTGACTATCTTTTGAGGCTTACCAAATGCTGGGTATCGGATCATTATGAATCCTTTCTTATGATACAAAATTTGTGATGAGAGATTTTGACACTCTTAAACTTTAGAATTTGAAACTTCATTTCTCTTTCATAAGATCTGGCTCTTTCATTTAAAGACGTGGTTTTCGGGACCATGGTCTTTAAAATCAGTTTCTTTCATTTGGAAATTGGAAGCCAGGAAGATAACTTTTCTGTAATAAACCTTAAATTCAAAATATATATTAAAAAGCAAACAAGGAATCCCACAAAATCTACATTTAATTGTGGAAAGGTTTCTGGGTAGGAAGGAATCACCACGAGTAAAAACAGATAGATTAGAGATATAAATATAGATAAATAAAGAACTGATATGAAAATGCCTCCTTATTTAATTAAAGGGGAAATTTTAAAATTTATGAGACATCATTATAAATAAATAGCACGTATATTCTAACATAGCTGAAACACGTCTTCTTTAGATTCATGGCCCAAAGTCCATTTTCTCACCTTCCAATTAAAAACAGATCTGGCCCTCTTTAAATCTCAGGCCAGAGTAATTTGCCTCTCTTTTGAAAACAGCTAGTACTTTCTGCAATTTTTAGTTGACTTTAATAATCCATTATCTTAGATTGATATTTTGTTTTGTCTTCTATTTTCAAATTGATTGTGACTTGCTTGGAAGGTTATCAGATTTTCTTTGGCATTCACTTTAACATGTTTCATAGTACATAGTAGGCACTAAGTTTTTACCTGTTAATTTTAGGTATACTTATTACTTTTAATTCTGATCTACTTCATGAAAATCAATGTTTTTTTTTCTTTTTAATTGCAATTCATATAATCCATTTTTCTCTGCCAATGAAATACCATAGATTGTAACAGCCAAAATGTAGAAAACATATTTTAAGGGAGATGGAATCTGGTAAATTAGTTTTTATAGAGTTCTAATACTTGTAAAACAGTCTTTAAATACTGTGAATATCCTTTACTCAACATCTATAAGGACATGAATACTATTTTTAATAACATCATCTATAATTATTTTTGTTTTCATTTCATCCACCCTGTATACCAGTATCCTTTTATATTAAACAATATATAAATACAGTGAACTTCTCTTAGAAAGAGTGTTAATGACATCAAACTAAAATAATATTTTTGGTAGTTCCAAGGATATTTATGCATATAAAATTTTATCTGTTATTGAAAGAATCATCATATTTTATAATCAGCAAGTGTTAGAAAATATTTTTGAACCACTTGTGTTAAGTGAATTCTTTGCCATTTCCTAATCATTTGGCACCAAATTTAAATTAAAAGAACTTTTAAAGAAAGACTGTTTCTTTCTCACCCACATATTCATGTGGATATTATCTTAATGTTACTTTCCAGAACCATTTTGTATTCATGAAAATCTCTTATGAAAAATAATCTTTTTTTTTTTTTTTTAATTTCTAGCTTCTTTTCTCTAGGTAGGATCAGCATATGTTCACAAATATTTGTGGCTAAAAATTTTCAAGGTGATAAGTTTCATTTATATCTTAAAGGAATAAACACCTGAATGTGAAGAACTAGGGATTGCCTGAAGATGACTGATAACGAAAAGAAAATTGAATAGAACAGAACAATTATCTATTTATTTCATACATGAAATCTACAGTGCACAAAGAACCTGAAATCTGATCTTTTAATGTGAGGGTTTTAGTCGTTAACCCACCACACTGACTACACAAAGCTCCTGATATTGGAATACACTAGAGAGAATCATACAGTAATGCATATCGTAGTGATTTGCTGTCGAGCAAAGGGAAGTCTTCCTCAGGTTTAGCCATGTAACCACACTGTATTACCGCACATGGGGTTCTTCTCAGCACTTTGCCATCTGAAATAAACATGAGGCCAACTCCCATAAAAATGATTTATTTTCTTTTTTAAAGAACATGCTTATCAGAAACCAGCATACTATAGCATGTTGAAGAGGAAGCCTAGGTTTCATTTCCAGTAAGAATGGAATAGTCTATCTGCCTTATCATATTTATGCTAAGCCCTATATAAAATATAGAATTATTATTTATGGTCCCGTCAAGCTCAGAAGATGCCAAGAAAAAAAGAAAACTCCATGAACCTCCAGAAATTGAAATCATTGTGTTGAAGGTTGTCCTTGCTAGGTTTTAGAGCCCAGGCCTCTTGTGCCCATTCTGTTTGTTATGAAAGAGGAAAATGCCAGAAAGGCAATGCTAGTGGTTTTATTTAGCTTGTTCTGATTGCTTAATTTAATATTGAACGTTTGTGATTCTTTCTTTTGATATTCATTGCTTAGAATATATGTTCCCAATGTTTTCAATTAAATAGCTAGCTAAAAGAAACGTGCAAAACGAGTGACAAAATTTGGGGTGCACTGGAAAAAAGTTAGGCTTCATTTTTGTCCCCCTTAATTTGGGTGAAAGCGTCTATTAATGCACAGAATATTCTGGAATCCTTTAACATTAATGAAATCTCATAATTTAATGACATGAATAAAAAACTTAAGGCACTCACTCATTAAAATGAAAAGAGTTTACCCACTCCCTACTGTAGGATTATTCTATGTGTGCACTGGGTTCTCTCATTCACCATTTTACTTTTTTTTTTTTTTTTCTGTCTCGGGTATTAAGGAAATGAAGTAAATTGGGTTTTCTTTATTGTATTTTATTGAAAACCAAATTGGTGTTTTCGTGCATATGGCTCTTTTTTATTAAAGGATGTTTAAATATATTCTCCATATCTTTTTTCATTTATGTGCACCACCAACTTAAATGCATATCATTGGTTTTGAGAGAAGCCTAGTCCTTGTCTGATCAGAAGGTAACAGAGTAAGCAATTTATACTGGAGAGGCAACATGCTGGGCATTCAGGATTAGGTAGTTATGAAAGTGAAACTGAACTGTATCTTTAACACCAGGCTGTTGATTTAAATACATTATGGGTATGCTATTATAATGTGGTATGATATAAACAAGTGGTCTTTAAGCTGTTGTCTTTTTATTATTATTATTATTTTGAGAGAAAGAGAGTGTGGGAGGGGCAGAGAGGGAGGTAAAGAGAGAGAATCCCAAGCAGGCTCTGCACCGTCAGCACAGAGCCCAGTACAAGGCTTGAACCCATGAACCGTGAGATCATGACCTGAGTCCCAAACCGAAAGTCTTACACTTAACTGACTGAACCCCCCCCCATGCGCTCCAGTATTCTTTTTTGAGCAGACATCATATACATTTCAAACTTCTTGAGATTTAATTTTTAGATTTTGTTCTACAGTTTACATAAACCTTAAGAAAAGATAATGGCAGATTCTTTCACTGTTTGTTTCTAAAAGAGAAATGGAAGTTGATTTTTAAAACTGCTACTTATATGTAGTGTTTGGAGGTAGGTTTTCCTTTCCTAAGATGAATTATGGAAAACATTTGAGGTTCATAAGGTACCCTAATATTTGGTTGATTTTCTGGGTTAGCTTTGAGCATTATAAATTCAGTAAGGTAACCCTCTTCAAAGAACATGAATAAATGTATTAAGCCATATACAATTGTATTTGAAAAAAATGGAATGAAGATTAACCCCCAAACAAACAGTAGCCCCCAAACTAAAATAATAATTTGAAAATATTCTAGGGAACTAATAATACAGACATTACTAAAAAATATTCTAGGGGCACCTGGGTGGTTCAGTTGGTTAATCATCTGACTCTTCATTTCAGCTCAGATCATGATCTCATGGTTTGTGGGTTCAAGCACTGCATCTGGCTCTGCACTGACAGTGTGGAGTTTGCTTGGGATTCTCTGTCTCCCTCTCTCCCTTTCCCTCCTCTGCTCATGATCTCTCTGTCTCTCTCTCTGAAAAATAAATAAACATTTAAAAAACATTCTAATACTCATTTGAATAATTTTTGTAAAATGATTGTTTAGCATTTTGTTATAAAAATATATGAATAAAGACTATTAGAATCAGAAGTGCACCTATAGTCTTACCATTAATTTTTTTAATACTTCCGAAAGGCCATTTTGCAAACTTGTAACACTGGGGAGAGTGTGGCATGTATTAAATAATATTAGCATATACATGGGTAAAGGAAAGGGCTTATAAAATCACCCTTATTTCTGATCCTGGCAATTTTTTAAAATTTAAGTGAAGAAAATATAAAACATATAATTAGTATTTATATTATTCTTATAATTAAAGAATAATTATGAATCATTTTATTCCTTTCTGTGAACCATTGTGTTAATAGACACAAATATGTTATTAATGATACTAATAATGTGCCAGAATGGATGTTTTAATGTATATGGCCCTTTTTTTATTAATAA
>NW_024412395.1:72939256-72945256 GCF_014898765.1 Herpailurus yagouaroundi | reverse complement strand
GAAACACTGTAGAACCATAGTTTTCATTTAATTGACAAATAGTTATTGGGTACATAAGTTTGTGCCCAGAACTATGTAAGGTACTAGTTTTTCAGCTATGAGTAAGACCAAATTAAAAAACAAAAAACAAAAAACACAAAAAACCAAAAACAAGCCTCTTCTACGGTTATTTTTATTTTTGGGACAGAGAGAGACAGAGCATGAACGGGGGAGGGGCAGAGAGAGAAGGAGACACAGAATCGGAAACAGGCTCCAGGCTCCGAGCCATCAGCCCAGAGCCCAACGCGGGGCTTGAACTCACGGACCGCGAGATCGTGGCCTGGCTGAAGTCGGACGCTTAACCAACTGCGCCACCCAGGCACCCCATAAACAAGCCTCTTCTAAAGGGAATTTGTATGCTGTGAAAAGTGTGATGCATATTGTTAGAGGAAGGATAGAATTACAAGAGAGATCTATAAGGAAAAAATATAACAAGATAACTTAATCTGGCCTAGGTTAGAAGGAAGAAGGAAGCCCGAGGGAAAAATAATTAAACAGGGACTTGTTGGGTGCGTAAGTATGACAAAGATTCTTTGCTTGATCAAGTTCCTGAACCTTCTAGTCCCATCTGTGTAATTCCTTGTAGAACTCAGTTTTAGCAAGAACCCTGATAAATCATTTTAACCAGAACCCCCAGTCTTCCATATCTGACCACCCTCCATATCTGATGAAGTTCCCCATCCTTTAACATCCCCTGTGCAATGTCTGATCACCCTGGCTGGCCTTCAGCAAGAATCCTGTTAGGTCTGGTTAGCAATAATCCCATCATTCCTATTTCCTCCTAGTAATTTTCCATCTACTGACTTTCACCCTGACCCTTGTCTACAAATTCCCACTTGCCTATCCAGTATTTGGAACTGAGCCCAATCTTCCCCACTGTGAAATCCCATTGCAGTGGTCTCTATATACCATGATGGTTCTGAATAAAATCTGCCTGCATATGTATTGAATATGTGTGTGTATATGTGTGTGTGTGTGTATTCACATATTCACACATATTCAATACATATGTATATATTTTTTCTTTAGCTTGTATTAGTGAAGAGGGACCGAGAGAGAGAGAGAGAGAGAGAGAGAGAGAGAGAGAGAGAGAGGTAAAGAGAGAGGTAAGCCTATTTCAGAGAGAACAGAATGTTTAAAGCATAGGAATGAAAGGGAACTTGGTGAACTCGTCAAGAGAAAGCCCAGGAAGATATTAAAAGAGATACTAAATGAGAATAGAGAGCCAAAAGAGCCAAACATTGATTTTTTTTAATGTTCATTTATTAATTTTGAGATAGAGAGAGAGAGAGAGAGAAAGAGAGAGAGAGAGAGAGAGAGAGAGCACAAAAAGGGGAGGGGCTGAGAGAGATTCCCAAGCATGCTCTGCACTACAGCACAGAGCCTGACATGGGGCTCAATCTCACTAACCAACTGAACCAGCTAGGTGCCCCCCAAGACATTGAATAATTTTATAAGTCATTATAAGAAGCTGGGAATAGTTCCCAAAACAAAAAATTTGAAAGGTTTTATTGAAGGTTATAATATAATGCCATGTTGGTTTCAACATGTCCTCTGATATTTCATGTGCATTGCCATTGTACTACAGATTGTATCCAACTCTTCTACAGTTATTAGTTTTAATAGTCAAGAATCTGAAAGGGTATGTTAGTCATTGGTTTTCAAGGTATATATTTAAAAGGAGTCATGTCTGGTTGAGTTTCAGGGCCAATATTTCTGATGCTCTCTGTAATAGTGTATTTGCTTCCTGGGGCTGCTGCAAAAAAGTACCACACGCTTCATAGCTTAAAACAACAGAAATGTATCGTCTCACCTTCTGGAGGCTAGAAATCTGAAGTCAAGGAGTTTTCAGAGCCATGCTCCCTATAAAACTTGTAGAGGAATCCTTTTTTACCTCTTTCTAGTTCCTGGTGATTTGTCAGTGATCTTTGTTGTTCCTTAGCTTACAGATACATAATTCCAATTTCTGTCTTCATAGTCACATGCTGTTCATCCTATGTATTTTTGGGTCCTTATATGACCATCTTCTTCTAAGGATATCAGTCATGTTGAATTAGTACCTATCCTACTCCAGTATGACCTTATCTTAACTAATTGCATATACAGTGATTTTATTTTCAAATAAGGCACATTCAATAAATAAAGGTACTTAATACTAAGACTACAGCATATTTTTTTTAAAGGGACATAATTCAACCCATAATGGTAAGACTATTATATCTATTCACATTCTTCTTGACCTACTATATGTATATGTATATGTATGTATGTGTGTATATATACATATACATACACACATATATACATAATAGGAATGATATAAATGATATAAATACTATATATATATATATATATACATAATAGGGATGATATAAATATTAGAAGCTACAGTTTTAGAAACACTAGTTGGGGAGGAGCAAGAATGTCTTATATTGCCAACTATTTGGTATATCACTAGAAACAATGAATCCAAGTAGTGTAAAAAGTTGTTTTTTAAATCCCTTCTCCCTCTCAGTCATGCTGAATTTTATGATAATTATTACAAAAAATAATTAATTGCAAACATGTGAATGGCATTGTAAACATTAAACTAAACTACATTATAAAAATTATGGATGGAATAATATTGAGAGAATATTGGCTTATAAATTTGCAATGGAAATGACATTACCTTATAACCTCTATTCATGAGATAAAGTGACAATGTAAGGTCAAGGTATATATCTGTATTTATGAGTAATAAGATTCCTAAAGTAGAAGTTATGTAGCTAGAACGACATTGAAAATATGGTAATTAAATTACAATTGTGTTATTCATTTTCAATGACATCTTAAGGACCGTTTTCCAATAAAATATTGTACTCATTGATCAAGGATTCAATCCATTTTTTTTTTTTCCTAACAACATACTAAGGTTAATGTTCTCATCAAGAAGCTTCTTAGAAATTTTCTTCTGACAGTGATTTGCTATCCTATTAGTTTTTTAAATCAAAAATATATACAACTATTGGTGTCTCATTTACTGCAGAAACTAAAAATCTTACTGTTAAGAAGATTCAAGGATATTTTGATATCAAATCTTTATAGGGGACAAATACAATATTATCTGACTTATATATGAAGTCTTGAAAGGAAAAAAAAAAAACATAGAGAGAACATATCAGTGGTTGCCGGAGGTGAAGGGGTAGGGAATGGGTAAAACTGGTGAAGGAAGTTAAAGATACAAATTTCCAGTTAAAAAATAAATAAGACATTGGGATGTAATGTACAGCATTGACTATAGTTAATAATACTGTCCTGCATCTTTGTAAGTTGCTAAGGGAACACATCTTACAAGCTCTTATCACAAGAAAAAACAGTTGTAGCTGTATATGGTGGTGAATGTTACCTAGACTTTGGTGATCATTTCACAATATGCACAAATATTGAGTCATTACATTGAACAACCAAAACTAAGATAATGTTATATGTCAGTTATATCTCAATGAAAAAATATGCAAGGTAGAAGTTAGTTGAGCTTTGGTGGGTGGTAGACAAAATTCTTAATTCTCAACCAGAAAAGAAACTGATTAGTAGTTGTTGACCATGAGAAAAATCCAGTGAAAAGTCTAACACTTTTGATCCAAACTTTGATTAGAATCCTATCTTTACATCTACTAGCTGTATCAGACAAGGGTCTATGGATTTTGTCTGCTTCATGGCCATGCTTTCTTCCTCTTTTAAGCAAATTCATTTCAGTTGAGTTCTAGTTTGCCATTCTGGTTCTCCCATTCATTTCCCATTCATAAACCATTTTGGCGGGACTGTTATTCAATGTACTCTGCCATCCCCTAACCAGTGGTTGAATATATGATGAAGGTGTACCTATTGCTTAGGAATTTAAATCCTGAGTGCAGAAAGACTGAAACTGTTGGGAGCTTTTTCATCCCCAAACCAGAGTCTTCAGAAAACCAATAATAATTCTATCTACCTAACATTCTATGTGTATGTGTAAGCTCCCATCTTTAATGGATAAATGTTTCACCCTTCCATTGTCTTCTGTGAGTTACCTTATTTCCTTCTTATACTCTTTGCTGAGGTTAGTCAGAGTTATGAATTATTTGTAGCAATAATGATGACAACATCACTTTAAAAAAAGAAATATTTTGATCAACCTGTTTGGTGTTCGGAAAAGTATATACACTTGTTGAACTTCAATTTCTTCACCCTCAAAATTAGAAAAAATATTTACTTGTCAGACTGATTATAAGAAATAAATGAGATTGTCAAAAGCTTTCAGGACAATGACTAGCAAGTAGTAGAATCTCCAAAAGTAATATTCCCTCCTACATTCTTTTCTTCTATGCAAGTCAAGAAAAATACTACCTGTTGAGGAAGCAACATAATTATTTTAACTACTTATATATTGTTTATACATTGCATTAATTCATAATTACACACACACACACACACACACACGCTGTTTTTCTAGAGAACTCTAAGCCAGATTTTATTCAGTGTGACTGGTGTTTTTATAAGATGAAATATGGACACAGACATACACAGAGAAAAGATGATGTGAAGACACAGGGGAAGACAGCCACCTACAAGCCAAGGACAGAAGCGTAAAGACACCAACACTGCAAATAACTTGATCTCAGACTTCTGGGCTCCAGAATTATGAGAAAATACATATGTATTTTTCAAGCCACAGTCTGCAGTGCTTTGTTACAGCAGTCCTAGAAAACTAATACAGATTTTGGCAGCAGGAAGTTGAGTGTTGCTATAACAAATATCTAAACTTGTGGAAGCAGCTTTGCAACTGGGTGATGAGCAGAGACCGTATGAGTTTTGAAATGCATGTCAGAGGAATGCCTTATAGAAAACTGCAGGAAAGGTGACCCTTGTTACAAGGTGGCAAAGAACCTAGCCTAATTGTTGTAGTGTTTTGTGAAAAATAGGACTCAGTAAGAGATGAACTTGAATATTTAGCGGAGATTTCTAAGCAGAGTGTTGAAGACATACCCTGGTTTCTCCTTGCTGCTCAGAGTAAATGGTGACAGAAGAGAAATAAATTGAAGAAGGAATTGTGAAACAGAAAGGAATTAGAATTTGAAGATTTGGAAAATTCACAGCCCATTCATGTTGCAAAAAGGGAGAAAACATGTTCCCTAGAGAATACCAAGGTGTATCCTAGCTCATTTGCTATTACAACTGTGGTTCATGGATCCAGTCAATCACTTTAGCAGAAGCCAAGAACAGAGATCAGATTTTTCAGAAAGAGGCTTGGATAGCCTTCTAGTCTGAGGGTGTCAAACCCCTCCCATTTGCATGGGAAGTTAAGGTTTTGAGAATTTTATAAGAGTAGGAACACTACTAGTTTGGCCTAAAAAGGACAGAAATGGGACAAATGAAGGAAGACTGTTGAACTTCTGGGATGCTGCAGATCATCCGGTGTTGTTCTCTGACTGCAAACATGAGTTATTCTTCAAAAAAAGGGAAGAATGTCCCCAAGGTAGTTCAGAACTTGTCTGCAAGCACCACTATCCCAGACCTATGCAATGGAAATTCTCCTTTTGGAATGGAAATCTCTATTCTATGCCTATCCTATTCCCACACTGGAATAACTAAAGCAAGTAATTTGGTAGTTGTAGATAATACTTGCATAATTCTACTTTTCCTCTCAATTCCAAAAGCCACAGGTATTATTCTAGCATTATATTCCTAAAATTACTTCTCACTAATCTTCCTATTTCTTTTGTCATATTTTCTTCATGAAAAAAATAAATGAGGGCTTCTATCACAGTATAATATTGAATGGATAATCTTTTTTAATGTTTATTCATTTATTTTGAGAGAGAGGGAGAGAGAGAGAGAGCACATGCATAAACCTAAGTGGTGGAGGGGGGAGAGAGAGGGAGAGAGAGAGAGAGAAAAGGAAGGAAGGAAGGAAGGAAGGAAGGAAGGAAGGAAGGAAGGAAG
>NW_024412395.1:72918974-72939246 GCF_014898765.1 Herpailurus yagouaroundi | reverse complement strand
AAGAAAGAAAGAAAGAAAGAAAGAAAGAAAGAAAGAAAGAAAGAAAGAAAGAAAGAAAAAGAAAGAAAAAGAAAATGAGAATCCCAGGCAGGTTCAGTAGGGCTCGAACTCACAAACAATGAAGAGTGTGACCTGAGCCGAAACCAAGCGTCTAATGCTTAACTTACTGAGCCACTCAGATGTCCCAAATGGATAACCTTTAAATTCCAAACCCTTTAGTGGTGACATATCTTTTCACAAATTAAATAAAATCTTCCTATCATAGTGTTTAAAGCTTTCCTTGATGGCTCCTTTCATATCTAATTAGCATTCTTTTCCTGGTTTGCAGCACTCATGCTGTTTCCTCCAGAGTAGGGAAATATATTTGTTTTATGTTTATATAACCTACTACATTTCTGTCTGTTATGTAATACTCCATTGCTGGTTTCTTCAATGTGATCATTTAGAGTGATATAAAAGAAAGAAAATAGACAAATTTAAATAAAGCAATAATCTAAGTCAAATTGGCAATAATTAAGTATTATTAATAGGACTGTGTTTTTATGGCCCAATAAGCAAAATTTATCTAATATTTATATAACTCACTGAGCACCAATGGTTGCATTTCAAAAAATATCCTAGAAACTTCTTTCTTGGATTTAGATTTAATCTGAGTTTAAGTTGTGATAATTCAAAAAAGTGAACATTTTGTTTTGGGGAGTCAATTATTTTTCCATAGGAATGTTTATTTCCTGAACTGTGGCTTCAGAAAATTCTGTCAGGTTATTCTCTTAAGTGTGCTTTTCATTCAGTGTTTTAATTTGTTTAGATCCTACAGTAAAATAATATACTAATTATAATTTAGATCCTATGCTTACATAGACATTTTGGAAGGGTATGCTCTACAGAGTGAATTAACAAACATAAAAAAATCTAAATGTTAACGAAATATTCCTAAAATGAAAACATAAAACATGTAGTGGTTTACTCATACTTAAGCATATGATTTTTTTAATTAAAAGTTATCTTAAATCTAAATTCTACAATGACTGGATGACATTTAAAATATAGTAATGTTTACTTAATACCTTTCCAAAGTCTTGGACCCCTTAATAAGTTTAATGATTAGGTAAATTCAAGCAACATTTGCAGACTTTACAGGTTTATGAGGTATGTTTATGGATGCCATGGGACCACAACTTAATTTTTTTTAATTTAAATCAATAAATGTTAAATTATTAATATTTATTTACATTTAAATTGTATAAAAGAATGCAATTTTTAACTACTTTTAAATTACCTGATAGATTTGTATGGGTAAGTTGTATGTATACATATATAATAAAATCACAAAGATTGAATACCAGTTCAAAGAAGATATAGGACTGGGGTTGTTAGTATATCATAAAAAGTTTATAGATTACTCAAATTCTGAAAGAAATATATTACTATATTTATATCTTTCTTTTCTTTTAAATTGTATTCAATCTTTCTTATTTTTATTTGATATTTTGAATCTTTTTTGCATACATTAACTCTTTAAATTGGAATCACAGAGTATATTTTATTGAATGAATATTTGAAAGTCTATAGATTAGAAAATTCAATCGTTAATATAATTTGATGAATTATTCTGATGAAGAGAAAGTATTGCTGACAAAATTAATGAACAATTTGAAGCATCATTGATTGCTCTATTTGCCTTATAGATGAATTCACAGTAGAAATATATTTGTAAGACTAAAATGCTTGTAGATAGTTTATAGATACAAATAAATTATTTTATTTAAATGTTATATAATGTTTAGTAAATAAATTGATCATTTAGATATTTTCTAGGTATGTATTTGGAAGTATTTTTATTGAAATTGCATAATAATTATAAAAATATTCATAAGCAAATGTTCTCAGTCTGGATTAGCACAGCAAATATTTTGAGATTTTCATATCTTGGAAAAGCTTCTGTTTATACATATATATTTATCTAAGAAAAAGATACTGTAGAATAATTTATCCTTTAATTTTTCCTCTTCCACTTCTGTCTTTTTACACAAATCAGCGGCTGCACAAAATTGTTAAGATTTTCTACTTTCCCAGTCACTTCCTTTCTAATTCTCTGTGGCTATCAGTGTTGTGTTCAGTCAAAATTATCACTAAGTTTATTTTAGACTCTACGACCACTTTAGAACTATAAAATAAATTTATTGTGTAAATTTTAAACTGATTAATTTGCATAATTCTTGTAGCAGGGCAAGAGTTCCTGTTCCCTTTTAGAGTCCTTCTAGCTGGACTGAGGATCAAATTGACATGAGACAAATTAACAGGAGAAAATCAAATGTAATAGATGTGTATGTACAGGAAATCCACACAGACATGAAATTCCAAAGACAGAAAGATCCTGAGCTAAGCAGAAGGGGGTAGGAGCCCGGGACTTCAGAGGAAAGGAGTGTATTCATAGTGCCATCAGAAGAGTAGATGTTGGGTAATCAGATGTTTGCCCTGTCATTTAGATGGGTCACTCATATAAAACTGATATTTGCTAATAACCCTTATTCTGGCAAAAAGCCCCCAATTTAGATTCTTCTTTGTAGTTAATGGAGGGAAAAAAGGTTTTCTTTGAGCACACGGGGGTCTCGGTTGCCTTCAACCCAAAATCATCTTCATGCTATTGTGGCCCATCTTTGGGCCCCTACGTTTATATACTTTGAAAATTGATAATTTTATACATGTGCAGCAAAAGTCTCAGTCACATTTTAAAGTAAAATTTTATAGCTTTCTCAGGAATTTATAACAGAAATAATAATGGAATCTTGATATTGCATTCTTTTTTCTTGTGTGGAGTTTAGTATAAAACCTTGGAATCCAGCAAAGCATAATGAACTATTGAAATAACTAAACTGAGTCTTTGCAGGCACATTTTTCATGGGGAGTATTTTTTGGAATAGCCTTCAAGGTGTTTTATCTAAAGAAGACAAGATAATAACATAGTTATGAAATATTTGTTCATAAATAGTTTTAGATTTCTGTTTTAGAATTGTTAAAACTGGAGATTTAAAAAATGCTTTTATAATGATAAATCAATGTTTTTCTGCATTTGGGTCATTTCCTTAGGTCATTTTGCACTTGAATAAATTCCTGAACTCATCCATTTGACATAGAAATGGCTTGTAGTCTGGTGAATTGGATCAATATTGTTTTAATATTTATTCTAAATTATTCAGTCAGATTTACATACAGAGGTAATGAAAAATAAAACCCAATAGATGAAGTCAATGTCCATGCACATATTGGATTGTGTGGGCTAATTTGTCCAAAGATGATTAACATCAAAGCTAGTCACAACACCTGACTAGGCAAGGTAACAATTGTCAGTAATCAAGGTAAGGAATAGGATGTTTAAACTTATTCACATGAAATATTTTGAGCACCATTTGGCTCCAATTAATCATTGCATAAATGTGCATACCTTTGTAGTCTGATTTGCTAAAAAAGAATGTAATAGGAAAGCAGCCACCTTTTCAATAAATCCTTGCAAAGTCAGTGGTAGTAAATCCAAAATTAGATATATCATACTTGACAAAAGAGCTATGGAGTAATTTCAGCCTCACTTTTGTCTGGTCTATGCCAAAAAAAAAAAGAAAAAAAAAAACACAAATGCCTTTTTGAGAAGAGAGTATAATGAAACAATAAAAATCCAATGCTAACACAATCTGTCAATTGTTAACAATAAAATATTCAGAGCAATCAGGGTAGTTGCCTGACATTGGTAAGGAATGGAGGAGGGAAATCAATATTTATTTCTCTGAGAATACCAACCGGGCTTGTGGTATTGATGTTTTCAACAGGATGCAAAAGCTTTTCACTGAAAGACTTTTCACCTTTTAAAAAATTTCACCTAAAAGTCAGTCTATGCATGAGGTTGATCATTATATCATGACCATAGAAATTTTAAAAGAAGATAACGTTTCTCATGTTTACTGTGAAATGCCTAGATTCTAAGCATTACTTAATTGACTATGTTGTGTTATATAGATTGATCAGTTCCAAATATATACCTTTACTTCAACAGCTGTGCTTAAATAGAATTTTTTTTCTTCTGTGAGGAGAACAGAAAAGCTTCTTATCCTCAGTTCTCAGCCTAAGATGCTTACTGATCACAGCACTTATTGTTAGCACCTTTAACCAATCTGTTTTCTTCTTTGGCCTGACACCCTTGGGGACAAGTCTATGGATTAGAGAGACACTGCTGTGGGTGACTTTTGGTTGTTATTTAACTTTGATGCAGCTGAGACCTCTTTAACTAATGCTAGCTTGCTGACCTTTGGCTCCAAGTGGAAGGAATTCATTTGAAAATGAAATGCTTCTTGGAACATTCCCTGGTGTTGGAACCTTGAACTAAAAGTGAATTGTTGTTTGCTCCCCACTGACCCCTGTTTTCAGTGTACTCAATGACCTAACAGCATTTAAATAGCTATCATTTCCTTTTGAAACAAACTAGGGTTAAAATGAACAGATGCAGCATACTTGTTTCTCTATTCATTTTATTTGAAATGACTCTGCAATTGACATCAATAAAAATGTTCACTTTCTGTGAAATCTTTCCTACCATTTCATTTTAATAACTAATGCAAATTAGTTTTTTATAAGTTACATACAAATTATATTTTTAATTTCTTTTTTTTCCTTTCAATTAAATGGTAGAGTCTCAGAATGAAGAGTGATTGGTTAAGGCAACAAAATAAGGTACTCATGTAATAAAATAGAAGAAAACATTTTTCTTAATAGAGACATGGCCATAAGAGGAAAGTGACCACATTAATGAACTCTACGGGGTGATATTTTGGCACTTACAATAAATACAGTAGCTAAACTTTTACTAATAAATGGCCAATGACTATAGTATGTCTTGTTAAATTTTAGTACATGTGATGTAATAAAGGATTTTAATGCTAAAATTGCCCCTTTTGAGAGGATAAATTATGTATATAACACCATCAATTGGTAGACACACGTAAAAGTATTGTGTCAGTCATTCTGCATTCCTGAAGTCTTTTTTAAATTGAATTAGACACCAAGACTCTACCATAAATATGTTTAAGTCACTCATCCTTTTCTGCTTGTCAGACTGTTGGGTCTTGGGGTGATTCTGATTGGCCATAGGCCCATAAGGAGGTAATCCTGGATTTTCCACTGGATTGATTGTGATCTTGGCTCTATGATGACATAAGCCAGCACCTGATAGACCTCGTTCTTCAAGTGGTCTCTTTCACTCTCCCTACAGTCCAGGTGAAATAAAATCCCTCATGGCAGGGACTTTTAAGCTGCAACATGCCATTCCTGCATTTTTTGGGTTATGTTTATAATGCTAGAGAATCTTGAGCCAGATGTCAATTAATGAGATCCCAGTTTGGCAGGCAACAATCCAAGATAGAATCACTAATTGGGTACGACTAAAACAACAACAACAACAACAACAACAACAACAACAACAACAACAACAAAACAAAAACAAATAAATTTACCACCCTAAATAACAAAACCAAGTATGAGTGCAAACCTGGATGAATGCGGTGTTTCTGTTACTGTGGATGCAAGTCTGGACCACTGTTAACTAGGAGAACTAGAGGAAATTGCTTTGATTTGAAGGCCCAGGGATTGTCTAGCTGTCATAGTAACACAGGAACACCCTTTCCATTCAAAGTAGGTAAAGTTCCTAATCTGTTTTGGAGTCAAGAAAGAGTCAGCAAAATTCATGTTTATGTTTGATGTACCCTGAATACTCAGTTTCTCAGAATATCATTTTATTAAAATTATTTTTACCTGTTATAAAAATGTCATTTTCCCATACATGTTCCTCATTTCATGTAGGTTTATGCTTAAGATAAAATGTATATTAAGGAGTTTCCTGCATTTCCATTCTAGCTGAAGTGCTCACTCTGTGTAGAAAACCAAAAACAATAGGCAGAAAATAGTTGTAACTAATTAAGAAAAATATATTTAAGGGACGACTGGGTGGCTCAGTTAAGTGTCTGACTCTTGATTTCGGCTCAGGTCATGATATCATGGCTTGTGAGTTTGAGCCCCACATCAACGCAGATCCTGCTTGAGATTCTCTCTCCTCTCTCTCTCCCCCTTCCTACTTGCTTCTCTCTCTCTCAAAATAATAAACATTAAAAAAGGGAAAATATATTTGAGTTACTAAGTTGGTTATTAAAAATAGTCATGTGGTATTTATAGATACATGAATCAATGGTACAAGACATTTCATTTTACTGTTAATTTATAATATGAATGTAAGCATGTATTTACATTTAAAACCTTCAAAATTTTCCAGAGTCAATATAATCACTAACCAGTTTGACAGTTTGTATTTTCAGGTTTTTATTGTTTTTAAAACTGCATATGATTATTGTGTTTTTTTAAGCTTATTTATTTTGACAGAGAGAGGAAGAGTATGAGCAGGGTAGGGGGCAGAGAGAGAGAGAGTGAGAGAGAGCTGTCAGTGCAGAGCCCAAGACAGAGCTTGATCTCAGGAACCATGAGATCATGACCTGAGCCAAAATCAAGAGTCAGATGCTAAACTGACTGAACCACCCAGGTGCCCCTGCATGTGGTTATTGTTATAGAATATAGTGTTCCATGAGAATATTTATAGAAGAATGTTGAACCTATAAACCAAATACTTCCTACCAAGTTCTCTGATTATCTGTGGGACTATCATCGTTCATTTCAGTTGGGTAGGAAATCATCACATTGCCTCCTAACTGTTCCCTTTCCACCATTATCCCTTTAACTCAATATCAGCATAAACACAGTGTGAACCTATTAAAATGTCCGTCAGACCATATCAATTCTCTGCTCAAAACTCTCTGATGCCTTCCTGCCCCATCTGGAGTAGAATCACAAGTAAAACAAAACAAAACAAAACAAACAAACAAAAAACTCACAATGTAGAAGCCCTCAAAGTCTTGGACCCTCTTACCTCTTCGATCCCACCTCCTGCACCTTTTCTCTCACTTAGACTACAACGGCCGGTGTACCCTTTTGTTTCTTACTAAATTGTTTCTACTTTGAGGCATGTGTTCTTGATATTCTCTCTAGAATACTCTTCCCCCAGACAACTACCTAGCTTACTTTCTCACGTAATTCAAGCCTTTATTTAAATATCACCTTTTTAGCACTACTTTTACCAACCTTCTTAATTAAAATTTTATGAATGCCATCGTGGGATTGCCTATCCCACTTTCAGCTGTATTTTTTTCTATGGCACCTACCACCATCTAATAGGCTAGTATGTGTCTATTATCTGTGTAATTTGTCTAGTTCAGTGAGAGCAGGGGTTTCAGTAAAAGTTGTAACTGCAGTCCCTAGAACAATATCTAACACACAGTACATACTTAGTAAATATTTCTTGAATAAATTAATGGGTGATTGACTAAATGCCATTTTATTTGGATTCCATCATGATTTAGCAACTTTATCTCCCAGGTGTCCCAGCACTCTTGCTTAAGCTGACGAATTTTCTTTTGTGGATACACTCCAAATTAGGAACCTCAATCCTAGTAATAAAGCTTAGTCAACGCTATGCTTCCAAAACATGGGCCAAACAAAATACATCATGATGTAATGATATAACAGAAAGAACAAGAACCGGAAGCTAGGAAATCTTGACATTAGTTCAAATTATGCATTATCCTCATAACCATATGATCGACTGTTTACAGCCTTATGTCTTTATCTCTGAAATGGGGACACTGATTATATCAAACATTCTGAGCCCTAGAAATCAGGAGTTTTTGGGGTGTGGATGAATTTGGGAAATTATTCCAAGAAATGAATGCATTGATGTGTGCTTCAAATATAGTTAGTGGATTGAATAATATTTAGGTCAATTAGATGTGTATACTTCTATTATTCAAATATATAGATATTAATATGACATATTAGTATAAATTTCAAAAAAATATGAAACTGTCTCAAAATATAAATTTAATAAGATCCTAGAATGTGTTGAGTACTGTTCTATAAACAGGTTGTAAATGCTATGTGCAAGTGACAATAGTTTAGGATCCATCTTTGAAACATAAAATTGTTTCCTGAAATATCAGAAAGCAAAAGAACATTTAGAGAAATAGAATTTGCTTCCTAATTAACACTATGTACTTTTTTCAATTCACCATAGGGAGGAAAAGATTCTTTTCAGCTATTCTCATCTTTGTCTAATTTTATACTTTATAGTAGTATTTCTTTATTTCCACGTGATTTTCACAAGCCTTTTAGAGATAAATATGAGTCTCACTTTTATACTTAAAACTCTCTGATCCTAATGGTTTTGGTTTATTATATCCCATGATCTCAATGTGCTTATAAATTATGGGTATTTAAATTTATCTAATAAATAAAATATAGGCAAATAATAGGTTAAAGTTTTAGATATTTTATCATTTTCTTAGTTTGTTAACCTCTCAGTCATCAACTGAGATTGCTTTTCCAAAATTCAATCAATATAACTTGACTTTTCAAAAAGTTCACATAGAATTATTTTGGCATAATTCACAAAAGTCAAGTATGCTTGAATTTCATTTGAGTTAATTGCCAGGCTTAAATGAAAACTAGCTATATTTATAAAAACGTAATGTGTTTATAGCTATATAATGAATATATTCCCCCAACTTCATGTTTAGAGACTTACTTTCTAAGGTATTAATGAAGGTCTATATTTTGGAAGTGAGATCTACAACTGGAAGTTGCTACGTTTTTATTTATAATGTTATTTCACTCTCTTTAGGCAGGTATTGGGATATTTATACTTCCTTATGATTGAGTGTATCTAAAAATAAATGTAGTGCTTATAGGATAAGTACATTTCAATGGCATTCATGTCTACAGGATAAACACTGAATATAATGCCTCTCAAGTTCTGGTCTTTTAGTTTCCTAGTCTCATTTCATTCATATTCCAAACACTAAACACTCATTCTAAAGGACTTACTGTCAAAATCACAGACTTCTCTCACACCTCCATGCCTTTAAACCTGGTAATCTTGCTGCTTAAAATGTCCTTCTTACTGATTTTTCTCTTCTTTTTTTTAATACCCCACAATATAATAGATACAACTGATCTATTATTGAACCCACCTAGATTCTTTTCTTTTTTTTTAAATTTTTTTTTTTAATGTCTACTTATTTTTGATACAGAGAGAGACAGAACATGAACAGGGGAGGGGCAGAGAGAGAGAGGGAGACACAGAATCTGAAACAGGCTCCAGGCTCTGAGCTGTCAGCATGGAGACTGACGTGAGGCTCGAACTCACAGATTGTGAGATCATGACCTGAGCTGGAGTCAGACGCTTGACCAACTGAGCCACCCAGGCACCCCTAGATTATTTTCTTAAATCAGATGGAAAATTATTATTTTTTTTACCACTTGATATAAGCATAGACAATGGCTCTGGATAAATTCAAATAGAAATACAAATGTAAGAATTCCTATCATATCAGTCACTATTTACTAACCATTTTTTTTTATGACAATGACCCTGAATAAGTTCAAACAGAAATATGAATGTAAGAATTCCAGCCTATCAATCACTATTTACCAGACTATTTTTTATGAGTTGATGTCCACATCTTCAGGAAGCTTCCAGGCCAGTGAGAAGTTTCTGGAACTTCAGAGATGAATATGATTTGATTGCAGAATAAGGTGAAAATATATTAAGAAGTGCAGATTTGTTAGAGTGACAGCAGACAGGGATAGGAAGATAGCCAAGGTCAGGTTGTAAAGAACTTTATGTGAAAATCAGTACTGGTGATATTTCCCCCCCTGGGTAGATGATAGAACACCCCTGAAGATGGTCCACACTGTAGGAGTATTTATACTTAACATAGGAGATCTAGATTTCACCTGTTTACGGAAAACCTCCCCCTCCCCCCACAACTCTGGAGACTAAGACTCTAAATTGTAGATTGTTATGTTTTTATAAGTGTTTTTGAAATGTTATTCTGACAAAAAGAGCCAATATATTAAGATTTTACATTAGTGAATTTGCCACTTATAAGCCTTGCATTTCTCAGGAGGAGGGGGTTGGGGAATATTTCTTTAGGACTAATACTTATCATGTATAAAATGGTATTAATTATACCTCTTATATTAACTTAAGATTATATTGTGATTATCAATTTAGGTGATTTACAAAATGTAAACCCCTATGTAAATATTGTTGAAATACTTAGATGTAGAAATTCAAAGTTAAAGCTCTGGAGTGGTGGTTGAAATATGGATTCAAAACCATTTTTAACTGTTCTAAGCTTTAATTTCCTTACCAGTATGATGAAGGAATAAAACCTACAACCTACAGTTGCTTTGTTACAAAAACATGAAAATACAGAGTAAGTGGAAATAGTAAACAATCAAAAATATCACGTTTTCATTATTTTTATTAGTAGTAGTATTACATTTATAAATAGTTTAATTTGTTCTAAGATATTTTCTTCTCTTTTTTCCATTTTTGTTCTCTATGGAGGGAAGAAAATCCCTCCCTATGTAAGGGACATTTGTATGACTTGTGTCCCTACTTATTATTATTGTCTTAGAGAGAGAGAGAGAGAGAGAGAGAGAGAGAGAGAGAGAGTGTGTGTGTGTGTGTGTGTGTGTGTGTGTGTGTGTGTGCAAGCAGGGGAGAGGGGCAGAAGAAGAGAGAGAGAGAGAGAAAGGGAATCTTAACCAGTCTCCATCCACACTCAGTGCAGAGCCTTTCGTGGAACTCAGTACTGTAACCCTGGGATCATGACCTGAGCCTAAATCAAGTCAGATGCTCAACTAACCAAGCCATTCAGGTTCCCCCCTGTTCCTATTTTTCTTAAGAAACATAAACTTTACTAATTTGATATTATTTTCCAAAGTGATGGATCACATCATTTGAATGACAATTTCAATCTTTGCTCACATGAGGATAATAATTTTTTCATGCAATTTTTGTATTACGTCTGTTATTTTAAATTATAATAAAATCATTTTTAAATGATGTATGATTGTTAAAACATGTTTACTCCATGGAATAAAATAACATTGCAAAAATAAGCTATATTTGGTTATATGATTAAAGTTGACTTATGAATTACTATGGAACCTCATATAAATGGTGAATGCAAATATTGTAATAAAGAAAAAAATAATAATTTTGCATGCCTCTCTAGAAAAGAACGTGGGAAGCAGAGTAAGAGCTATATAGGTATGTTCATTTAAAAAAAAATGCCTTTTGTTTCTGGAAAGACCCTTACATATATATTTATTACTTTTTAGGAGAAATATGACCCATTGATAATTCAAGAAACTATAAGTTTAAAAAATGAGTTTGTTCAAAATATTCATTACTAATAGTAGTGTCTGCCTTATTCTCAAATATTAACATATTCACATTATTAAGAACACTGGAGGAAAAATGTTTATGGCTTTCCATGTAAAAAAATTTTTTAACTAATAACTGGACCTAAACTAATTCTAACAGCTCATGTTTTAATAATTAATGTGACATTTATACCTTTACATCATATAGCTCATGGGAATTAAGGTTGTTATTTGCATTAATTATTTGGAAGTATTTTATAGAGTAATTTAAGTGAGATAAAGAAGTCTTAAAAGACCCTTTTAGTAGCCTTAAGAATTCTAGTCACTGTTTTATGGTACCTTAATTCACTGTGGAAGTGACCCAATGTAGTAACTACATTCTTTCAAAAATGAAAGAAATCAAGAGTTGTGAAATATAGTTGGTACAACTCCGTAATTTCTGTGATGGTTAATATTATGCATCAACTTGATTCATCTGAGGGATGTCTGGCTAGCTACTGACACACAGACAGTATTTCTGTGTGTCTTGAGTCTGTGTCAGGAAGAGATTAGTATTTAATCAGTATGCTGTGTAAAGAAAATCTGCCCTTACCAGTATGGATGGGCATCATCTATTACTTTGAGTACCCAATAGAACAAAATAAGGCAGAGAAAGGATGAATTCCCTCTCTTTTTTTTTTTTTTAAATTTATATATGAAATTTATTGTCAAATTGGTTTCCATACAACACCCAGTGTTCATCCCAAAAGGTGCCCTCCTCAATACCCATCACCCACCCTCTCCTCCCTCCCACCCCCCATCAACCCTCAGTTTGCTCTCAGTTCTCAAAGTCTCTTATGCTTTGGCTCTCTCCCACTCTAACCTCTTTTTTTTTTTTTTTTCTTCCTTCCCCTCCCCCATGGGTTCCTGTTGAGTTTCTCAGGATCCACATAAGAGTGAAACCATATGGTATCTGTCTTTCTCTGTATGGCTTATTTCACTTAGCATCACACTCTCCAGTTCCATCCACGTTGCTACAAAAGGCCATATTTCATTTTTTCTCATTGCCACGTAGTATTCCAAAATGAACAAATCAGGAGACTATAGATGCTGGAGAGGATGTGGAGAAATGGGAACCCTCTTGCACTGTTGGTGGGAATGCAAATTGGTGCAGCCGCTCTGGAAAGCAGTGTGGAGGTTCCTCAGAAAATTAAAAATAGACCTACCCTATGACCCTCTCTTTTTTTTTGAACTGGGATATCTATCTTCTCATGACCTCAGACATTGGAGCTCATGGTACATTGGACTCTGGCATTTACAGACAGCAAAGTTGTGGAGCAAACACTTCATAGTAGATTATATGAGGTAATAGTGAGATAAGACATTCCAGTTTCCACCCTTGATCCCTGGATCCATGAATTCTGCCACTGTAACCAGCAGCACAATATGCTGGTAATGGATGTAGAATATATACTGCATTCCAGAGGGCCTTAATCTTGCCCCACGGTGTATGGCTATCCATCTATGGCCATAAGTAAGTCTTCTAAAAGCCATATCACTGTTACAAAGGTCAACTATTACAGGATAGATGGAAGAAGGTAAGACCAGTATGGCACCCAGTTTTCAAGATGGAACCCAACATGTCTGCCTCCTGGTATTACACCATATGTAGTTCCCTTTCATGTTATACTACACCGTAGTTATTCTGTGTAAAAAGTAGAATATCATGAGTGATGGTATGTCACTTCTGAGATTAAGTTATATAAGTCTATGGCTTCCTGTTGGCTTGTCACTTTATCAGATAATTCATGTTGTAAGCAGCCCAATGGAGAATCCCAGATAGTAAAGAATTGAAGCCTGCAGCTAAAAGTCCTGTGGGTGAGCATTTGAAGCAGATCTTCCAGAATGACACTCACAAGAGACACCTATTAGAGACCCTGAACCAGAACTACCAGCAGTTCGTCAATTTCTGACCTCCAGAAAAAGTGTAGGATAATAAATGTTTGCCATTATAAATTTGTAAATTTGAGGTAATTTATGACATAGAACAAATAAGCAAATGGAAGTAACTTCCATGATCATGGGCTATATTTCTTTTACTAAAAATACATTCTTTGGTTCGAAGCAATGCCCATGTAGATTGATAGGCCAGTGAATAATGCATTACATAAGTCTACAGAAAGTGGTTTTGGCAGAAGCACTGAGGGCAGTGAAAACAAATCCATACTGAGGGTAAGTTTAGTTCATTGAGAACAAAGTGCTACCGTTCACAGTAGAAGTATTCCTGTTCACTATATCCACCTCTCCTGACTCTCACCATAGAGCTGGTGCCATTTCTGCAGCTCAGTGATGGTCAGTTCAAGGCTTTAATCAGTTTATAAAATTAGAGGTCTCCAACTCTATTTACATGTGTTTCCTAGCAGCATGTAAGTGGAAATAAAAATGTTGGTTCTGTCAAGTTGTCTCTGTCATCTTGAAGATAAGTGTAGTCCTATTGCTATCAATAAATAGTTCATCTGAAACATTATGATTGCATCAAAATCCAGTTACACGATGTAAAGCAAAAATGGGAAGAATCTGACAAAAAATGGTAAATAATCCATTATAATAATGGGAGATTTAAAATGATCTCCCTCAGACAAAAATCTCTGTATCCCGCAGATACAAATTAGGAAGGACAGGAAGGAAATTTACCTTCAAAGAAGGACGCACTTACCAAACTTTACCTAAAGTTTGTATTACTGTTATGAGTAGATAGAACTCTTGACAGTTTGAAAACCGAAAGATAAATAAAAAAAGATTCTCAACAGGTTTTAATTTAGGAGAAACACACGCATACACAAATATATATACACACATAAATAATCAAATATATTAATATTTTATGATATTTATTAATTTATATCTAATATATTTATTAATATACCTGTATATATATATTTGTATATATATTGTATATGCATGTAAAAAGATTATCAACAGGTTTTAATTTAGAGATACACATATACAAATGTATTTGTATTTGTACTTATGTATATGTATATTTGTACATGTGTGTGCACATACTGAGAATATTAGCATACACTGCTACTGATATGTCTTTATTGGACAAAAATTTTCTATTGTGAAGGAAAAATATGAATACAATTCTTTGTCTACCCAAATATAAGAAGCAAGAAAGACTACAGTTTTTAAAAATAATTATATACAAAATACTGCAAATATTATATAAATGCGATTTTGTTCATTTTCATTACAGTCACATTCTTTAAACTTTTCTTTAAGCTTTAAAACAAATGAATAAGTTATGCTTATGAAATCACTTATGCTTGTGAAAATGGAAAATATTCAATAATGCAAAAAGTACTTAAATTAATTAATTATATATTTTACAGTGGAAACTTATTTTGTATTACAGTGCTCCTTCATTGCAAGGCTTAGGTATCAGTAGAAAGTTATCTCAGTAACTGTTTCTATGATGGATGGTTTTCAATATAGAGTACTATTTTCAATTGTCTGTCTCTGGCAAACCCTCTGTTTCTTTACATGGTTTGTGCAGTGTCACAAATAGAAACCTCAAACTCATCTCAGAACTTTCTTCATTTATTTTTTAAAAGAATTAATTTCAGTTGTTAAATCAATTTTCTGAGTAAAAGAATGCGGCAAATTTTTATTACTGCAATTACAGTTTTTCCATGTTTTAATATAAGATAAAATAGAAAGTAAAATTCTTCCATAAAGGTTAAGTATATATCCACACATTTTTGTGTTATTTTTATCCAAAAATGACAATATTTGGTATAGTTATTTCAGATTAAACTAGCTTATAGAGCATATACTGTTCATTTTAAACAATCATGTCATTTATATTAATTTAGAGATACACATATGTAAATGTATATATACACAAATGTATTTGTATGTTTGTATATGTATATTTGTACATGTGTGTACATACTGAGAATATTAGTGTTAATATATTAATATTTATATATATTAATATTGCTTATTAAATTAATAATGGGAGTGCTTTTCCATACTTTTCTGGAAAAAACCCTGTGAATATATAGTTTTGCTGTGTGAAATTTATTATTTATTTAGTACATTTCTCTCAAAGTAGAGTATCTTCTCTTAAAATCTTCCTCCAACTGTTATCAGGACTCACGTCCTTAAATGCAAGTCCTTGTAGACAAAGACAGAATGTAATGACCACTTGCTTGTTCCCGAAGGCAAATGAAAATATATACATATTAGAAAGAAATAGCCATTATTTTATTTGCAGAGCTATAGTTCAATAAATTATTAATGATAATTTTCCTCAAAGAATTGTATTCTGGAATAAATATTACATAAGAAATAGACATAAAACTTCTTTCCTTGTTTTAAAATTGACGAATATCCAATCTGCTTTAGTAATGAGACATAGCTAGAGGATCCATGAACAAGAACTCAAGCATTATGGGTTTAGACAGTGGAGATGTGTTGGGAGGAAATGATAATGGGGAAAGTAAATGGGGCACACAGTCTCTACTCAAAATGTGAGCTCCATTATAGCAAAGCATTTTGTCTGTTTCGATGTTACTAGAACAGTGCCTGGAATATAACTGAATTTCCAATAAATATTTGTTAAATAAATAAATGAATATTGGATATAAGTCAAATTTTCCAGTTTTCAATAAGCTTTAGCCAGTTCCAACTGGTTCTGGATCTCCTGGAAAGTCAAAGCCCATAAAAAAGAATAAATAACAATATTTCTTCCCTAGTTTTCTTCATGAAACAAAGTTTTAAAAATAATTGGTGGGCCCATCTATCATCTGTGGCAAATACTCTCTCTACATTATTTTGATGAAAAATTCCAAGCATCTATACAAAAGTATAATGTAGTATATGCTCATCAATCAGATTCAACAAATATCAATATTTGCAACATTTATTTTTAAGTTTATCTTCTCAAAAGTACATTAAAGAAATGCCCAAGCATCATATTGTTTCATCCCATAATACTTCAATCTAATATCTGAAAGGAAGGTCAACATAATTCTTATGTAACTGCAATGCCATTGTTACACCTAACAAAATGAATGTCAGTTCCTTGGGATTATCTCCTACATGACCAACGTTCAAATATTCTTAATACCTCCTAAAGTATTTACGACTACAGTACTATGTAGTTAGTTGTTTCAAAGTAGGACCCAAATGGATACATTCAGAATGTCTATTTGAAAGTCATTTGACTTTGAAAGGTTTGAAGAGACAGTATGTAAGACCCACTAATAACATCTGTTCACAGTGGTCAAAGTTGATGAATCTTGCTTTTGCTCTGGTACATAACTTGTTCTGATCCAGAAACTTTAGACATTGAAAGGTTCTAGGTAGTAAATGTAATTTATTACATTTTTACATTGTATATGTTTTAGATTAGTGGTGCAGGAATAAAGAAATTTGGGTTTTAAACCAGTTCCTTTGCTAAATCATCATGTTAATTTGTTGTCTGGATTTTACTGTCTTGTTTATTCCACAGATAAGATATCACAAATTCTGCCTAGAAAGATGGAGCTATTATATAAAAGTATATAAATATGTTTTGGGGTGCCTGGGTGGCTCCGTTCGTTGAATGTCTGACTTTGGCTCAGGTCATGATCTCACAGTTCGTGATTTTGCACCCCAAATTAGGGTCTACACTGACAGCATGGAGCCTCCTTGGGATCCTCTGTCTCCCACTCCGTCTGCCCCTCCCCCACTCCTATTCTCCCTCTCTCTCAAAAATAAATAAAAATATTAAAAAAGTAAAAGTATATAAATATGTTTTGATATGTGAAATACATTACTCAAGTTAGAGTTGAAAATCAGAAGTAGTATAAACAAATTGAAATTTTATTTCATCCATTTATTAAGTTATTCCATAGCTATTAAGAACCTGCCACATTATGGACTAGACCCTGGGGTAATATTCAACAGTAAGTGCTTATCTTTGCGTGTTCAAACTAAATAGTTGACTGTGTCCGTGCGTGTGCGTCGCGTGTGTGTGTGTGTGTGTGTGTGTGTGTGTGTGTGTGTGTGTAAAGGAGAGTTGGGATGTGGGAAGGGGAGAGGTTCAGGAGGAAACAAACTAAAATAAGTTATTAGAGCTACACTTATTAAACATGCACATTGCACTATGGGGTGCAAAAGAAAACCTTTATATGGAACAAGTAAAAAATTAGTCCCATAACAGATAATATATTAAATAACAAAGTTGTGTTAAACATTTTGGCTTACATCTTTAATTATAAGAGACAATTTATTATTTAACATTTATCATTTGAATACCTCTTCTATTTGAAACATGTATCACCATCCAGCTTTAAGACTATATTTTGCCCTGAAAGTGAAAACATGCTTTTTAGCTGTATTGCCAACATAAATAAGTTGATTTCTCTGGTCTTCAGGTTTCTCGCCTAGATATTGAGCGAACATGTTGGTGTTTAGTTTTCCATAATTCCTTTCAGTTACACACATCTATGATTCCTTTTACATTTTGGCTTGAGAATTACCATAATATTATTTCATTTTAAATCTTCAATTTTCAGATTATAATTTTAAGGTTCTATGGCTATATGCTTAATATAGTGCTTCAATATTTCAAAAACCACAGTAATTGTGTAAGGCCAAAAATATTTTTTGGTATTTACCTAGTATTTACCACTGGTTACAAACATCAGTTATCTGGCAAGCAGCAGAAGAATCAACAAGACAGCATTTGCAAAAACACAGATTCCTGGTCACAATATCTACAAATTCATATTCCTAAATTTGTGTTCAGTTGCAGTAATCCATAATTTTAAAGAGCACATCACTAGATTCTGGTAGGTCATTAGGTTTGAGAATCGATAACATTTCTTTTACTTATATATTATCCTTTATACCTTATTGAAATGATAATAAAGTATATGTTCACATTATTAAATCTTCAACAAAGTCACATTAACTTTGAGGGTCAAGTCATGGATAAAACACAAGAATTCCACTGATCTTTAAACAATAAGGGAATGTACTTTATTAGAATATCGATTTTGGGGGTGTCTGCGTGGCTCAGTTGGTTGAGCGTCTGACTCTTGACTTTAGCTCAGGTCATGATGCCAAGGTTGTGGGATCGAGCCTCCTCTGAAGCTGAGTTTGAGATTTTCTGCTTGAGATTTTCTCTCTCTCCCCCTGTGCGCCTCTGCCCCTCTTCTCTGTTTCTCTCTCTCTCTCTCTCTCTCTCTCAAAACAAAAAAACAAGCAAAAAAAAAAAAAGAATATCAATTTTTCATTGTATTTATATGCTGTTATCTGAATGGAACATTTAAATGATGAACATATATATTAACATTAAACTATAATTGATAGCATATTAATGCAATTCATTATAAAAACTCTATAATAATATGAAGCAAATGTAAAAGTTATAAAAATGATGTATCTTCGTGTTTAATCTGATTTAACAAAAAGTATTCTTTAGGGGGTTAGAATTACATACACTGTACCATAAAGAAAGTAATAATCTTAACTGGCCTCTGGAATAACAATTACCTTGCATTCTTTAAGAAATAAGTTATGAAAACTATGTTAAATTATTCCTGTTTAAAACCACTGCCACAACAGAATAACAGCAACAACAAATTTCCTGTGCTGAATTAACTCTGTCTAGTCTCCATCTACAACTAAATTATTGATGCCCTAAAATCACATCTGTAAGGCTTCACCACCATTGTGTTTTAAATCAATCAAGCCTTTAATTCAATATATAAGTATTTACTAACCCAGTGAGGGAAGGAGGGATTTGTTCAGCCTTTGTTACAAAATAGATCTAGAGATTTGCCTCCTTACTCTTTCACCATCCTGTGCTTCCATCTCAGAATGTTGGGTCTCCTGTGTTGCTTCTCTTGACCACATTTCTTTCCTGAAACCTCAGGCTTGTGGGACATCTGTCTCCTTTCTTCATTTTCACTCCCATAGAATTTGGTTCAGCAATTTGTCCTTGACTTTCCTGTGAGCATTTTGTATCAGTCGCAACGTGTTATCTTTTTCTTAGCAGTTTTCTCCTGTCTGGGACTAAGGTTTCCCTCTAACCTCAAGGTCAAGTGTTATTGGTAGTATCGTCTGAAGTACTGGGATCAGCTGACACATTTTTATTTAAATTAAGGTCTTTGAACCCATACCCATCTCCCAGGGTCTCTAAGGATGGCTGATGGTCTTATATGTTCAGATCATGTCAGATTAGGACTTCTTGCTTCTATGGAATCTTTAATCTTGGCTCTTTTTTATTGTATCACCCCTTTCCCTTTAAATACCATTTCACAAGGTTGAGAACCTCCCTGAGGAGTGCACTGTTTCCAAAACGTGTGTTAGTTATTTTGAGAGTACAGAGCGGTGTTACAGTGCTAATACTGTAACACAAAACAGAATAGTGTATGGCTGGATATTATACTTTACTGTGGTTCTAGCCTCTGACTCTTCTTGCCATAGGAAAATTCTCACTCCTTATTTTCAGTGATAAGATCTCCTGCCCAACCAATCCCTTCCCACACAGACCTTGTTGCATTTTTAGGCCAAGCATTTTAATTCAAAGTAGTCACTGACGTGTTACATCTAAGTACAATCCAAGTTCCATTTTGGACAACTTATGTTGACACTTTTTATTTATTTATTTATTTATTTATTTTTTAATTTTTTTTTATTTATATATGAAATTTATTGTCAAATTGGTTTCCATACAACACCCAGTGCTCATCCCAAAAGGTGCCCTCCTCAATACCCATCACCCACCCTCTCCTCCCTCCCACCCCCCATCAACCCTCAGTCTGCTCTCAATTCTCAACAGTCTCTTATGCTTTGGCTCTCTCCCACTCTAACCTCTTTTTTTTTATTTTTTTCCTTCCCCTCCCCCATGGGTTCCTGTCAAGTTTCTCAGGATCCACATAAGAGTGAAACCATATGGTATCTGTCT
>NW_024412395.1:72918111-72918574 GCF_014898765.1 Herpailurus yagouaroundi | reverse complement strand
AAGTTTCTCAGGATCCACATAAGAGTGAAACCATATGGTATCTGTCTTTCTCTGTATGGCTTATTTCACTTAGCATCACACTCTCCAGTTCCATCCACGTTGCTACAAAAGGCCATATTTACTACGTGGCAATGAGAAAAAATGTTGACACTTTTTAAACTAAACACCTCTTTCTGTCTTTGACGAGTATGTTCCTCATTCCCTTTCCATCTTTATAGTGAAGTTTGCATTTCTCTCTTTTTAGTATATGTGCTGCCGAAGCGAGCACGAAGTTTGCATTTCTCTTAACTACTTACTACTATTCTATCTTTATGAGGTGATTTCTATTAACATGTCCCAATTCTCTCACTCCTACAGTCTTCCTCCTCCCCACATCGTCTGTAACAATTTCTGTTGCTTTGCTCTTCATTCCCTCAGAGTGGGACTGGGGCATAGTTTTTTTTTTTTTTTTTTTTTTTTTTTT